>NW_024066030.1:2400000-3000000 GCF_014898435.1 Botrytis sinoallii | reverse complement strand
AAAGAAGTCAACAAAGGATAAGCGGACCTTCAATGTACCTAACCGCAGGTCAAAAGCACGCATGGAAAAGAGCACAAGATATAGCAAAGTAAAGAAGGTGGTAAACATGCCAAAGATCTCTTACATTAAATTGAAAAACTTCTGTAAGTAAAATCCTTCTGCTCCCTATCTCACAGACATTTTTAACAGTAACGTTTTATAGTTAAACCAATTTACGTTTATGTTTTCTACACAGACTTGTACCAGCGATTCGGGAACCCAAAATATCCCCTCTGTGATACAGAGACCTTTCCTCGGAACAAAAAACGACAAGAACAAAAGTTTGGACCGCTTGAATTCAAGTTTTATCACAAATTTCCAAAGGAGATTCGATCTAAGATCTGGAGAGCAACATTTGAAAGTCGTATCGTCATTGTGGAAGTGCATAGTAAAGTGGACACTGATATTAGTAAGATGAAAATTGTTGGAGCACACATGACCATCCCACTCGCTTTGAGAGTTTGCCGAGAAAGTCGAGCTGAAGCACTTTTGTGGTACAGAGATCTAGTCCCCGAACATGTTAGGCCCATACACTTTCATCCTACTCTTGATTCCTTCGCAATCAGAATAATGAAGGTTGCTCGTAATGCAGACCCGAAGAGAAGATGGACCGAAGTCACTTATTTCGTCAAAGATATTCTGTTATTTCTGGGTCATATGGGCTCGGTCTATAAACAAATTCCGAAATTCGTTCGATGCATCACTATACCGAGAGCATGCTGGAGTCACGATCGATATTGGGATACGAGATTGCAGTTGGCATGGAATGAAGGTTGGGGCTATGAGGGATTGAAGGAGATTGTCGTGTTAGAGTATCTCGACAAAACAGCCTACCACTTGCAGCATGAGAGATTTCTTCAAAGGCACTTTAAGATCATAAAGCGAACGTATCCCGATTGCGTTGTGCCGAGAATTCGAATCATTCTAGATCATTTGGGCCACTTACCTTACAGTAGTGACGGATTCTCTGCCATCATGGGGGGTGGAAAATATGAAGATATCGATAAAAATTATGGCAGCTTTCGTAGATGCGATTCATGTTGGGTTAAGTGGTTCGAGTCGGATTTCTGAATAAGAATAGGCGTCGGCATGAGAAAGGGAAGTAGATTTGTACATGAACAAGTCCATAGGTAAAACGGCGATTATTTCAAAGGCATATTGATATGATATTATGACAACAAGGTGATACATGCAGCTATTTGTCATGTGAACTCATTTACCATCTGGAAATTCATTCGCTACAAGTGTGATTCTCCTGTTTGCCCGCATTCTCGGGAAAGAGCCCTTTTCATTTCGCATACCTCGAACAATTGATAAAATTGAGGATTCTTGTTATAAGGAGACCCCAAATATAATTGCATGCTTCACCAGATGTCATCAGTGAACTAGGAACCCCACTACCCAGAAAATAGGAAAGAGAGAAAAGACACTTGTCAGCCAAGGCCATAGTCGACGATCGCTGCTGGTCAATAATAGAGGAAGGTGCTAGCCTAAAATAGGCATATATCATGTATTATAAGTTCGATGCCAGAGCCCTAAGGGGTATGGCTGGTCCAATGGTAACCATGTCCATTAAAATAAAATCCATTTTTCTATAATTGGCTCGAGTGACTGACAGAAACTAGACCCAATTCTCTTCGACTAGATTTCTTGTACTTTCAAAATTTCCCCAAGTAATCAGATCAACTAAAAAAGCCGTTGAAGCTACTTTGTCATACCTCACCCACTAAGTAGACTAATAGCTCTTTAGCGTCGTAGAACAAAAGCAGTTAATCAAGCGCACCATGTGACTTTAAGTTAAAACTGATTTCCATAATTGCTTCTTCATCTGTTGTCTGTTCGTAACGAATATGTCTTCTCTCACTCATTGACCAAGTATCGTACATTCATCTCCTTTTATATCGAATTGTCGTTTGAAGAACCTCTCTCTCCGCAGAAACCACTTCCACACAGTTCTGAACCAGTTAATCAGTTCATTGGACTTCTGTAGCTATAATCGATTGACTCAAAATTCATTCTCATAATTATATTTGCATTGAAGATATGGTGCAATATTTGCATGTCCGCGGTGGCTTGAAGCCAAAAACAAGAGTTGTCATCTCTAAAGCTCTTGCCAGGCTATCCCCTCGCAGCATTCGTGAGCGAGGTAAGTATCCTGTCAGATCCACTCGCCTTTCCATAACACTGGGAGCAAACTTTTGTATCAAAATACTAGATATACGCACATGAATAGTCTCTGATAGACATCGTAGGTAATTACAAGCGCTTTGTAGCAGAGCCAGTCGACTCGGAGTCCATCTGCTTTACAAACCTTCCCTACGAAATCCGTCTAATGATTTGGCACGAATGCTTCGAATCTCGTGTAGTCACCATATGCGCTCATCGTATATGTAGCTGGACGGACGGCTCGCGCGAATATAAACCGGCCGTATCATCAGTCCGCGCGACTATGCCATTGACTCTTAGAATCAACAGAGAAAGTAGATTTGAAACGCTTCGGCACTACCCAGACTTGATTCAGAACCCTGGATTATTTCGTGACCCAGTATATTTCAATCCACGGCTTGATAAGCTCGCCATTCACGTACTCGACAAAGACAGACACCCTGCTTGTCTCCCCCAGCTCTTTCATCGTGATAGAAAATCGCGTATAATGGCTGATCAATGTTTATGCCTTACCATCCAAGCTTTGGCCGAAATTTCGATATACTCACCAAGTATGTGCAAAATGGTGCGTTTCCTCATATCTCGCCATGGAGCTCTCTGCGATAGATACAAATGTTATGGGAATCTATTCCCTCGTTATCGCAAAATAACGGGCAAATTTATCAGTTAAAAACCATCGTGGTCCAGTCGCCTGATTTCAATGAGACAATGATCATTAACAACATTTCGAAAGATTGTAGTTGGGCCATGAGAAAACGCGTCTGGAAGGCCATCAAATCAAGGGAGAATTTCGAAGATAATAATTGGCGGATCACAAAAACAGATGACCACAATCTACCATTGTTGTAATAAGAAACCCGCCGTGGAAGATCTACAGAACTTACCTATTTAAATGATTGTTTGTGCGAATTATCACATGTAACTCAGCTTAACCGTCTTCGAGTTTCAATTTCGACTCCTTCCTTCATAACTGCAATACTGCTACTCTATTGTTCAGTCACACGCTCGCGTTATATCGCGTGGTTCTCATGGTTGGATTTATGCTACAAACTTTATGGCACCTTAGGAATCCTCAAGATATTCATTCGCTACGAAGGATTAGATTAGTCAGTCATATTCGTTACCTCCCAAGGTTCTTCTCGGTCGATATTTCTTCCACATACTGTCGCGCATTATCCAAAAATACTCAACTTCTTACGGATCATCAAATACGGTATACATGCATTGCATTCAAGAATTGTACGGTCTCACGAAACACCGAATCGTTGATACGGCATTGTTTCATTTAGACTCTGGACTTCTCAGCAGTCTGTATATGAACTGTGAGCCTATTCATCCATTGCTATTACCATTCTATTCAGGAGACAGCGACTCTTATACATCATAATTTGCAACCTCGACTCGACAAAACACAAATCTGCATACTAATTTCTCCACCTGAGACCGACAAACAATCACCAAATCTTTTATTCAGAATGGTCCAATACTCCGGCATTCACGGTTCACATAGTCCCAAGAAACAAAGTTGCTCCTTAAAAATCCTCTTCTTGATGTTAGGATCGATGATAGGGTCCTTTTTCTGCATCATAAAGCATTCTTGTAAGTAAAATTCAACCTTAGTCGTTCAGTTCCTATACCTAAACTCCATGAATTGCTGCAGAAGTTGAAAAATCAGTCAATATCGCGGAAGGATAATCGATGCCCACAATACAGAGATTGAATGGAAATTGTTGTACTGGCCTAATCATAAGAGCAAGAAAGTGCTAGTTCTGCATTCTTCAAAATTCACCAAATCAGACTTTGTCACAATTTCAGGTTTCAACTTTTCCATTTGTCAAGCTAATGTTAATTTACAGTGCTACTCACGAGGCCCAAAACAATAACGCAGGTGGCTACACCTACGAACGAGTTGTCATTCGCAAGTTTCCCTCGACTTCCCTTAGAGCTCCGCAACAAAATATGGCAATTAGCTTTCGAAGGACGAACCGTCACTCTACATGTTCATACTTTCAATCAATCTTGCTACTTTCGATCTTTCATCCCAAGAGGAATCAAGATCACTCTCGATTTTGTACAAGCAAACATGCCAAAAACTCTGTGGGTAAATCTTGAAAGTCGGAAGGTAACTCTTTCTCAATATAAAGATTTAATCCAGAATCCGGCGCTATTTCGCGATCCAGTATACTTCAATTCGGAACTCGACACAATGGCTCTGGAAGTATACTTTCCAACACGACCAGGGAAAGGTTGCAGTTGGGTCCGTCAGAAAGGTGCTCGCAATCACCAAAAGATCTCTCTCGATCTGAAGGACTTAGCAGAATGCGCACCGAATATTCTAAAAATGGTTAAATCTCTCTATCTTCCTATGATCATGCTCGAGGAGGAGCCTGCTGCCACTTACAGAGGTATCTTACCCACATGCTGGAACGGCATGGTACAATTCCATTCATTAGAATTGGTTACAATCACTGGAATAGAAAGCGACTTCCAACACGGCATGCCAGTAGCTTTTGCGAAAAGCGCTGCAAGGTACTTCCAGTCTTCTTTCGAGAAAGAAAAGTGCCGATTCCCTGACTGCCATATACCAAGATTAGATATGTTCCCACAAGACGAGGATAACGAGAAAGCGATGGGTTCAAACGATTACTTTCAATTTGCAGGAGATGATCGCTTTGAGGATGATGTAGCTGGAGAATCGTGGACTCTATGGTTTCAGGAAGTAGAAAATTCATTTGTGGTCAATGGCGGCAAGGAACGATACGATGGTGGATTTGTTCAAGAAAGTATTCAAGATATTGATGCGATCAAGAATGACGAAAAGAGATGGAATCACACCAGCGAAATTCTTGGGGCAACAAATGATGATGTCACCGTGGCGAGCAAGTTTAATAGTTCGAGATGGTCGATCGAGGGAGGTTGAGGAGGCTGATCTCATTCTAGGAAATCTAATTTTGCAGCATAATGTTGATGTTCATATGTTCCATTTACTGAAAGGCTTTCTCGAATAGAGCAGAATGCTTTGTATAAAGGAAGCCATTTATTTACGCACCGGAGAACTTATAATCATTTTAAAATAATAGTTTCTAGTATTAATATAACGTTTTTGATAATAATTATCACCGAGGTACCTCGATACCTCACACATCGAAATCCATTTGAAGCCTCCACGAAATACCACCATAGATATCACTCAACTTGATTGGGTATGTTCGATTGTTTATGTTCACATTGATACGAATCTTGAATCGCTACTGAAAATTTCCACAAGAGACTCCCCATGATATCACTCTTCGTATTTTGGGGATCTCTTAGGAAAACATCGCAAATTGAAGCAACTCGCAATGATTTCGGTTAAGAACTTACCAAATCTAATTTGACAATCATTGAGAACCGCATGAATTAGGAAAGAAATGAGATCCGAGACTCTGAATAAAAGATTGGAAACAATGAAGGCAGTGAATGAGTTTACCATCAAATGATGGTTTAAGTAACATCCATTATCAATATGTATCAACCAACCCGGAAGACACCACAACAATCTTCATCTATAAAAGTTCTATGAAAAAACAAGCAACTTTTATATCACTACGCCGACGCTGAAGAACAAAAATAACCTAACTCTAACCACTACTTCCATCCTCACGCTTCGTCCCATGCTCTCCAATTTCATCCACCAATCTCTCCCTTACATCACCTCTCTCCTCCAAAACCTCGTCAATCGTCCTCACTGGTCCTTTGAAGAAGGTCTTTCCCCCATACTTCGGACACCAATAATACGCCGTACAAAAAACCAATACAAATCCCAAAACCACAACCGCATAATTCATTTCATCGGCGTTTGGATCCTCATAGCTCGGGAATAACAACAATACAAAAATGAATGTCATCCACACAACCGAGTAGACTGCACTGATATAACTTATCTTATCGCCATGTACCACACCCCGGGTGTGAAATTGCGAAAAAGGAGACGGGATACGAGAGGCATGCAGTAAGCGAAGTAGAGGCCCATGATTGCAAGGTTGAAGATGCTGTTTATGGCGATGGTGTTGACGAGCATGAGAAGACCTTCGGTGAGTGTGCAAATTGCGACGAAGAAGATGGCACGGATAGGAGTTTTGTTGGATGAGAGAACACGAAGGTAGGATGAAAATGGGAGGCCGTGGTCTGTTGTAAGTTGTGTTAGTTTTTCTCTGCCACATGGCACCATTCTATATCAGCAAGTAACGAAATAGAATAACTAACCTCTAGCGAAAGCGAAAGTTTCTCTCGAAGCCGCAACCATCAATATCGAACAATTGGCCACACTCGAAATCCATAGGAAAACCAACAAGGCAACACTTCCATCCTTGCCCAAACTATTGAATGCTATCTGTGCCAGAGGCTGGCCCAGTGGTGACGTCACTATACCAGTCACATCTGTTCCCATGCAGAATGCAATCGTTATAATAACTGCCCACCCCGTCACTGCAGCCGTGATCAATGAAGAAACCATTGCGAATGGCACTGCTTTGGCGGCATTACTGGCCTCTTCCGCTATAGTCGCTGCACTTTCAAATCCGGAGACAACCCATACTGGTGTAAGAAATGAGAGCATGAAGGCCCAACCATTATTTGTCCAAAACCCGGTGTTTTCGAAATCTGCAAAGACAAAACTCGCGGAGTTTTTGAGTTCCGAGGGTGTTCCAGCGGCAAGAGCAACAATCAGAGCAAAAAGCATAGCAAATTGTAGGAATATGTAAAACATATTAAGACGAGAGAGGATTTGTGACGGCACGCAAGTCATTGCAAAGGTCAGGAAGGTGGTTGCTGCGAACATGCCGTAATTTTGATATTTTGTAGCGACAAACGCAGAATCTGTATTGATGTTACAGATTGCGCCAAGAATAAGAGTCGCTGCATAGATTGTCGATGCGTATATCGAGATATACCCTAAGACGTTCATATAACCGCTAAAACGACACGGTTAGAGTTTGGTGTAGATATGATTACAGATGAAGGAACGTACGCAAGCCAGCACATGAAAGCCCTCTGCCGTGGTGGTGTGAGACGTGCAACCCACTGTCAAGCGTTATTAATATTCATGAGTCAATTAATCATTTTCGGGTATTGACGACTTGCATAATACAATCCTCCGGAAGTAGGCATGCTGCTTCCTAATTCCCCCAGGCTCAATGCCACTGGAATAAGCAACAGACATCCAACCAGATACGTCCATACCATTCCCACACTTCCGGCACTGCCCAAACTGAAAACCATACTCTCGGCAATTGCTGGAGCAATCCCCATAGAGCCAAAACTTTGTCCGAAGACAGTGGTGTATGAGAATTCGCGTTTTAGTTCAGCTCGATATCCCAGGGATGCCAATAACTCGTCGTCGGCCGATATTGTCTCACCTTTCTCCACACCCAGCATTTCGGCTGCCTTTGCAATCTGTTCAGATCGTGATATGGATGAGGTGTTGCTGCCATCACGTCCCCCCTTTTCAGGATACTTGCCTGTTTCCTCAGACATGGGGAAGAGCAACCATACAAGACGTTGTCAAAACTTTTTAATTGTGTTGATAGCTCCAGTAACTAATGATTCAATTTTGAATAATGTGTTGCAGAATTGTTGCAAAAGTAAGTCTATGAGATCCTAAAAAATGGGGTATGAAATTCTTTTAAATTATGACCCGAGCTTCCTTCAAATCCGAGATAAGGAAACCATAACCCATGAATCCAAGGCTTAAGGCCGTGAAATCATCCCATCGTTGAGCCTTGCCATGCAGCATGAACGACTTTATTCTTACATACTTAGTATCATTGATGTCCTACGCGACGGAGACAACACAAGCCATGCAGTGGCATGCGAGCCATGATGAGAGGGAGTTCGGGATGTTGAGATAAGGAATCTGGGGGAGCATGCCATGCTTGCTAATGGTCACAGCGTTTGGAACCGATAAGGAACCCCTGAAACCACAGAACCGGCGGAACTATCTTTGAAAGTATGAATGTCGAATTCAAAGATATCGATACTGATAAGCATTTCAATTGAGTAATGAATAAACACTACAATGCTTGCATCCAAAGATGAACCGAGGTATGAAGACACCACTTGATAGTCTTTATTGCGCAGCATCTAAGGTCGTGACGTCTTCATTTCGCCATCTCATCCAATCCCACCCCAGTTGAGCCCGAACTCCATCATCAGAAAGGCAGGGCCGGATCAGATCATCATATTCCGAGGACATCACCGTCGCGACCTTCCTCATTCTCATGCTGGAATCTGCTTACGATTGGCTTTTCCATGGATAGTACACTGCTAGGGTGCTCTCATCGATCGGGACTCACGTAGATAGGGGATGCTTATTGTCTTATCGACGCGAATCACTTAATTCGCTGCGATTGATGAGGGATGAGGTAGAGAGGGTGACAATTTTCATCTTGAGCATTGTGCTAGCTGTGATGATGTTCCCTAAAGATAGCAGTAGAGCTCGACATGATTGGTTTCAATCTTCCAGTTGACAAAACATATGCACGATGCACAGTCGATCTGAAGATGGGTGAAATTTTGCATTGCGATATGTTGCTGAGGGCATGATTGAGGTCTGCAAGATCAAAGAACGTAAATCTTATGATATAGACATGTAAATGGAGTCAGGAAAACGTGGTGATGACGGCGAGTACGAATTTTTTGAGATAGACTAGAAAACAAAGATATCAAGAAGATCAAAGCATATTCGAAGACATCAGTGGTTTTGTTCGTTGACATTCATTGTGGGCGAGGTGATTAAGTAATCAAATGGCGAAATAGGAAGGAAGTACCCAGTTAGATCCGAGTCCAGATCCAGTTTCATGTCCAGGATTGGTCAAAATTTCGAAATAGGTATCTTCATTGAATCGCGATATTAATTATCCATATATGAGCACTTCTTGCGGCATCCATATCTCAAATCCACCTCTCCGCAATATCTCCTACTTTCCTGTTTTCCTTTGCTTCTTGTTTTGCTTGTTAGCATCACGAATTATGCATTCTGACGCACTCATTGCTGGCTGGTAACTTTTCTTGCCCATCTCTCTCTCTCTCTCTCTCTCTCTCTCTCTGGCCTCAAGAACCTCCTCTCGAGATTCAATCGTACGGCTTTCGTTATGGACCAACTCGACCTGCCATTTATTATTTGATTTGGGTTTCCTTGTTATTTGCTTCTTCTGCTTCGCAATACAGCTCTTTCCGATGATATTTTGATTGAAATTGAACGGTGGATTTACTAATTCAGAACTCACTCGTGCTATGGCCGGATTGTTTGCTTCGATTTCTTCAATTTGACGTTTTATCATCATAGTTTTCGGAACAAGTCAAAATACAGTGTTTTTCTTACTGTTGTCTGAGTGTTTAACCAGTAACTTTTCGAAATGTTACCTATTCTTATGCCTTATTGGAACCAAAAATTTCATAGGCTACTGGTAAAGCACCCCGCAGCAATCTTTCGGGTCAAATACTCTCTTCTGACTGGCTACCCACAGCGATAACTTCGACTTGATTGGATTTTTGGGATGTTGGGACTGTTGGTGGGGTTGCATCATCAACCCTTGCTACTTTGGCATGCAGTGTAACATCAAAGCCATGGTGTTGTAACCTATCGCTGCTTTTGTGGATATCGACCACAAAAACTTCACCTGACTGTTGTGATGGAACCCGAGCCTCACAATTTTCACACCAACTCCTTTAGTCATGGGTTGTTGGAGTGCCTATTAATTTTTTGGCCATTGTCTATCTGTTGTTAAGTTCCTCATGCAGGAAGTATCTTGAGACGGTATCTTTGTTATTCCAGATATATCAGTCGAGTGATTTTCAGCCCCGAAAAATACTTCATATCTCTTTAGATAGATTTATCTATATTCGCTCCAGTCTTCGCTTTCGATGTACTCTTTTATGCTGGTGACTTTGATATTGGAATCAAGCTGAACACGTCAGTTCAAACATTTCTCTCATCTCGCATGGGATAGAACTTATATCTTTAGGCAAGACGAGGTCTCCCCACCCAAATTCCGCACTACTAGCCATGGACTCTGCTGCTTCTCTTCCAAGTCCTCTTGGACGAGCCCTATCGTGGGCTTCGACAGTGACTTCTTCGCAAGTGACTTTGCTCCCAGTTACCTGTCCCCAGATCTCAAAAAAGGTAGCGAAACTTGCTGCTTCGCTCACTCCCAATAAGTCCTGCTTTGGAGGACTTCGGACCAATAATTCTACCAAAGAACCTGCATCAGTTGGTACAACAAATGGATGTTCCGCTATATTTGGACTGGCATTGTGGTAGATATATTCACCCGAACCATCATCCTTCAAAATCGTATCAGCTCCACGATTTCTCAGCCAGGAAACATGACGTAATGCCTTTCTTTTGAGTCTGAAGGCGTCCCCATAGTCTTTCACATTCGTCATGTAGATGCCCATATTCAGTAAACTACTCTTCTTCCACAAGCCCTTCTGCTCTTACTGCAAATACGTCGCAACCTCCGCTTTTGCATCAAAATGGTACACATAGGAATATTTTCCATTACTCAACTTCTTGAAGGAGGGCAGGGTACTCCAAATGAATCTCTCAAGTTTTCCTTCTTCTTGCAAAATTTTGGCCGCAGCGTCAACAATTGCTTTGCCTCGAAGAATCTCAATGGCAGCCGCATATTCACCGGCAACCTGATCTCCCTGCTTGGAAAGCTCTTCATACTTTCTGTAAAACGGTTCCCAGAAATTTGTGACAGCGAAGATTGCTTCCGCGCCAGAGAAAGCTGCGACAAGTGAGGTTGGGTCATCTTGGTCGGCACTGACAGCCTCGATGCTTTGATTTGAGAGAGCTTGGGTTGATGGCGATGACGTATTTCGAGTGATTCCTCGGGCTTTCCACCCTAGTGAGAGAAACTTGGCAGCGACAGAACCACCCTATGATAAATGTAAGTATGAGCTACTCGTATGAAGGTGAATGGTAGGATACCTGGATGCCAGTTGCTCCTAAAACGACGACAGTTTTGGCCATGATGACGACTCGTGGAAGTGTGAAGCAAGAGATTGAAAGAAATGCGTAGGATTGAGGCTTCAAAGGGGCTTGGAACTCAGAGCTTGTCTGTATCTACCTCCAGAGAAGCGACCTTTCTCGACATATTTATACTTCATCAAGATCAATTGTCGAACCAATTTTCCTGAGAAAGTCATGAATAGAAATCGACGGACCCAGTCTCATTCACGGCATCAATGTAGGTAAACATCATCAAAGCATCCAGTTTGAATCCATCAAATTCACCTACAAGTCTCACATCGCTGATAAATCGAGAAATATTACACGGTCAATTGGTCAATGAGCATCAAGTTTTGTGACGATGAAGGCGAGCGGCGGCCGGAATCCCGCCAAGAAGTTATGGTGAACCTTACCTAAATGGCTTGATGTCTAATAAGCAGTGCAAAATATTTACAAAAACATTTGAACATATCAGCCTTCAAAGTCTCCGCCGGTCCGCCGGAGAAGTTCAAAAGCCTAGCTTCCGGTCACTCTCCATGCGGGTATACCATCATGGTAACCTATGACTTTGTGTTCAGCAATGTTCACCATAAAACATCAACATCCATTCAAACCGGCTTCAAAAAGGCCCGTGCCAGCCAAGATTTGCTAGTATTTTACGTGCCGAAGACTCCTTGCCGAAGGTTACTTTGCACTCAGGAAGAATGTCTCGGGTCAATCTTTTCTGGCAATAAAGTCTACCGTGTTCCGCCCAATTTACAGAAGCGGGTTTCCTTCGAGCCCTTCCGCCGACTGAGCACAATATGTTCGGGATATCTCAGGATAAACTTCGGAAAAGAGAGAGTATATGTCAGAAAGTGGGGCATTGACACTTTCCGTCTAATCCGCTCTTCAACCAAAAGCGTGGATGCCCAGTGAGAGAGCCCCTCCAGATTGTACAGAAGTCAATTCTTGGGAATCTCTGTGTCTTCGAGCAGATGGTCAACTACCATATCAAATCAACAACTTCCCATACAACTTTTCTCAGTAGGGTTGAATTTTTGAGTTTATAGTTGTTAAATTACATCAAAATTGATCTATTTCAATCCACTTTATCGATTTTCTCGCTCGAAAATAAGAAGCGACAACATTTTTTCAAGAGTTATACGCGTCTCTCCGTTCCAGAATCGATGGGTCGAGACTCAAGAAGAAGTATCTCAAACTATAGTCACTTCCTTTTGGGATAGGCAGTGGATGGTGACAGCAGTGACATTCAATCAGATAAGATAGCAAGCAACATGCTTGCGATCTTATCTGCATCAATCAGTCTCCAGCCAGGGGTTATGCGTTTTTTAAAAATTTCTGACCGTATCAGAAGAGATGAATTGATTCCCCAAACACACCGTTAGTGGATTTAGCCAGAGGGGTCTAGCATGAAGAGAATTGGCGAATGGAAATTCAGTTATGATGCAATCTCGATGGGCAATTTTCAAAAACCCCTTAGCAAAGTCACACCTTTTTACTTATGCTTATAGCTTTCGAAATTCGCTGACGTTCAAAGTTGAATCCTTAGTGAATCAGAAGTCAAAGGGTTGAGAACTTGAGATCAGTCTTCCGGAATTTTGAGTGGAGCTAGGAGATCCACACGTGCCAACTCAAATTGGACGCTATTCGTAGATCTCATTTACGAGAACAAATCCCTCACAATGATCAAAGTGGGATTCATAGATTTAGATGGAATAATCGGATATGCAACTTCTATACCAAAAGGCGTGATAGTCTCGAAAGTTTTCGTAGATCATTCGTCTCAATCCTTACCTCAATTTGCTTAAAGTCAAGATGCTCTTCTCGTCTTTGCGGTCGACGACATGTTTGTTGATCTCATCTGTACTGACCGATCATGTTAACGCTAAACCATTTGTTCTGGACCACAGGACAAATGTCTCGTACGCAGGAGTTACCTCTAGCAAAGGGGTGGAAACTTTCCGGGGTATCCGATACGGTTTAGATACAAGTGGTGAAAACAGATTCGCACCTCCTCGAGCTTTCATCCCTCCCCACGGCTATCATTACAATGCTACAATCCCGGGTTTTGATTGCCCTCAGCCTCCCGGCGCGGGCTTCTTGTTCCAAACAAACGTCACAAATATTTCAGAAGACTGCTTGAATCTGAATATTGCCAGACCATCTTGGGCTAAGGATGGCTCAAAGTTGCCAGTCATGGTTTACATCTATGGAGGTAAGTAAGTCTATGAATCTCTATTATTCGAAGCCACTAACCAATGCAGGTTCATTAATTGACGGCACCGTCAATGAAAGGACCACTGCACCTGATGGACTTATCCATGCCTCGGTTGAAGGCGGTCAGCCTGTAATCTACGTTGGAATGAACTACCGTCTCAACATTTTCGGGTTTGCAGCTTCTGAAGCTCTGAGACCAAACAAGTCTCTCAATGTGGGTCTCCGGGATCAAAGATTGGCCCTTGAATGGATTCAAAAAAACATTGAAATATTTGGGGGAGACAAAGACCAAGTGACAATCTACGGACAATCCTCAGGAGGTTTAAGCGTTGGTTTGCAAATTCTCGCG
This sequence comes from Botrytis sinoallii, assembly GCF_014898435.1. Lineage (NCBI taxonomy): Eukaryota > Fungi > Ascomycota > Leotiomycetes > Helotiales > Sclerotiniaceae > Botrytis > Botrytis sinoallii. Next base: position 2,986,231 of record NW_024066030.1, on the reverse strand, counting down.
TACGGAGGCTCGAAGCCTGTACCCTTTCACGCAGCTGTGATGGAAAGCACTGCACTCGAGCCAACTATGTCATCAGATATCAGCTTCAATTCTACCGCTGCAGTTGCTGCTTTTGCTGGATGCAATACTACTGATTATCAATCGATGGCGACGATTGCCTGCTTGCGATCACTCCCCATGGAGACTCTCTTGAAGCTCATGATTGACCAAGAAGTCGACAGCGCCGACAGCAATGATGGAGATATCTATCTCCCGATTGTCGACCAAGACTTCCTTCCTCAAAAAGCATCGAAACTCCTCGCACAAGGGAAATTTGCCAAATTACCTATCATTGGTGGATGGATGGAAGACGACGCCACACTCTTCACATCGATCACCATTGAAACCGCAAATGATACAAGAGATTTCCTGTCCAACTTATACAGAGACGTCAATACCACTACATTTGATGAGCTCTTAGATCTGTATCCTGTATCCGAATTCCAAGCCGATCCCAGCGCAAACTTAAGTGCCGAGTACTATCGCTGCGCCCAGATTTTTCGGGATATCTTGCTCGCCTGCCCCACTGTTCTATTTAGTCAAGCCATGGCCAAAAAATACAACACTACAAATCCACCGTCATATCTGTACGTTGGAAATCAAACAATTCTGACCTCCTATCTCAATGCTACGGGTGATCCTGGGTTTGGGGTTATCCACACTAGTGAGCTTGCGTATCTTTTCAACAATATTGATCTCTTCAATGTCACGGATTTCGACCTTCCAGGATATGTTTTTGAGCCTACGGAGAGTGATTATGCGTTGGCGAAAAGTTTACCGTTGTCGTGGATTTCGCTTGGAAAATATGGGAACCCTTCGAAGATTAATGGATCGATGGCGGGGTGGACATCCGCGTGGCCAACTAGGGGAGGAGAGGGAGAGATCTTTGTCATCGGAGGGGGAAACTGGGGAATGAGCAAGCTTGGAAGTGATGGAGGGAATAGCGGAATAGTGGGAGAGAGGTTAGTAGAGAGATGTGGCTTCTTAGGGAGGGAGGATGTGATTGAACAGTTTCAGTACTGATAAGCAAGGTATCTACACCAATAATTAGAGGTTCATGTGATTAGTACAACACAAAAAAATTGCAACACTCCAATGTGCCACTTCGTAGACCAGTACCGAATAATCCGAAAGTTCCATCATACGGTGGCCCGTGTTTGGGAAGCATTATCCTCCGATGTTTTTCGTCCTCACAACACAATACCACTTCAGCGAGGAATCTTGATTGATCACTGACGCGCACCATTGCCAGATCTCCCTTTCTTTTTGGTCTTTACGATATCAGGAAGGAAGCTCTGGGCTTTTTCGCAATGTGACCTTATGGCTTCGTGAAAGCCTTGCTGGACATGGTGCTTCTCGTTTGAGTGCAGGTAATTTGAGCTCGCGGCGCAGTTCATGCCATGGCAACTGGCTTGGAAGAATGCGGATACCTGCTTATTGGGAATACAAGCTCTTATTCTGCAATAACTATTGGATCAAATGAGAAATCTGCCTGCCAATTCCACTCCTGTCAAACAAGGCGAATTTGTTTTTTGGAACAACGATTGGTAATACTTGATAATATGGCTGTTCCAAGGCTCGCAGCACTGCCTGATCAAAATGCGAATTCCCGATCAGACATGCTCCGAATATTTGATTAGTGCCACTTTGCACATAGTGGTGGCGAAGAAGAGTTTGGTGCGACATCAAGCGTTTGACTGCATCCGTACGACTATCGAGCCTCGAACTGTCTCAAATGGCGCAGTGTGGGAAGAAGGGTACTTCTGGATCGTTTTTTATCTCTCTCAAAACTTATCTTCTAACTCTTCAGACTTTTTCATACATATCGAACATAAATTTTTAGCACAATCACTGACGATGGCCGAAGTTCTGGGAACTATTGCCAGCGGGATCAGTATCGCGCAGTTGGCTGGAAACCTTGCGTCTAGCATCATCAAGTTTAAAAGCTACTGGTACCAGATCCAGGATGCACCCGACGATATCGCTTTCCTTGTATGCGAAATTGAAATTCACCATACCATCCTTCGCAGTATTTTGGAGAAGCAAGCGCAGCTCACATCTTCATGTCATCCTACAGGTGGATTCTTTGATCAGAGTATAAAACTATGTCAGAATGCTTCTTCGGAATTAGACGGGCTTGTCAACGCCCTGACCAAGGATATCAACTCCAATAGAACGTTGGCAGAACCCATTGTGCGTTTCCATTTTCGATTGAAGGCGGAGCAGTTAAAAAAACTGAAAAAGAGAATGAAAAATGCCACTAGATCCATGCATTTAGCCATATCTTGGCAGATGAAGTGAGTTTCTGTAACAATCATTAATCTAATACTGACGTATCTTAGTACAGTTCTACAACAGCAGTCCTCAACTCTCACCTCAAATGTACAAGCGTCACTCGATAATTTCTTACAACACTGGCAGAATCGCCTCTTGAACTCAGGACTCTCCCAGCCTACATATAGCACAAAAGTGTCTATGGATAGTGCGGTTCTAGCGCAAACCACCAATATCACCATGGAGGCCAAAGCTAGACTCCCAGTGGATGATGATTTTTATGAACAAGAATCTTCTCAAACTATGAGTCAATACGATTCATCAAGTTGGATCACCTTCGCTTTTGGGTCAATCGGAATGCAAAAAGTTATCAAGAAAAACCACAAAGGGGCTTTCCAGGAGTCCGAAACTGTGTACCACCCCCCGGCTTGGATACCCCGCAGGGCATGGCAAGTTATGTATACGAAGGATTTATCCTCGTTGAGATGGAATATCAACATTCAAACATGTCGCACTTTGGACGGGGATACGGCTTTCCTTGATTGTGTCGTTAGTGGTGATATCCTCAATGTGCAAAGGATGCTACGAGAACGGACAGGGTTTGTGAATGACAGATCCCATTGCAGCATTGACAGCGTTTACTTGACCCAATCTACGCAAAAGTGGGTAGGAGCAACTCCTCTCCATGTGAGTCTTCAAAACGTCTCCGAATCTTTGAGTTATTTCCACACCTCTAATATTCTTCAGATAGCAGCACATAACTGTCATTATAATATATGTAAGTTGCTTTTTTCTGCAAATACCGATGTTTCAGCTGGAGATTATTGCACAGGGTAAGAATCTTTGAAAGTTCACTTTGACTAGATGTTCCGCAATAGCTGAACAAAAATGCTAGTGCCACCCCTTTGCAGTATCTAATTTCTTCGCCATGCTCGAAGTTTAAGAACGACAACCGGAAGGAACATTTGGAAACATTTCGCATCCTTGCTGAAGGAGGGGCGGAAGAAGAATTTCTTGGCAACAGTCACTTTCTCGAGGAAACAGATATGCCTGTGGAAATATTTAATTACATACAACACCACACATTTTTGAATGAGCCCCTATTCGCAGAAAAATGCAACATTGCAACGAGATTGTTTAAACGGAGCAGGAATTACAATACCCAGCAGTGCGTCAGATCATTGCTCGGCGGGTCAAAACTTTCATTCTACGTCAGGCTGCACAACAATGAAGAAGCACTGAAAGAATTTTTCCAGGTCTTATGTCTGCAAGTTGCTGCCTTTAGGAATTATAAGATAAAATGTAACTCCGGGGGAAATTCTTTCACACACTCTGGACACCCATCATGGGAAGAACTTCTACGGGAATTGATAGTAGCACAGGTTCCTCTCTATGAGACTGGCCATCGTGGACTTACACTTCTACAGAATATTTTGAGTGACACCGTGTTCGAAACAGGAATAAACCACAGGGAACGGCATATGTTTGACTGGGTCAAGATATTGAAGTCTTCTGGTATTGATCTGGAACAATATGGCAAAAAAGAACGATCTATCTTCAAGATGGGAAAGCGCGACGATTTTGAGTCACTAGTATTTTTGAGTCGCATAAACCGAGCCGAAGTTTTTGATTTTGGGGGCCCTATGAAGCCGGTAATCAGTTATGAACTAGGGTGGTCTAGTTTTATTGATTTTACCTACGGTCCTTGTGTTGAGAATTGGAATTTTTGGTTCTCAGAACCAACGGATCGATTTGCTGGAGACTTTTGGTCGCTCATCGAAGATCCGCCTTTAATGAATCTTGTTCCCGGCGCATGGGTTGATAAGTCACGCTATACTTACGATGAGTTGTTCCAAAATTCTATATTGGATGTAAATATCAGACTTAGCTGAGTAAAACTTTCATGTGGCATTGTTCTCTGGCGAAAATCATGACACCAAACTTATTGCCATCTTCACTTCAAGCAGCGTCGACGAGAATGATGTCGGCGAAGCTGCTGTTTGGGTCTGGTTTAGCAGGAGCAGGTTTTCAAATGAACTCGTGGCAGATACTCTTGCAATAGCTCAACAGTAACCCATGACTACTTTTACACCACTAAAATAATATATACAATTTGAAAAATACATAGAGCATACATCATACAAACAATCCCGTCAGTCCACGCCTCCTCGTTCTGCTTCCATTAGCTCTCCTGTAGCTTCTAGTCCAACTGATCTCTGAAACTATGGGTACAGAATCAAAGGACTAACTCCTTGAGCCGTTCCCAACGTAGTCTCATACTGCAACTTCCACCACTCAACTCTTTTACGATCCTGCATAAACTGTCTAAACCCACTAGTCTGTGTTGTGTTACTCGTGTAAACCGTGCCTCCGATATCCAAGCTCTTTCTAGGCGATCCAGAAGTTGAAGCCTTCTGCCATTCATCACTGGTAATCCAAGCCAAGAAAAGTTTAGCAGTAGCAGGTCTCTTGGTAGAAGCAAAAGCCGCAGCTGTTTGTGCCCATGCCATGTACTGTTCTGGGGCTGCTGGTTGGGTCGTTTGAAAGTATGTTTCATTTGAGGGCGGATAAGTGGTAAATGAGAGAACTCTTCCTTTAGGGGAAGAACCGGATGCGGATTTGGTGGCGTTGTTGTGGTTGTCCCGTATGACAAACCCTGGGGTGGCGGTACCGCGGACCCATTGAACATCTTGTGCTGCAAGAGCATCGAGCCATTCAAAACCGTACTTTTCGATGATGATGGAGAAGAGATAGCCGATTGCATCGTCATCGTTAGGGTAAGTGGCCACAATTTTACTCTTCCATTTTGGGTCTAGGAGGTCAGCATAGCTGGTTGGAGCGTCGGATGCTGAAACGTAGGTACTGTCCCAAGAGAAAGTTCCGAAGCTGCCTTAAGGAAGAAGTTAATACCATATACTCGAGCAAAATTTACCAAGCAAGAAATACTAACCAATGTAAATAGGCACAAAAGCACCATCGAGATCCTTCCCTCCCGAATAGAGATCAGCGAAAGTTGGAGACTTGTAAAACAGTAAACGTCCGTCTTCTTTCCATCTTTGGAAATCATTGAGAGTTTGAAGAACGGCGATATCAACGGTTTCATTTTTAGCCCAGTATGCTCGATCAATTCGACTATCGTGGTATTTGGAGAGGTTGACTGTAAGATCGAGAGCAATTTTTGGGAATCGCGCAGCCCAAGCTGCTTTCATGCTTTCACCTTGGACTCTGGCTATAAGTTTGTCAATACATGTTTATTCTTACAGAAAAACGATGAGATCAAAGATAGTCATCGAAGAAGTTACTAACCATCACCACCTGAAGCTACGACCAATTTTGATCTTCTTTGAGGGCTTTAGCGTAAAGCTCGTCAATAGTCGAAGTATCGATTGGAACATTGTTTACCCGGGCGAATGAAGTGCCAAAGATGCTGCTCACGACAAGTGCTCCAGCAGTTGAGAAGTACATTTTGGACCGAGTTGAAGCAGGAACGATTTGAGTAAAAAATGACTCCAAAGCCCGTGGTCTGCTCTGGGATGAATAAACACCATAGAAGATGGGAAGCACCTATATATGTTTCCCACGAAAGAAAATATGGATAGATCTGCCAACGATGCTGATCGTGACCAACTGCAATAATCTCGCCATTTCTGCTGTGCACTGGCATTATGCCGACGCTTACCCGCCATTTGTATCACAAAGCAATCATTTCTAAAAACTCTCCATCGCTGATTAATGATGACGAGATCGACATTCCACCAATTTTACGAACGGCTCCCTCCAAATGTAACTTCGGAACTCTATACAGAAGGTCAATTGACATCGGCTGCAATCAGCATCAGCTCCAATCAAGACGAGGCTGCGTGAGCGGAATGTCACTCGGTAGATTGAACATCCTTGTTTTACCGAAGCACTTGACCTCAAAATCAATCTTGATCCCCTGAACATCCATACATATTTTGTTGTATGTGAGGTGAAGGAGACTTCAAAGAAGGTTAAAATCAACGTTGGACGAAGCCCCTGACTAGGACAAGATAATATGGGGTAGACCAATGCTCTACCGGGGCTTGAGTCCGTGCATGGGAAGCTTGTCTGTCAGTAAATTATGGAAAATTATGCGTTAAAGCGGTGTTTACCAAGTTTCCATTCAGAGTATCTACGCGTCGCACGTTTGTTGAAGACCGCAAACTCCGAAAACTAGAATCAATCTCGATTTCGTTTCTTTTTCCTAATTTACATGATGCACGAGATATACAGCAAGCGTTCGCTTCCGATTTTCTTAATTTTTAGCCGTGGTACTCGTGCGGCCAGAAAGTATGCAACACTATATCGGTCTGTATTAATGGGAGATTTGGAAAAATCATTCAATTGAATGGCTTGCTTATATTGAAGCCCTACTGCATTATTCCCTTTTCAAGCTCTAGGGAGCTTCCCCACAGTAGCTTAATCCTATTGAGGCAGGAGTTGCATACTTTCTGGCAGCACGAGTATCTCGTAATGGCACTTCAATCCCCACGTTGATGCAGGGATAGATTGAGGGCGCCGAGAATTCGTTTACTTCTGCCGAAGCCTTGAGGAATTTCCCCTCGTCTCCACCCACCCCCGTAATAGCCGGCTCTGATAAACGGCCGACTAGGTAGTTCCTAGTTGGGGAAAGCGAATGTCCCCGGAAAGCGATTTATTTCTGTGAAATCATAATACCAGTTATGTTGATGAATCTAAATTGATATTACTAAGAGTTATATAGTTGGATGGTTTTGTTTTAATAAAGCTGATGATAAATATTTTTTTGTGATCATGTTAAAAACAAGATCTTGTGATACAAACCATTCGATTCTGTTGACTTTGAAAAAAAAAATTACTATCAAAATCTCATAGGGGCAATTCGCTTTCTGGGGATATTCGCTTTCCCCAACTAGAAACTAGTCGGCTGTTTCCGGGAGCGGACTATTATAGCTTAGACATCTTTAGGGCCGAAGTGGAGTACTATACGATATGACATGGGGACGTTTTACCGTAAACAAAGCGAATAGTTATGACAAAAAGCACATGAAATTACGACATGCAAGTGTCGGGAATTGGGATGTGGAACGCAGGGAACGGTATTTTAATTAGATCACCAATCATTCAAGTACTTCGGGAGCCCACTAGGTCCAGCCAGAGAGGATTAGTCACCACGAATGAGAATCTTCCATCAGATAAGTCAGACCTAGAAATGTTGCGGAATTCTTACATGTTCTCACAGTGTGCTCCGAAAGCCATCAACGCAGATTCAGGAAGTCTGTTGCAGACTTTCAATTGATGTCCATTAGCTCGAAAGACAGCATGAGCTTCTGGTGCGTATCAGATCTACTACCGCTTGATGGCTTCGAGTATCTTCAACCCTGATGATTCTCATCTAATAAGGCTCCAGAGCACCAAAAGTGGTGTAATCTTTGAGGAAAAGTTACAAATGCTAACTGGAACAGAAACCTTTCAGAGAGCGCTTTCGGATCAATAATGTTATCGATTCAAAGAAGATGGAAAATGGTGCAAAGGACTTAATTATGTTTTAGAAACGGAATTTACGCGACATAAAATGTACCCCATCCCTTTGGATGTTGAAGGGAGGAGCGAGGCGAAGTATGATGGGCGATTCCAAAGAAGATCTGATCAATTGACATTGTTCCTACTTCGAAGAACTCATGTTACAATAGGGCGCTACTCAGCGAGCAACAAAATCTCCCAAGCCGACAATTTCTCTACTTTCTTCGCAAGTTCAATTTGAACGTACCTCTCTGGAGTTGATGAATGTCTGATGGCGTCCATTGATAACTGTGTGGAATCAAAAGATCTGAGAAGTTAAAGCTACGATGGACTGAGTTTGACGAGGAAGTAGCTTCCCATTACATTCTTGCTCTTCCATCACGATGCCTCTTTCCTATCGTGCTCACCGCCGCAATTGCTCTTTCCATTGTGACCTTGAATATATACTGTAACTTAGATTCTGACCTTCTACAATCTCTGAAATTCAAACACAGTACAAGACATTATAACCAGAATCAAAGTATCCAATACATCTACGCACCACTTATTCTAATACCAACAGAATTCTAATTGCGTATTCTTCATTATCAAATCCATTACCAAATTCATCCAAAATCATCATCTACTACCCCTCACGATGGATCCTGAAAATTCAACACCCTCATGGTGTCTAGTCTGTCGCAAACGCCTCACTCTGTCATACACATCAGGACACGGCATCAACATATCAACCATACTCTGTCTCCCCGAGAGATCACCCCGAGTTTCATACGACCACAAAAGAGAAGGTCATAACGGGATATATTTACACAACCCCGAACCAATCGATACCTTTTGGGAACTGAACATGCCTTTGTCCTTGCGTCTTAACGAGTCCGGTTTCCAGGGAGTTGACTTCAACTTGCCGCCAATTCGAGATCCTAAAGGATTGGAGAAGTTTGATCCTGTAAATGGTTATGCGATGCGGGAGGTGCTGGAACCGGTACCACAAGTACTGAGTCAGAATCTAAATATGACCTTGAACGGGTGAAACGTATGTAATCTAGCTTTCCTTTTTATGTATCATCTTAACCGTCTTCAAGCGTACCTCGTCCACGTCGTGGTATCGTTTCTCCGGTCTTTTTCTGTGGAACATCATAAACACAGCATTGAACCACCCATTCATTACTGTTGGGTCGCCGCGGTTTAATGCTGAAAGTGTTATAGAATTATCAGGATCATTCATCGTCCCCATTCATAATACATATCTACTAGAAGTAAACAAGGGGCGTTAATCTATGTATCATAGAAGTGGCGGGTCGTTGCGGAAATCGCTTCATGACTTTGCAATAGTCCAGACGATTGGATCGTGAGTTTTCAGGCTCAAATGTTTATATCGAGCAGTACAAGTCGTCTTCGCGCGATTGCACAAGCTACATGAATAAAACAAAGTCTACTATTAGTTCTTCATCTATATCTCTAGATCATTAAAAATATTCATGTGAAAACCATGCCCTATACATTCCTGCCAAGCATCACTTCTACCCTCAGACTGCCTTCCTCTCTCAGGCTAATCTCTCTTTCTCCATCACTCCCAACTCACACCACACCTTCACAGTCCCCTCTCACCACTACGGACCCCATCCCATTCTCCGATAAGTAACATATCGAACATAAGGACTATCATATGGCCCACTAATTCTCGCATTGGGTTCCATGGTTCTACCCACATTCATGGGGTGTCTTCGTACAACTTCATTCGATTGATTATTACCGTGTACGATTCGAAGAGGCGGGAGTCGGTTTTGAGGAAATGCGTAATAGTCGCGGATGTTATTGGGAGTTGGATGAACTCGTGGTGGGGGTACTGGACGTAGGGATAGACGTGGACGTGGTAGGGATTCATATTCATGATTAGGTTGGTGGTGAAGTAGGTTTTATTGATGTTGTATTCGATCTTAAGCGGAAAGTCTGGCTCTGTTTTAATGAATGGGCTTGGAGGCTCGGTTTGGATCGAAAGCCCAACTACCAGTACTAATTTGAGTATTTTTGATAACTATTAGATGAATTTTCCAAGTATCAAGCTGTATTTGATGATGGAAAGAAAGGAGGGAAAAAGAATTAGTTATGAAGCGAAGCCTTTTATAGCCAACTTCTGATATTCTTCAATCTCATTTATCTTGAATGAGCGCAGGATGATTCATGAACATGATCCTCTGCTAAACGTCTTTTTGTCAGTTCAGTAAGAGAATGAAATAATTGCTCAGTTTAGGTGTTTGTCCTATCAAACTGGAAGCATGATTCGAAGGCAAACTTGCGATCGTTTTCGAGGCGAGATAGCGATTTGCGGAGCTTTCTCCACGACAAAATGTCCTTTAGAATTCCAGTAATGATTCATGGAAGATTAGAATGCCCAGATATGATAATTTCTATGAAATTGAGACTTCTTATATTTCCTTCAGATCCAATGTACAATCATTCATTTAAAAGAACTGAATTGTAACCTACGAAGATGTGTGTAAAATATCCAAGTTTGTGACTAAGATAGAAGTGTGCTTGAAAAAGATGTTCATGTCTGGAGCTCAAGGACAGAAAGGAGATTGCTTTCTTGTTTTCTCAGTCGGGGCCTGAATAGTTGAGTTGTAGTGCAACTACAACCCTCCCGTCCCCAGTAAGCTTTGGATATTCCCCACCCGATGGGGGAATTTTGTGTCAGCAGCCACTAGCAACTTTTCCTTTAGACAAAGCAAGCTAAAGATTACAGTAAAGTGAGATTGTGGTGCAGGTATATTTTTCTGGTTGCACCATAGCTCGCGCGAGTTTTATGAAAGTTGAGAAACTCTTATTCATTCTTCATGAAACACAACATCAATTGTCATCGGGGAAGATCGCTCGATAAATTCCCTGTGAATGGTGAGCTCAGACGACTGGTCTCTCCATCGAAATGGATTCGCACATGCGATCGCACATGCGAAAAAGAAAAGCTAGACTGTGAACCTCTTCTTGGATTTGCCACCATAAGACCAAAACTCACAGTCTTCGCTTTCTTAGCTCAGAAACTTCTAGAAAGAACAGAGATGCAACTTATAACACACAAGATAATACATAGATAAAGCCACCTGGGCTTTAACCTAGGGATTTCTAATAGACTTCAAAGAGAATAGTTGCCGAAAGAGGTGGTTGCACTCTGGTGTTCCCGTGATTACTATTCACAAATTTGCGTAACGCCTGACATGTAAGCTCGCTCGAAAGCTTTATGTCTCATGGCGAACAGAATTGCATGTTTACTGAACATGTATTTGATGAATAAGCTCAGATGTTCTATCTATCCGGGCTTCAATCAACGATGATAGCTTCCCGTTTGGCGGACTTAATGCACTATGATATGACAAAGCTGGGTCGGTCATATAGGTAGAAGATTCTTTCGTATTTCTCTGGTGTATTCAAAAAGTGTATATAAAGAGAGAACATCACAGGAAAGCAGATAAAACACAAATCAAATAGATATCCATCAACGAGTAGAGAGCTAAACCAGCAATGCAATGTTTTCTTCCAAATCGGTACTCACCTTCATCTTCACCCCAATGAGCTTGGCCACTTCAATCCAGCACCCTTCAATGCCACTCTCATGGGACGTCTTCCACGCTCCCGAGCTTCCCGTTGTTGACGCACCACACAACTACACCATCTCTCCTACCTCTTTCACACTCCTACACGGCCAGTCGACCGCCGTCCTAGTTGACGCTCCAGTCAATATCGAAACCTCCCACGCACTAGCAAAGTGGGTTTCTGAAATTATCGGCAACAAAAACTTAACTCACATTTGCATTACTCACGGACATGGCGACCATTTCTTTGGCATCCCAGTTCTTCAACAACATTTCCCTGATGTGATCGCCGTAGCCACTGAAAGAACTATCGCAAATGTAGCCGAACAATTGAGTTATGCGGAATTTGTTGAGTTCTGGTCTGCCACATTTCCTGACCAGATACCCACCCAGAATGAAACAATCCAGCCATTGCCTCTCAATGGGAAATTTTACCTTGAGGATCATTTGCTTCAGGCCGTCGAAGTCGGACAGTCGGATACATATAACACGACTGTTTTACACGTTCCTTCTCTAGAGCTTGTAATAACTGGCGATGTCGTGTATGGAGAATGTTTTCAATATCTTGTTGAGACCAATACCACAGAATTGAGGGCAGAGTGGATAAGTGCTGTTGATAAAATCGAGAGTTTGCGACCAAAAATCGTGGTGCCGAGTCATAAGCAGATTTGGGATGGATATGGGACAGAACATTTTGAGAAGACTAGACAGTATATCAAAGATTGGGAGACCTTGCTCGAAGTTGCAACGAGCGCCGAGGATTTGAAAGAAAAAATAACGGCTTTATATCCACAGAGGGTTGGGGACTGGATCTTGGGAATTAGCATCGACGAGGTGTTACCTAAACCAAATAGTGTGAAGGGAAGAAATTTCTTTCCGGCACCTAGGATACAGTAGATATGGAAGGATATGGTTAATCTGTCTAATGTAATCAGGGGGCCAGCAATTTAAGAGCGGCCGAGAAGATTCAATATCAAACTCATTTCTTGACCCAAGTTATAATTAGCCCTTCGTTATATCCAAACCTACCTAGGTTATTCAATAGGTATTGAATGTTGTCTTCTTACATTATTTTATTTCGATGTCATCAACGTGCTTGTGGATGCAGCTGTGCAGCTGTGAAGATAGGCACAGACCATCCATCACAAATAAACCCCATCCATATGATATACACGTGACACTTCCTTTTTACATTCTGTTCATGTCTTCATGCGCTCGTTATCACAGACGGTCAGTGACTAGATGGGTAACCTCCCGTCTTACAGTTCAGCTCATCTCATAATACACGAAATATCAGATACAAATCACCCTTTGCCCCTACCCCCTACCCAGTCTATGACCACGGACAGAACCCAGATATACCCAAGCCCTTACCCATGCATCTACATCCATAAAACCAAATCATCGTCCCGTACGAGTAAAGTTACCAAAAGAATCAGGAAACTTCGCAAATTAAACGATGCATAACCGAATGCGCATTTGGCGGGTTGGATGGGCCATAGGTGGGATGTTCTATAATTGTATGGTTCGGGTGGTCGTGAAGAAGTGATGGGTCTGGAATCGAATCGGGGAGTGGGGCCGAGATTTGGTAAGTACTCCGTACATGTAGGAACGAGGATGGAGGTAGATTCATCTACATGCTGGATTTGTAAGGAAGAAGTGATTGATTGTGGTTCTTTGATGCTACTGAAGCGATGGGTGAAATAGCTGTGTAGCTTTGATGCGGATAGGCGAAGGTGGAAGTAAGATACAAAATTCAAATGGAGCCTCAAAATTGGACCCTTCAAATCGCTGTAAGATGTGTCAAGTTCATACGTCAGAGTCTTTCCGGACTATTATTTCAGATAAAGTCTGCTTCATTCTGATATTGTATGCTATTTATATATATACTACCCTCTTTCGTCCATCCATGATGCATCCATTCATTGCGAGAGTTTCGTTAAAACTATGTACAGAAAAAGTCCCCCCCCCTGAAAACAAACTATTCATGCCAAGCTAGCAGTAATATTAGAAAGCAATGCTTCAGTAAATTGCCACAACATAGTTGAATCTTGAACATGGAAAGCAGCTCCTGTGTAGAAAGTGTTTTGTTGTCCTTGAAGGGCATACAAATCACTGTAGAAACCAGCAGCAATGGCCTCAGCTGGAACCCACAATTCAAATGGTGTATGTCTGCTGTATGCGAGGAGTTCTGGAGTGCTCTTGGTCATACCGGCGATTTGGAGTCTTTCAAGCTCGCCATACATGGCAGCACGGACTTCGTCGTCAGAGATAGAGACTGCGGAACCGTAGTAAAGATTGAAGACATCTGGGATGGCAGTAGGGCTGATGGCATAAGCGGCTGGAAGAGGTGGGAATCCGTAGGTGGTGTTATCGGCGACATTGACAACAGAGATACCGGTTGGAAGACCAGTGTTACCAAAAACACCAACATAGTATCCGGAGTTGTTGAATTGAGAAAAAAGGGTTTTCTCCGAGGTGCTAAGATCCCATCCTGCAAGATTGTTAATCTGAGGTGTAATGCTGAAGACCAATTTTTGGGCATTAATGAACTTGTAGCCGGAAGGAGTGCTGATGAGAACTTGAGCACAGTCACCACTTCGGTCGACTGAGACGATTGTTGCGCTCAGAAAGACGCTGTCATCACCGATAATTTCTTGTGCCGATTCGTAGAGTAAGCTATTGTCCTGTGCAGACGTTGCTAAGAAGCCAGTGGTAAAACATTCGATGACACCGGTACCAAAGTTCTTGAGCACGTATAAAGTAGGCTTGGACAACAGATCTCCCAGACCCTGAGCAAAGTTGAACATGAATCCAAGGAATTGATCGCCGAGATTGTATTTGATTGCGAACTCCCCAAAAGTGAGCAACAGATCTTCTGGTACTGGGTTTGGTAAATCAAAGCCATTTTCAAGGTATGGATATTTCGCAAGTTGTTCCGTGTACAGCATGAGGCCAGCGGTAAAGTCAGCAGTCGTGAAAGTAGAATTCTCAAGACCGGTTCGGAAATCGGCGTATACACTTGATTGAACATATTCTGTTGTGTCTGCCACTGCCAAAGTGATGTTAAGACGTGCAGCATAGTCTTTGACAAGTTGGATGTTGTGGAAGATAATAACACCATAGTCATCTGAAACTCCAGTTGCAGGATCAGTATAGGTCTCTGTGTGGCCTCCCATGCGAGCTTTATTGTCAATGACCGCCACAGTCTTGCCCGCGTCGAGGAGACCAATTGCTGCATAGGTTCCAGAAGATCCACCACCAATCACGACCACATCTCTTTCGACATACTCCACGTTGTGGTATGTAACACTGTTAATAGTGACAGAGGAAGTAATGTTTGTAACTGCGGCAAAAGCTCCGAGGGAGAAATAGCTTGTGACAGCAGCCAAAAGCAATGGAGTAACTTTGAAGATAGCCATTTCAATGTTGATAATTGATTTTGACAATTGAAGGGGGATATTGAGAGGAAGTAGAGAAAGAGAAAGATGATGAAGAAGAAGAAGATGCTGTTGAAAATTGGAATGACAATCAATGTGACGCCAGACTTTATATATCTAGGTACCAGAACAAACGCTCAGCATGATATTGAAGTGTGTCTGTGCTTTTACATGTCATCCCACTAAGGATTTTGTGTCGTTTGTCCCTCGCCGCTCATCCCAAGATCTGTCAGATACCAGATGACAAGTAGCATGGGGGTTAGTTCTATCATATTCCTCTGGATCTGATTGACCAATCAGATATCATGCATTCCGAACCCTTGCATCGATAGAAGAATTCTGGAAGCATATAGGACCAAGTATCCCTTTACGATCCATGATATACTCGGATGAAGGAATTTTGAGTCAGTGATTGGCGGCGGGCAGGTTCGCCGCATGGACTTTTGACCCGATGTGTGGGTTAGCCAGTGTTGATCCTGGGAGATCCTTCACGATTGAAAGAAGGCAAGCTTGCCCCCCATATCAGAATCTTTGTCAATAGCGTTCCATTACCATGTGGGCGGAAGGATTCGCATACATATTAAAGAAATCTTAAATTTTGGTTGTAGAAAGATTTTGCGTCTGAATCCACGTGTGTTGGCGTCGTTATCCTGGCTCCGAGATGTTACCACTAGCGGGTCTTGCAACTTAGTGCACGCACCCGAAGTATGAACATGAATGATTCCACCCCCATTTCTCACGCAACAAGCTAAATTCTTACTTCACTCCAGAATAAACTCTATTTTTGGATGGTGGAGCACGCGTTAACCAGATATTTTAATTTGAACTCCATTGTTCTTCTCTTCAAACGCGTTCGGTTAATATCGATAACGTGAAGACATCTATTCCCAGCCTCTTGAACCAAAGTGGGACACCAAGAGTCATAAATGGGATATTAAGCAAATTTTGACGGCGACGCAACCTGATTGCGATCTAGATATGACTAGAAAGGCATCGTTACTTTACGAACTTGACTTCAATTGTCGAATCTAATCCGATTCCAGCTCATTTCATACATTTTATTTGGATTCTAAGCGCCCGGAATCTCGGGTATGGAAATCTATTGTTCGGAAGGTCTGCTTTACATCTGGCAAATGCTCGGCTGCATGTTGTTCAGTGCAATATACAACATTAACGGCGTGAATTTTATCTCCCAGGATATTTGATTTCTTTGAGAAAAGGAAAAGACTTTGTCCACAAAAGTTTGTGGGAAGTACAGTTTATACGATGAACCACAGAATAGCATTTTGCATTTGGTGTCAATGACGAAAA
This sequence comes from Botrytis sinoallii, assembly GCF_014898435.1. Classification (NCBI taxonomy): domain Eukaryota; kingdom Fungi; phylum Ascomycota; class Leotiomycetes; order Helotiales; family Sclerotiniaceae; genus Botrytis; species Botrytis sinoallii. The sequence goes on along the minus strand of NW_024066030.1, from coordinate 2,970,057 downwards.
TCGCGAGAACGGAATTTATTGAAATGGAAGTTCTACTTTGATCAAAAGGATGGAGTGACATACACAATCCTTTGCCAATATTCTATACTTTCTTAATTTGCTCCGTCTGGCCGTCTTGTACTTCTTGTACTTGTGGGGTTCCAGGCGAGCTTGCCTCCAATATCATTTTTCGTTGATCCAATTCCTCAAATATTGCCCAGTCACCGATCTGCTCATCGAAGAATTGATCCATATCCAAACCTTGAATCTCGGCCTCCTCTGTGACCCGCAAGTGCATTCCTGGGATGAATTTCAGGATATAGAGAAGAGCGCAAGATACGAGGAATGAGTACGCTGAAATCGCGGTGATTTCTGCGAACTGTTTACCCACTTGAATCCCATTACCATCGATCCCACCGGGAGCTGAAGTCACTCCGTCGAGCATACTGACTGTTTCGGGGTTAGCTTGGGTATCAGGCTTTCACGGATAAAGATACATACTAGAGGATGTTGCAAATATTCCTGTCAAAAAGCTTCCCACCATTCCACCTATACCATGAAGCTTAAAGACGTCCATTCCTTCATCAATATGTAGCCATTCATTTACATTCTGCAATAGCGCGCAAACCACTGCGGTTATGAAACCAATAACTGCGGCCAGCCAAACGGAAACATATCCCGCAGCAGGAGTGATCCCCACAAGTCCGGCAATGGCACCTTCACAAGCTCCCACGAGACTAAATCGGCCACCATGTTTGACATAATCGACAAGCACCCATCCAAGCATCCCGGTGCATGCAGCAGTATTGGTATTGAATCCAGCAAGCATCGCTCTGACGGAAGCATTTAGAGCACTGCCTCCATTGAATCCAAACCATCCAAACCAAATTAGGACAGTACCTAGGAATACGAGGGTAGTATTATGTGGCCTTCCATGGGACTTTTCGCCGGTGTGCTTGCGCTTTCCCAGTACAAGGGCATATGCCAATGCAGACCACCCAGATGCAATGTGAACCGGCCCGCCACCAGCAAAATCCAATGAAGGGAGCTTTTTTATTGATTAATGAATGTTGTTTACACAAAATCCGCAACTAAGGAGAAACTCACATTATACAACCAACCATTAGAATTCCATGTCCAACAAGCAATAGGACAATAAACAACTGTTGCCCACCAAAACCCGAATACCAAACTCGGTATAATTCTTCCTCTCTCGAAAGCACCACCAACCACAATCTGCACTGTACAGGCACAGAAAAGCAATTGATACAAACAAAACACAATTTCCGGAATCACAGCACTACCTGGTGACGGAGCAGCCATCACATTCTTGAGTCCAAAGTTCGCCATGTTGCCAATGAAAGGTCCAGCTGTACGCGAATATGCAAGTGAGTATCCCCAGAACATCCATTGAAAAGTCGTCACTGCCGCTACGAGAAGCGATTGAAATAACAAGGTAAGAGCGGATTTTCTCCGTGCGAGTCCACTGTAGAGGAGTCCGATACCGGGAATGATAAGCCAGACGATGAAGCCGCAGAAAACTATATATGTGTAGTGGAATTCGAAACCGGAGTATTGGGCGTTGACGTCTACGAGTTCGGGGTCACCGCCATCGGGAATGGAGGAGTTAAAGACGGGGGCACTCATGGTGCTGGGTGGGTGTGATCAATGTTAGATTGAGTATGAAGAAGCTCCGCTCCTGGTAAATATGTTTAGGAATCGAGACTTCATATATGAAGGGTGAGGATTCCCCAAGTATTAAGTACCCCATCCCATCTTTCACATCCCTCTAAATCCCATTCCAAGAACCCAAACTTCGTCCAAGACCCTCACTCCCTTATCATCCATCCAACAAACCACCTCCTCGGAAACCTATAGAAAACCTCGCATGAGCGGTAACTTTCTTGGCATTTTCTCCATCCCTCTTTTATCTCACCTCACCCAACCATAATAAATGTTATTCTCGTTATTCTAGATCGCCGACACTACATTCTTCCTATGCTTTACGAAATTTTGATAATGATAAGCTCGGGGGTGGATGTCAGGGGTGCTGATAAGACGCTTGGCGGTCAGACGTGGGGAAATTTTTGCTGGTTTGAGGATGTAGGTGGGCCTGAGTTAGAGCTGTGATGGAAGTCTATATCTTTCAGATTGAATATACATATATATATCAGTAACTTCGGGGAGTGATATTGTTTTGGTTTTTGAGCCGGTAAAGATGATGGTATGCTTATGTAGTGTCATTAGCCATTGACCGAAATGCCAAAACGAATGGTGAGCCAATTATCGCTTGTACTTCCTTCAAGAATGTTAATATGATAGAAATTATGGCTCCGGTTTCATGTGATGATCAAATGCTTTCTATACAACATAGAGGCAATGACAAATCGCCTCATTCGTTCGCGACATGCGATGGATAATTCCCGTTAAATAGATAAGTATCAAATAAGAATGGTTATCTCAAATAACAAATTTGTCATATATTTCTAGGCGACGGCCCATTTAAAGAAAAAGCATTGGTATCATATCAAATCCGCAGACTGCCCAAACCCTTAACCGAAAGAGATATTTCTCATCTCAAAGGCCCATGCTGACCCTCCCCCGCATTCTTGACTCCCTTCGCTACACGTGCAGCTCCACCTTCAATGCCCTCTCCTATATCTTTAATCCCATCGCCTACGGGTTTACCTAATACATATTTGTTAGCCTATGTTAGACTTTCTCTCCTGATCTCCTTATAATGTCTTTATTTCGGTTCCCCGTATTCGGAAGAATGGGAGAGGAGACTAAGAAGCATGAAAACAAGAGAAGAACTTGTGAATTGCGAGGAAAAGCAAAAGGATGACAAACCTGCATTTCCGGTAACTCCATTTACAGTTTCTCCCAATCCTCGTCCAACAGCTCCAACTACACCCCCTACTGTGTTTGTGACGCCTGAGACACCATTGCTGTTGAGTTGTGTTAGTCTAGATTCCGTTCCATGGGCGAGACGTTTTGAAGCATTGGGTCTATAAATGAGGGTATGACTTGGAAGAGCAGAAAATCCAAATGTGATGTGAGTGCGAGAGAGAAGAGAGGAATGAATGGGAGAAAGGTGGGAAGAAGGAAATAAACAACGTACCCAACAGTACTTGTAACCCAGGTAACACCACCCGAAACTCCTGATTTATCGTTGATAGGCATATTGTTTCCTTGTCTGCTGATTTATTTTGTTGGTGATTAAATAGACTGTTTGATTTAAGATTGTAGCTCTCGATACTAAAAGAGATTGATCTCCGCTCTCTGGATGCACATGCATTTATATACACATGCAGAGACGACAGAAATGATGAATCTAAGATCTGACGTCACAATATCGCAGGGGTCAAAACCAGATCTTCGGTTCCAGACAGGGATTTGGTTGGCCTCGTAAAGGTCATCAGGAACCATAGCCACGCTGGTGGTTTGGTTTGGTATGTTGTCAGATCTGGCCAATGAGATGATACGTGTAGAATGGAAGGATGAAGGTTCGAAGAAACTCGGCTAATAGATTTGCGGAATATGTATCTACCTACCCACCTATACTAGACAAGACTCCGAATTTGCTTGGTATCATAAAGCTATAAATTTGAAGACAACAACCCAGACCTCCAAAACTCTACAGTCTAGACTCCTGTCCTATGGAGAGATGAATTCTCAAAGTTCTTGTAACACCACGGCTGATCGTCACAACTTGCCTCTTTGTTATTCCTTGCATCATCTAGACATCGAGGCTCTGCTGTTGATGCCGGCCACTTTTTACCAGGAAAAAAAAAAAAAGCATGTTTCCATTGGGTTGATCTCCCAGAGCTTTGCAATCTACTTTTCTAGGACTGCACTGGCATATCCCTTGGATCGACCATTGTCTGGAAATCCTCCTTCCGCTAGTCGTGGAGGATGTTTATTTACCACATATGTCAGTTCACACCTCGCGGATCGTTTGACAAGTCTCTAGTGACAGCCCTCAATCCTGTGTTTGCTTCTTCAACAATGCAAAATGTTCAGTCTTAGACTTCTTGAGTAGACTGAAGATCTCGAAGACTACGCAGCGAGCCTGGACCTAAAAGCATATTGCTCTTTGAGGAAATATGGATATTTAACCTTCAATTTGCACTGATTTTTGAAGAAGATGACCTGACAAAGCGATCAAATGCTCGAAGCTAGAAATACCGATAATTACCCGACATCAGCCATGACACCAAGCAACGCTGAAGGTCAACGTATAACATCTCATTGACCCTTGTAATCTCTTATCGATGCTATCAATAAGGCCAGCTTGGTATCTTTTTCAATGTTCTTTGTAAATCTAACACAATACATAGAAATTAACGTTCCTTTGTATTGAGCAATACGTTGATTTGTTTTGCAATTCTATTCTTACCAGATATTCCCCGTCTACATACGCATGGTTTCTTGTAGTTTATATATTTCAATTCGTGTAGAGAAAATATCTATCTAGCTCCTTGTGAGCGCATATCTGGCGCAAAGATGTGGCTACCTTTTACCTTTTTATTCTTGTGCATACTGCAATTGGCAGCTTGCGCAGAAGACTTTTACCAAGTATGTTCTTTTTCTGCAGCTTCTAGAAGCTGTGCAAGTTTGGGGATTCAAAGGCTAGAACAAATGCTAATTGTGTAATAGCTTCTTGGTATAGACAAGCAAGCTTCAGAAAGAGATATCAAGCGCGCATATAGGACTTTGAGCAAGAAGTATCACCCGGATAAGAACCCGTATGTGTCACCTCTCGATTTAAGCTAGAATCACTACTGATGTGATACGCAGAGGAGACGAAACAGCCAAACAAAAGTTTGTTGAAATCGCCGAAGCTTACGAAGCCCTCTCCGTCCCAGAAACCCGCAAAATATACGATCAATATGGACACGAAGGACTAAAACAAAGACAACAAGGAGGACAAGGCGGAGGTCACCACGATCCATTTGATCTTTTCTCCAGATTCTTCGGTGGAGGAGGACATTTCGGCGGCGGCCATGGACAACGAAAAGGACCCGATATGGAAGTGCGAGTAGGAATACCCCTTCGCGATTTCTACAACGGACATACCACCGAATTTCAACTCGAGAAACAAATGATATGTGAGGAATGTGAAGGATCAGGATCTGCCGACGGTCAAGTCGATACATGTAATGTATGCCACGGCCATGGAGTCCAATTAAAGAAGCATCAACTCGCGCCTGGAATTTTCCAACAAGTACAGGTAAAATGTGATCACTGTGACGGCAAAGGACAAACGATCAAACACAAATGTCCCGTCTGTTCCGGTTCTCGCGTCATCCGTAAAGTCCAGACGCACTCACTAGTCATCGAGCGCGGAGCCCCCAAGGGCCGAACAATAAACTATGAAAACGAAGCCGACGAATCTCCCGACTGGGTTGCTGGTGATCTCCACGTTACTTTAGTTGAGAAGGAAGCGAATCTCGAAGAAGACAACGAATTAAAGGTTGACGGGACATTCTTCCGTCGTAAGGGCGATGATCTTCATTGGCGCGAAATGCTCTCATTGAGAGAAGCATGGATGGGATCATGGACACGAAATCTTACACACTTAGACGGGCACATCGTGCAACTGTCTCGCGAAAGAGGACAAACTGTTCAACCAGGTCATGTGGAACATGTGAAAGGAGAAGGAATGCCAAAATGGCATGAGGATGGAGATAGTGTTTATCATGATACGCAATTCGGAGATTTGGTTGTAGAGTACACAGTCGTATTGCCGGATCAAATGGATAAGGGAATGGAGAAGGATTTCTGGGCTCTATGGGAAAAGTGGAGGAAGAAGAATGGAGTCGATTTGGCAAAAGACAGTGGAAGGCCCGAGACTCCAGTTGCGGGAGGAAAGGATGAACTATGATACATATATGTATGAACGGGGAAGAGAACAGGGAGTCGGAATTGGAGTTGGAGGAGTCCAGGTGGCCATCAAACAAACGTTTCGGGAGTGGAAACTGAGCGAGTGATGCAATGGGAATGGAATTATGTATGAATAGCCCAGCGATAAAGAAGCGAAATTTAGAAGTTCTTTTTGATGTTATATCATTCGTTATCTTTTGATCATCACATCGCATTACATCACATCATTTCAATGATGAGAAGAAGGAGCGGAAAGTTTATACATAAATCAAATATGCGCTCTCATAGATTCATATTAAGAGGAGACCTACACACAAAATAGAAGTACATGACAACAATCAAGGAAAGTTTAACGAAACAATTTATCATTCCATCATAATGTACGGTGACGGACATGCAGCCAACCTGACTATCTGCCTGTTTGTTTGTCGACCAAGAGTAGGGAATGACTTCAAGGAAAAAAGATACAGAAAAGATAGCGAAGAAGCAAGGGGGAAAAGAAGGAAAAAGGGGTATCGTTCATATCCGATCTCGTCATATCCAGTCCCATCGTCTCATTATTACTTCCTCCCATTTCCCATTTCACAAGTCCGACGATATCCCAGTTCTCTTAAAATTGATAACCACGAGGAAATCGCATCAAAACTCAGAGCAGAGCTAAGCGCGCAGAAATTAGATGCGCGATGGATCGGCACGCGATCGATACCACCTCTTGCGTGCACCGCCGAGACCATTGCTTTGTTGACCATTGGCCGGTTGGTCGGTGACGATTGTGTGGCGGTTGCGGTGGTGGATGTATGTCCCCTTTTTGATGATGTGTTAGTAATGGGTTGGAGGGTTAGAGATAGATTCAGGGAGTGTGTGGCTAGGATTGTTGAATGAGGGGGGTAGAGCGAGGGAAGGGAAAATTACGTGGAGAAGAGAGAGGAGAGAACTTACGAGGAGAAAAGAACCGAGGAAGAACAATGAAGCTAGGAATGTAAAAGCGACATCCGATTTCCATCTCGCACAAGCGGAGGAACCGAAGATGCCATACCAGTTAAATATACTGCCGCAGTCGAGGGGTGTGATGAACTACATTTATCCGTTGTGATTAGTCAAGTGCAGCTATATTACGCATTTTCTGTCGTCGTGGGGAATGAGATTGGGAAGTGGGAAGGAATTAAGAAGAAGGTCGAAAGAAGGGAAGATATAACATACATCCACAAGTAAACCAAAAGCAATCATATACATAACAAACATCAAAAAGTCGATCGGCCAATGAATGAAGTTCCAAGTGAACGGCAACATGAAGAATAAGGAGAAGAATAGACCTAAAGCAGCAACGACATCGGTGTAGATGAATCGTTTCTTAGACCATGATGGTTCGGCTCTGGCTGAGTGAAGATGTGAACTAGTAAGACCGACGACGATGGTACTGAAAGCAAATTGGCACACGCGAAGAACCAAGGCTAAAATATCGGTCCCGTGCATTTTTGCAATGTTTAGGGCTCTTTTCTTCGCTTTTGTGTATGTATTGATAGTTGAGTTAAGTTATCGTGAGTAAAAGCCGCTTGACTGTGGGATTGAAGAAGGAGAAAGGAAGTGAGGGGATGATATAATGTCTAGATTTATATCTCCGCACACATCACACCACATCGGCAGCCAGAAGCAAAGAAAACCAGGTCAACTCACTCGTAACATGCAGCCGACCGAGACGCATTTACGCCATAGCCATGTTTATGCCCAATCCCATCTCTATTTTCAAGGATTCCCTTGAAGCCCGGATTAAGTTCTCCGCCCAGTATGTCACTGTTCTATGCCCTGGAACTTGGGAGCTCTTGTGCGAACGCAGGAGTAGCAGATACATATTTGAAATCAAGGAACTAGAGATTTCATGGCCATAGATGGAGTACTGATCCATTAGCAGCAGTATTTGAAGTACCGAAACAGCAGACATGGGTATCTGCGGGGAATTTTCCTGGATATACGGTTGTGGCGTCTTAAAAAAGGTACATGAGATAAAACGGGACGGGTTCTTTGCTCCGGATGCTAATTTATGTGATTGCCATGTAGGAAATTGAAATAAGGTATAGTTGACAACGCACGATGATCAGTGTGTATGCCAGAAAGACTTATTCGCTGTTTGGATACATTGGTAGCTCCGTAAGCCAAGAAATATTCTCAAAATGTATTGGTGATGACTGTCAAACCACATTCGGTTCAAATCTGGAAATTTGATAGCGAGGAAAATACCCCATAAGTTATGTAGAATTCGAACAATAGTAGAGAAGATGAGGTGCGATGTAAAAGAAAAGGAAAATTTAGCTACCAAGCACGCGATGAGCTCGATACATCGTGTGCCAAATCTATCGATCTTTGAACCCAACGACTAAATGATCCCTCAGGTCACAAAAATCTATTTAATTCCTCAAAATTGCATTTTCAATATGGCAGAAAGTTCTTGGGAAGTTAGCAGTATTGCATGATCGTGGTTAATCTCGTCCAGTAGAACGAGTTTGCTTGACGCGTGGCTGCAGTTGTGGCTGATGATTGCCGAAAATTGCTTTCTTGTGCAAACGTATATTGACTGATTGCTAGTGTGCATAATAATCCATCCTTGAAAAATGCGGAAGGTTCAATGAATATGAAGATATGTGGCGCATTGGATGTCTTTGTTCTTCGATCAAATGCGCCAGGCGAAGTGGATTGAATAGTTGAGACTCTTTCAGTGGATATTGATGACGAGAAGTTACCAAATTATCGTTTGTCTGTTGAGGAGAGTTCCGACGAAGCGTATGTATAGACTCAAAGCTTCACACTTTCTTGGGTATTGTAATGTCAGTTCTGTCGTGGAAATAAATGTGTGGTCGACACCCACTCCTGGTCCATTCACCGTTCTCGCTTCTGATGAATCAGCGGCTTGCAGCAACCTATACCACATAAACAGTCTTGAATAGGAACGCTAATTTAACCAAAGTCTTCCAAGGTTGTCTCTTCTATTTGTATGTCAATTCACGATGGGTGCTACAGGAAACTTCAAAATTACAATTCCGATTTCCGAGGATTCGGAAATTCCTTCAACCGAAGAAACCCAACTGATTCCTGCATCATGTGCGCAGTTTCCAGGATCCTTCGCTCCGGATTTAAGAAAAGATAAACGAAGAGTATCAAAACGTAGCGGATTCAGTGATCGGATTTATATATTCTTCACGGATGGATGGGATGATGTAACGGTTTGGAAAAGTGCTGTATGTCGCTCCTATGAACCTTTCCTTGACCTACCACTGAGTCTCCTTTTCCATAGTTTATAGAATTCGTGGGAACAACATGTCTATGCTACCTGTCTGCTTTTATCAGTATTGCAATTCGAAATTCTGACACTACACAAATAGCGGCGTATGTTGGCGTTACCAATATTTTTCTTTTGACACTATTCATATGTGCGCTCGCTCCAGCTTCTGGTGGTCATATGAATCCAATCATCACTTTTGCGACGGTAATCACTGGACTTACCGGATTTCCAAGAGGAATGTTGTATATGATAGGACAGACCACCGGAGCAGCACTTGCGGGTGGCTTGATCAGAGGAAGCTTAGGAGATCAGAGAACTTTAATGTAAGTTGACTCCGATTATCTGGATTCGAGACACAAGACACCAAGTAGTGATGGACTTGCAAAGGGTTGTCAAGGTCAAGAAGCTCTTCTATGAAAAGGTGCGTTTAGTAGTAAGTTAACAGGTGAAAGTTACAATGGAGGAGGATGTTTCCTTGAAACAACAAGCGTTAGCGAAGGGCAGGCTTACCTGATCGAGTCAATTTTGTCATGTATCATGCTGTAAGTCTCAGAATCTTCTTGTCTCGCCTTGATCTGACGACATAGGATTTTATCGTTTGGTACTGCTCTTGATCCCCGACAGGCGCAACTCTTTGGGCCACGCCTAGGCCCATTCATGGTTGGCTGTACATTAGGCCTTGTGTCATTTTCTAGTGTTAATCTTGCACCTGGATACCCGGGAGCGGGATTGAATCCAGCGAGATGCTTTGCCTTTGCAGTTGCGAGAGGCAACTTTGCTTGTGAGTGGAGCTTCTTCTCCCTAAGCTTAAATCGCTGCTAATAGAAACTTCAAGATCAATGGATTTGGTGGTTCGGTCCGGTCACTGGAGCTATAATTCAAAGCTCGGTCTATCATTTTGCCCCACCATATCATAGAGAAAGGGTAGATAGAAGGCATTCAACATGATGTACAAAGAATCCGAGAATATCTTCTTCGATACACAGTATTCGGGTTATGAATTGTGGACTATCGCCGAGAGCAAAGACTTGTGTAGAAAAGGTATGACCAGGACAAACAATGGTGCCAATGGGGAAGATCTCCCGAAAGCCAAATGTGGGATCTCATATTTTAGATGAGGAAATTGTAGAATGTATCGAGACAAAAGTTCAAAACTTCAAAACTTCAAAACTTGAAGCCTGGATCGAACCTTCGCATGACCGATCAAAGTGACCTACTTTGAAAGTTGATTGATGAAGTCTCCTCCAGGAATCAGAAATAGAACTCAAACAAGCAAACTCGTGAAAGGGTGGGTGTGAAGAACGAGTACTCATAGAATGGCAATGCTTGAAGGAACAAGAAATGATTCGAACGAAAAACTTTTGGGGAGGTCAAAATCTTCCAAATTTGGCCGAACATCGAGGACGATGATAATGAGACGATCATATTCAAATTATTCAAATGATACCAGAGTTTAAGAACACAAGTTTGATACTTTGCAGAAGTATGAAAATAGAAGTTGAATTACACTAATGACCTCGGGAGGGGAAGCAATATTTAACATATCCCACTCATACCGAAATATACTCGCGTCATGCTCAAATCTACCACCAAATTTATCGGCCAATTAAACAATGGACGATACCAATACGGCGACCATCCGAGAACTAAAATCAATCAACATCATAGATAAATATCTCCTCAAGTAACAATTCGCCATTGCGCCACATCACCGCGACAATGGCCTCCAAAATAACACCCTTCGTTTTCCGATCAGCATTCAGACCAGCAAGAATAGCTTCAAGATCACAATGTCGGTCATTTGTTGCCGGTAGCAGATTATCCAGCGATTCCCTCATGGTTGTATGTCTTCCTCATGGAGCTCCGATCATACCGTCTAGCTACTGACATGAAGTCTCACAGCATCGCGATACACCCGACAATAATGCCTCTATTCCTTTTAAATTCACACCTCAAAATGAGAAGATCATCGAAGAGATTCTCAAGAAATACCCCCCGCAATACAAAAAGGCAGCCGTTATGCCGATTCTCGATCTTGGACAACGTCAACATGGATTTACCAGTTTGAGTGTTATGAACGAAGTTGCTAGACTATTGGAAATGCCTCCTATGAGAGTTTATGAAGTGGCTACCTTTTATACCATGTATAACAGAACTCCAGTGGGCAAATTCCATGTGCAAGCTTGTACTACGGTATGTTTTCTCTAAGTTGGCGGAGGAATTTCGCCTTCTTAACAAGTACTAATGTGATTCTCCGATAAATAGACTCCTTGTCAATTGGGTGGTTGTGGAAGTGATGCAATCGTCAAGGCAATCGAAGGGCACCTTGGTATCAAGCCTGGCCACACCACAAAGGACGGATTATTTACCTTTGTCGAAGTCGAATGTCTGGGCGCATGTGTAAATGCCCCAATGGTTCAAATCAACGACGATTTCTACGAAGATTTGACACCCGAGTCAACCGTCACATTACTCAAGGCACTTCAATCCAGCGCCTCGGAAATTGCCAATTCGGAAGCTGGAAAAGGTGCCATTACAGGCGAAGATGGCAATGTCAAGTCTGGATCTGAAGTTGGAGAGGACGCAGGAAGAATTTATAATAAGGGAGGTGTTAAGGTACCAAGTCCAGGACCAATGAGTGGAAGGAAGACTTGTGAGAATATCAAGGGTTTGACGAATTTGACGAGTGAGCCATGGAGTAAGGAGGTTTTCAAGCCAGAATGGCAATAGGTTTTTGCACTTTGGGCATTTGTGGTGGAGCGTGGGTTGAAAATAGAGGATATAGTTTTCAGATGAGGATTCGTATGTATATATCCTTGTATCATCAAATTTTTGCATTGATATGGTTTTCCATGATCGCTAGTGATGAAAGATGAATTTCTAAAAATTCTTATATTTATCCCAAGACACTTAACATAATTCTCACGAAAAAGTTGATTGACTTCCTTCACCCCTCAGTCTAAGAATTTCCATCTTGTAGTCCCAGGCCTTTCTTTATCTCTCCAATCGCATGCCCTCGTTCCCTCCGACAACCCTGCTTTTTTCGATTTCTGGTGATCAGTCTTACTTCTTTTCCTCCCACTTCTATAACTCCTACTTCTGGCATAGTCTCTCTTGCTATGTATCCCTACAAGGTTTTCAATCGCCCGAATAACCATGCATGATAAATCTCAATACATTGTTACAACATAGAAGAGTATATTGTGAAGATTAAAATAAGAGTGATGGGCATGTATGAGATGGGGTAGCTGTTGAGTGGGTTGTCTGGAGAGGAATGGTGATATCATGAATTTGTAGAGTAGGTAGTTAGTATTGTATGTTTTGGTGGTAATATCGAGATTTATTTGTCACCTGAGTAATATTGGAGGTTCGTGGCTTGGTAGCAAGTCCACATCTGATTTATGGCTAGCCTTTACACAATGCATTTCATACCACGTAGGCCAGCGAAACGACGTTGCACTCCCAAGGCCAGTAAAGTAGAGGCGGGTAGGAGAGCCAAGGGTAGAACGAAAGGGTTGAGAGCGCGAAGATTCAGAACTCGAGAGAAAATTTAGTAGAAATGTGACGAGAACATGAAACGGAAAAGAGAGTGTTTGATGATTGGGAAAGTATCAGAGCCGAATGAAGGCTTCGAAGGGTAGGCACTGAGGAGTGAATGGACGACGAAAAGTTGGAGAAAATCTGACTGGAATATAAAAATCAAAAATACAAGATTAGCACTTAAAATGATACTGACAGTAAAAATGAAACGAGTACTTGGCAATTGAAACTTCGTTCCGAGAATGATATCGCCGTGGGCATGCTCGACTGTATCAGACATGGTGCATATTTCACACTTAAATGAATGAATACTTCAGACGACCAGATGTGCATGGTACTTACGAATCTCTTGCACTAAATATTTGACACGTTCCATATTAGAACTCGCTGGAGTATTGTCTGACACGTCACTATAATCTCCAGTATCAACCTAGCTGACATATCCTACAGATATCTAGAAATCCCTCATAGATTACTAACAATTCCAATTCCATAGGATTCCATACCATCAGTAATTCCACAAATGATAACCAACGGATCGATATGGGGTGTAGCAAGCGGATAGAGCCACGGACACCCAGCACTTCTGACACATTGTTGCTCTCTCCACCGATGGGAGCACTTTGTGAAATTTGCGTAGAAATCCATGAAACGACGATGAAGATATTTCAGAAATCAAGAGGCTCCAAACTTGATAGTATACCACAGTAACAATATGAAACATGCAGTATAATCACTTTGAATCAAAAAAACGATTCGAAGATCCATCAGAAGTCCCCTAGGGAAGTGATAACCTCGTAGCTCTGTGCTGAACGCTTGTTCTGAACTACAGAAACATGGTGGAACCGAAACCTCCAAAAACACATTCTCAGATATATCAAGATTCTTATATTGGGTCCGATGATACTTCATAACACCTTCCGGGACATGATCGAACATCAATGAATGTGTCGTCTGTGAGATGTTTGGATATAAAAACAAAGTTGGATGTCGTTGTCAAAGGGGTGGATTTATGAAGGTGGGACTATCACATCGGACCTACAGTATTAGGGCACAGCTGTTTGCCGAACACCAAAATCACACCAAAACTCATATACATTATCTATTTACTTTCTAATAACACTATAGATTTTATTTATTAAATTTTATACAGTTCTATTCATTTTCAATTAAAATTTAATAAAAATTAAACAGTTTATTTTTAGGATTTTTATTTATTAAGATATTTATATAGAAAATTAGTACAAATTGGAATACTTAAATTTATTAGTAAAACAAGCGAAAATCAAGAACTTTTCTTTTGATTTAGATTAAACCTTATAAAAAATAATATCCGTATATTTTAAAATCAAAAGAATTATTAATTCTAGTTATTTTATTATATTATAAAACTATATTTAAAGTTCTAACTAATTTTAATGATTTTGGATATTTTCTTTTTATTTATATAAATAGAGCAAAATGCTCATTTGTGGTGTGATTTTTGAAACCAACAAACAGCTGTGCACGGTTACTGTAGACACCTCGACTGACCAATCAAGCATCCACTCTCTGATATCACCCATCCTTCATCTGCACTTTTCCCACCTACCCCATGAAGCTGACGAGTATTTGGGCAATATAAAAAAGCTGGATTTCCCGCCCACCAATTTCCTCGTATTTTTGCTCATAAATTCTGCGTTACCCCACTTCCCTTTCTCTATTTTCCCGCTCACGATGAATACCAAGGAATATATCATAGATGTGCTTCAACACCTTTACTTTCCTGTTCAGTTCATGTTTGCCTCTGCTACATTTATACCCGGCACCATTGTTTCCCTTCTCGCCTCTTCCAATATCGCCACTTTAAGTTCCGTCGACAAGTTCAAAGATGCATGGTTTGCACGGTTCTGGGCCGTTTATGGACCTCGTGTTAGAGAGACTGCAAGTACAAATGCAGAGCCTATGATTAAAGCTGCTAGAGGTGTTATACTAGACATTGGTCCTGGTAGTGGTGAGGTATGTTTGTCTAATATCTTGATATTGATCAAAGTAAGGCGGAGGTAAAAGTGTCAGTGGCTAATAGATGCTAGTGGTTACATGTTTTTGATAAATCAAAGATCACAAAGATTTATGGTGTAGAACCAAATCGTGATCATTATGAAGCTTTGAGAAGGAGAATTAAGGAGGCAGGTCTCACTGATATCTATGAGATTGCAGAATGTGGAGTTGAGGGGTTGACGGAATGGGGCATTGAAGATGACAGTGTGGATTCTGTCGTCACCATTTTGTGTTTATGTAGTGTTGGACAACCCGAGGAAATGATTAAGGATTTGTATAAGAAGTTGAGAAAAGGGGGTATCTGGGCAGTTTATGAACATGTGATTAAGGATCAGGGACATTGGACTGACAAGTATCAATGTAAGTTCTAATCTACGGGGAATGAGCGTAGCAAAACTAATTCGTACTCAGCTTTGATCAATGTCGCTTGGCCTCATCTCTTTGGCGGTTGTTCCCTCAAGAGGGATACGGAGAAGTCTTTGAGGGGAGTTGGAAAATGGAGTAAGGTTGATTTGACGCATCCTGCTACAGAGGTTCCTTATGCTATCATTCCACATATTATGGGAACGCTGGAGAAGTGATTGCCATGCTTTCAAGTATACTCTACGAGGTAGCCCCTGTGAGGATTGAAATCTATGGCCATCTTCTTTAGAGGATGTAAACGAGAAATGTATGCTATCTTATGAGGAAGATTGTGGCGAGTAAGAAGAATGTGGAGTCACTGCGTAGTTTATCAGGCGAGGTTGCAAAGCTTCTATTGAGAGAAGAAGAATTGATTCATTGTGTTGGATGTCTAAGCCTTTTTTGAGAGCTCCTTTTCATTTTTTTTCAACACTTCTTCAAACGCAGTGGAGCAGTCGATCTTTCATGGAGATATCAAGAACGACCACAGCAATCACAATCATCGAAACTCAAAAAGCAGCCCGTCCTGCTGCTGTTGAGTTAGTTTTTGGCTCTAAACACAGAGTTGAGAGTTATGAAGTTTTTGGTTGGACTGCAATGCCGAAATCTTGAATATCTCATTTGCGCATCCGAATTGATGTTTTGAGACCTTTTTAGACTGACATAAATGGAAATTCGAGGAAGTTGAAACAACACACTCTCCAATCCCCTCGAAGAGAAACAGAAATATGACTTCATACGAAAGAAGATGAAAATCAAATCCATTTGAAATATATGTTTGAACTGACACCTTGTTGAGATTCTTGTGTCGAGGTTAAAAATATGTCAGGCCTGAGGCATTCACAAATTTCCGCGAACTTCAAGCTCTCATCACAAAACTTCTTCATTAATCATTTATAATTCTTTGGCAAAATTAATCTATATTTCCTCGCAAATCTACGAGCGCCTTACCAGATGCCTCTGCTTCTAATCATCTATCGAACATTACACCCATACCATAGACCCTGATGGCTGATCAACATGGCTCTGCTTCTACAGCAGACGCCCCACCTCAAAATCCATATTCGATGCCTATGAGCATTAATGTCGCAGACATTGTAGAGGAGGAAGAAGATGAGGATGAGTACGAATACGAATATTCTACTACAGAAAAAGAGGCAATTATTCTCAAAAGCTCTTATTTGTTAACAATTCTAATGTGTGCAATAGATATTCTATGTAACTCTCGATTTAACAAATCCAAATGTTCCTATCAAAAGAAAGTTGGTGAAAACGCATCCTCGTCGCAATGCTAAGAAATGGTTAAATCCTGGTCTTGGAAAACATCGAAGACATCTCGGAGACTCGACTACCATCGTAACTGATAAGGACAAATCTGTGAAAGCTAAAGGCAAGGGGAAAGGAAGAGGGAAGAAATCATTCAATGGCGAGCACGATGAAGATGATGATGAAATGGCAGAACGTGAAGAAGAAGAATTTTCAGACGATGAAGCTGCACCACCTGAGCAAGTGCCGACAGAACAGAAACCCGTCGAAGCTCCCAAGAAATCCACTGGAGAACAATACTCGACTTTCATCGCAGATACCCAACGTGGAGGAGAAGCTCCAGCGGTGCCAAAACCAGAAGTGCAGATATTAGGGTTGCATGAAGATCACCCAGTTGTATCTTATGAGGGAAATATATATCACTGTCGATGGGAAGAAAATATGGGCACAGAGTTACTTTTCACAGCACACGATCCCTCGAGTAAATTACCTATTTTACAGTCCGTGTCAAACGATGTCGATTTACTAGCTGCGAGTACAGCGCGCATAACTTCCGTCAACACCAAAGTCGAAGACAAAGATCCGGATTCTGGCGGGAAGGGTCGCAGTTACTTTTGGAGATCGGGTAACATTCGTGAGCTCAAGATACCGGTTGGTGTAGCAGCTTCTGAGCAACGGAAAAATCAAGCATTCTTTTTGCAATCCTTGATTCAAATTAAAGAATCGAGGCGCGAAAGGGATCATGTTACAGTAATGGCTCAAAGAAGAAATACCAATCGGCAATGGAGAGCAGTCATGAAACAAAAACAAGCAGCCGAAGTAGCACGAATTCGAAAAGCTATGGTGACAGGAAAAATGAGGAAAGCGGATGGACAGCAAAGATTAGATCAGATGGCTAAGGATGCTGAGATTTTGGCCGCGGAAGATAAGTTGAGAGGTATTGGGCCTGATGGGAGGAAGATAAGACATGGTGGTAGGAAGAAAACTGTAAATGCGGAAAATCAACCGATTCTTCGAAGACCTCCTGGCGGACTCACGAATTACCTGATGAATAACGCTGCTGCAGAGGATGACGATGATGAAGAAGTGGATATGGGTCTTGACAGGCCCCCTCCCAAGACTAGGAATACACGGTCATATGCCAATGCAGAAGATGAAAATTTGGAAGCAGAGGATGATGGAGAGATAGAGTATGGAGAAGAATATGAACAAGGAGAAGACGGGGAAATGGTTCTCGAAGATGAAGCTGATTTTGAGGAAGATTACGAAATGGAATAGTTGAGGAGGTCAGATATAGTTTGAGGAGTATGTTAATATTAATCGATTGAATTTAAATTCCAACTGCCCGTTTTTAACTCCCTTTGCAGTGCCGCTTTCCAAACAACTTTCCTCCTTTCTCCTAATATGCACTCAGCGGTGTCAGTACTAAGCATCCTCAAACTTTCAATCTGTCTTCCGCCAAACTCTCCTGAATCTCTACGAGCCGTGCAATCGCAACCTCCTAAGATCTGCGTTCCTCCCTCAATCCATCAGGTTGCCGTCCTCTATCAAAGCGTCAGGTAGACATCCATAACATCTGATATGTATCTAACAAAAAAGGAATCCCAAAGATCGGGTGAAGATAGGAATTGGCATACCACTTCACGAACCACAGCGATCCCAGAAACTGGAACGGAAATTGCAAGAATTGGGTGAGAGTGTATATGGGTCAGACTCATGACGACCATCGTGATGCGGAACCTAAGCGTAGAACAATAAGTCTTTTTATTTGTTTGTCTGGACTGCAGATTTCAAGCTGGCAAAAAGGTAAGAAGATTTTACATATGTGAGCCAAAAATGAAAAGAGAGAATGGAAGACCATAAAAACAATTGCAAGTGCAATCCCGCGTAACTTGCAGTTTCGTCAATATCACTATATGAGTGAACCAATCACAGCCTCAACATGCGGTTATGACGGTTAAGTCACATATTCGCCAATCAGCCAGATTAATCCTATAGATCCAAAGAGATCCACGTGGAAGGACTTGAACCTCCTCGGGATTGCACTTGTTAGCAATCAAACCTATGGATTGTTGGGAGTCCGTATAGACCCACTTTTAGCCGTCGCCCACAACGCGATATACTACCATTGCACCAGGCCTGTATTATGCGCTTTAGTTTTTTGGGGTATCGGGAAGGTGAGGGTATAACAATGGGTGAATATCTAGCGAGCAATTTGTCATTGTGATGTTGCTGGCCATGGTTTTGTGTCTAAATGGACTTGCAGTATTGTCTTGTGTGTATCAAGTATGGTTAATCTGGATTCCAACTTCTTACAGAACGAATATGGCTACATGAAGGGATTGGAAGCGATCAAGACTTAAGTTATTTGTGCGCAAGGGAGTCGATGGAAAAAGGTTATGAAGTAGGCGACGATGACGGAGCTGAGAATATCAAGAAAGGGAAGGAAGCGAATGTACCAAAAAGTACGGGCATGGATGTATGAAATGATCATCAAATGATCATCAAATGATCTCTACATTTTATTCCTACAGAAAAGTTAAATATCTAGACCATCATGGCTTGGGCACCAAACATTCCACCAAGTCCACCATCTCCACCACCACCTCCAGAATAACACCACTTCTTCCTCCCATACCCTCATCATCCTCTCCACAAACACCTCCCTCTCCGGGAGAAAGAACAGAGCCTGGACGAATAGCAGTAGTTTCTGCAGCCGCAGTCATAGCATTCTCATTCTCTTTCATCTCCTCCGCCTCTCTCTCGATTCTTTGCTCCTCTATCAAAAAAGGAATATTACCACCGGATTTGCAAGAATAGACATTCCAATTCATCCTCAATACATCAAATGTGCGAGTTTCAGCAAAGCTAATGTTCACATCACTCAGTAGACACCCATTAATCCAACCATAATATAGCAAAACATAATAACAACATTCTATCCCAATCACAGATCTTCACACAACCAACACCTCATTCAATCCATCCATCCAAAACCCTCACGAAAGGATCCCAAAACATTTTCCCCACGTCAAATATCGAGTCTCTCTACACGAAATCCTCAAACTTACCAAGTCTAACCAGCTGTCTGAGCTGTAGCTGTAGCTGCAGCGTAAGGTTAGCCTCAGACTGCAGTCTCGCCTTCTCTGCTTCTTTCCTCGCTCTCCTCTCGGCTGGTGTTGCCCTTCGTGGCTTGGGCTTAAACTTCCTCCCCGACTTTTGATTTTCGCGTGCCATCTTTGCTATTATGGATGAGTGATGGTGAATAGAAAGTACGTATTCATCTAAACAATTGTTTATAAACGTGGTGATATCGTGGTGGTGGATGAATGAAAACATGGAATGTAGAGGGCAAAAAGTCAGGTCTGGAATTTCTTTTGTGTACAATTTTAATCAGAGTGCATTCCATTATCCGACGAAAAGCTGGGAGATATCTCGTCTACTGTTTAAACAGTGGAAACCTTCCGATTAAATATTATCCAAACCATCCTCCTGTCTCAAGAAAACCAACTGTATCTTCGGTACTCTCCACTCCGCACCACCTCTCTCTCCATCCTCCTCCCACTTCTCCCTCAAACTCCCCTCCACCTCTCTCTTCCACTCCTCGAAAAAATCTTTCCTCTCTCCCCTCCCGTTCCCCTCCCCCCTCCTCTCAAACTCCCTAATCTTAAACCGATAATTCCCATCATTCGTCAGCGCAAACGTCCCAGGCGTAGGGGTCACGTAGTCTCTCCAAAAATCCCCTTCATTTTCCACTTTTCGAAATCCCCACGGAAACGACGAATTCGCAGGACTTTTCAACGTGGTTCCTCCACCATGACTCCAATCTATCCCGCCTCCTGATTTCCAATGCGCGGGAATCGGAAAGGGACGCGAGGATGCGGAATCCGGGGAGAAATATGGATTCGTAGGCGACGAAGAAGCGGATGCAAAAGTAGGATGTTTCGGAAGTCCCGTGATGAAGCCCCCGCGAACATCCTGGAACCACCAATCGCAATTCAAGACCAAGAATAGCTCCTGCAAATTTTGAAAGAGTTTCACCACTCGCACAATTTCATACTGCCAGTGTTCGTCCCGACCGATCCATTTGGAGAAATCGAGCGCGAGGCGTCGCACCCGTGTGAATTCCGCAGGACGAAATTGTCCGATGTTTGTTCCGGTGCCGTCGACGAGCTCAGACATGATTCCTTCGTTGATATCGGAATCAAGGGCGCGCAGGAAGAGGATGTCTCGAGTATAGTTGAACCAGATGCGGGGAGGGGAGGTGCGAGTGGAGAATGTGAGGGTGTAGCCGAGGCGTTGCATGCAGGAGCGAGAGTCGCGACAGGTTTTGAGGAGAGAGGGGATGGGAGAATGGGAATACAGGGATCCGTGGCGGGTCGCTTGGTAGTAGGAGGAGAGGAGGGGATCAAAAAGTCGGGAGGGAGTGATTCCTTGTCGGTAATGAGGGTCCATTGATTTCAAATACAGAGGTACAAACTCTCTTTCTTCTTTCTCTTTCCCCTTGCCCTTCTGCCTCTGCCTCGTTGCGTCTCCTTCAGATTCCGAATCCCCAATCTCAACATCCAACCCATTATCCAACACGAATT
This sequence comes from Botrytis sinoallii, assembly GCF_014898435.1. NCBI lineage: Eukaryota > Fungi > Ascomycota > Leotiomycetes > Helotiales > Sclerotiniaceae > Botrytis > Botrytis sinoallii. The sequence continues at coordinate 2,949,081 of NW_024066030.1, read as the reverse complement.
CCTGTATCATCGGCGCCATCATATCGATTCCAAAATATTCCAAATCGGGATGAACATCCCTATCATCAATTTCTTTTCCAAAGAGTCCTCTTTCAAATGAGAAAGTGTTTCAAAAATTCTCCTCAACCCCTATTATACGCGGGGGAGGAAGTGCATGAAACCAGATTAGATCACGAAGTTCTTTTGGGAGGGCGGAAAAGAGGTGGAAGGATTGGAGGGACATTTTTGTATTTTATCTTGGACGGAGCACGTTTGAGAGTAGGTACAGAGACTGCGTCGGTTATGGTGAAGGGGAAAGAATTGGAAGAATGTTCAAGGGATAAATGTTTGGAGAAAGGCGAGTGAGATATCGAGGGCGGCGAAAAGTCAAGGATATTTGAGGAAAGGAGTAGAAGTTTCTGCCTAGATTATTCAATCTAAGTATCCAATAATTCATCAACACAATTAAATGGTGTACTATGATTATTCAGAAAGTATATAATATTGATGCCTATTAGGTACATGAATCAGCTGCATTCGAGATGTCATGTTGCTGTGATGTTGAAAAAGAGTGGCTTAGCCGGTTATACCCCTACTTCCGGTGATCCCTGGATATGCAGATCCGATGCATCTTACATCTACTCATCCGGAATAGGCAGGTTGAAACGTCGATCTGTTTGATAAGATGTTGTGTATATTACATATTGGATTGTATTACTCTAAAGGCACATTTGTGAAGGAATCCGTCGTATTGTTGTTAGTTCCGCCGATACCGAGGCATATCTTTCAGAGTTGTTGTACGAAGTTAATGTCGAATAAAATTGTCAGCATTTTGGATGACAAATGCACGAGTTCTACAACCGATCTAGACCACAAATCATGAAAAACCTGAACTCTTCCATCTCATTCTTTAGAGCAGATTACAAACCGTTCGCTTCCCAATCCCATCGCGTCCTCAATCTCAAGTACTCTTCGGTCCTCCTTGTCTCAACCCCAAATCCACTCCCTGAAGCAACGTATAAACCGTCTCACAAACCCTCATATCCACCCCCAACTCCCTACCCCTCTTAACCGGCACTCCAAGTATAACATCTAACTCTAACTGTCTCCCACACAACGCATCAGTCAACATACTCGTACCAATACTCGGCATCCCTAGTATCCTCTCTATCAATCTATCAATCAAATCATCTTTGATATCTACCTCCATCTTTCTTGCAACAGCAACTACTTCTCCCATGAGCGTTCGCGTCATGTACATAGCTTCTGGGGAAGAGTTGAGCCACTCGTGTGTATGGAGACGTGTAAGTGTAGTTAGACAATTCCAGGCACAATTCCAAATGACTTTTTCCCAACGAGCGGTCTGCAATCTGGAAGGAGAGAAAACTTCATGTGGTGTTCTTCCGGCGGATAATAGATCCGAAAAGATCTTTAATCGTTTGTTTTCAATTTCTGTTGATACATTCGAATTTGTGAAAAGTCCTAGTTGCAGATTCTCGTTTTTGGTATGATGAACGATGCCGAGTGTGTTTTGAATGGCGCCGGTCCACGCAACACAGGAGATGATGGTATTTTGAGGATAAATTGCTCGGAATGGGTCTTCGTTTCCAACGCCATTTTGGATAAGTACTATAGTTGTTGACTCGGAAACTACTGGTGCAAGAGATTTAGCTACGACTTCTTGGCCAATAGCTTTGTTAGAGCAAATTATATAATCATAATGACCCGGTGCTTCGTCGGGTGTTTTGATGACTATAGAATGTTAGTAACGAACATGAGGTTGAAGGACGAGAGCTTACTGTTAGCTGGGTAAAAGATATTTTCTCCGTGATTCTGACTGATAAGCTTCAGTCCCTATCAAGCATATTAGCTTTCTTGATGAGCCACTCGTGACATGAAACTAAACACACATTCTCCTTCACAGCTTGATAATTTGACCTTGCAACGACAGTTAATCGTACGTTTGATACTCGACTTAGAATGAATGCATAAACAGAGCCAATCCTGCGACCCCGCATTAGCTCAGACTCAAACTTGTATGCTTGTATAATATTAGATAGTGACTTACGCTCCAAGACCATAGAATAGGACATTGATAGTCTCCCCATCAGATGTATTCGACGTCATCTCGATATTCTGTACTTCAGAACTAATCCACAGTATCTTGGATGTCTCTGGGAATGGAAATTATTAATTGGTGTGGTCGGTAATCATAAGATCCCCATTGCAACATTTCACCCAACAAACACCTATTCATCCCACCTTCGAGGCTTAGCTATTATGCATGTGCTCATTCAGCTTGCTATTTCGATGCGTATTATTTGGTATAGGAAAGAAATCAAGGGAATAAAGTACATCGGATTGTGGTAATTACCGGTGTTGTTCACCAAAATGGAGAAGTGACAGCAGATGAATAATTTAAAGTTTTCGTCACAGGCAGATACTGGCTATTCTAAATCAGCTCATACCAACAGACTAATAACATACATATACCACACGAGCACGAGTCCATAGAACCAGCGAACAGTGCAAATCCCAGGTGTTCAAAATAAAGGTTTAATATTTCTTAATATAGTACCCATCTATCCAACAATTAGACACTCTCGATATATCTTCTAACCTCCCAATCCGTTACTGCCTCATCCCACAGTCTAATTTCATGTTCCCTGGTACCACCATAATGATCTACGAATTCATCTCCGAACACTTCTCTCGCTATACTATCCTTCTCCATGAACTTCTCCGTGGCTTCTTTCAAATTCTTCGCTAATCTAACCCCTGGATCTGCTTTTCCTCCTACATCTTGACCTTTTCCTAACGGTGGTTGTTGAATTTCTAATTTCTTTTCTACTCCTCTCCACCCTAATGATAGGATAGCTGCTAGTACGTAGAATGGATTTGTATCTGCACCTGGTACTCTGATTTCAAAACGTGTGGCACCGGGTTTGGAAGTTGGAGGTGCGATCAGACGGACAGACGCTGCACGATGTTCAAGCCCCCAAGATACTGTTACTGGAGCCCAGAAATTTTCGACTAGACGTTTGTACGAGTTGACTGTTGGTGCGAGAAGTGGCATGACATATGGAAGGCCTTCCAATACTCCAGCGAGGAAATGACGCCCCATATCCGAAAGATTCTCAATATCCTTCCATTTTGCTTCCGTATCTTTAGTTTCTCGGAAGAAGAGATTCTTGCCATCCTTGTCGACGATCGAAACATGCATGTGCCCACTGTTTCCGGGAAGCCCTTGACGTGGCTTAGCCATAAAGCATGGGGTGATGCCGTATTTTGTTGCTACTGATTTGACCACATATCTAACAATGTTAGCCTCTCGTCCTTAAAATGGTAGGGAAATCTCCAAACTTACTTGAACAAGCTTGCTTTGTCCGCCATTTGTTGAATCTCCCCAAATGCCAAAGCTGCCTCAAAAACACCAGGTCCACTCTCTGTATGCCATCCTTCTATTCCACAATTGAATTGTTCGCATGCATCATATATCCCATAATAATAATCTTGGTTGTGAACTGGTCTCGTTAAACTGTATCCAAACATTCCTTCGGTCAACGAAGGTAATGAATCGACGGGGTTTTCTCTTAGGAAGGTTGCTGTTGAAGAAGTGTTTCTTTCGGAAATTGGTGCATGAGGATTGCTCGCCGGCGCTTTGAATTGGAAGAACTCGTATTCAGCTTAAACTTGTTAGTTATAACGCCTATGACAGTCCACAGATGCTCATACCTCCAGCCATTGCACCCAAACCATTGGCTTGTAACTTTTCCACTGCAGTCTTCAACAATCCCCTCGGGCATGCAGAAACCGGCTTTCCGGAGTCCGGATCATAAAAGCTGATTAAAAAGAATGGCACATTATCTTCCCAAGGTATCCTTCTGAAACTACTCAAATCCGGAATCGCAATAATATCATGATAGCCATTCTCCGCATTACTGATTTTCAATTCCTTAAAATATGTCTGATCATGCATATCCCATCCGAAGATGACCGAACAGAATCCAAACCCTTCTTTGGCGATACCTAGAAACTTCTTCTTGGAGACAAGCTTCCCACGCAATATACCATCGACATCTATCCCAGCCAATTTTACTTTGGTATCATTTTCGAGAAGTGTGGTGAGATTCTCGGCGGTCTTTTCATCCCATTGCTTGTGTGAAGCTATCCATTCTGGAGTATCTGGCATCTTGACGTTGAGTTGAGAGGGAATCGTAAGGAGTGAATGGGACTCGTTAAGCTTGGTGTCTTTGAGAACGATTGGCAGATTGAGTTCACAGGATATCTAGGATCTGGCTTGTCGAATGTGGAGGGAGGTTTAGATTGTTGAACACCTTAAGAGGGGGAAAAGAGTGGTGAGAGTAAAGCAAGGAAGTTTCCCTACAATTTGCGATAAGAGATTCTGCGATAACGCGAGGGGCTGTAGTGGATGCTGCTTTAATATTATCATCCCTCACACGACCATCACTTTGGCGGATTCTAGCAGTCTAGGATGTCGGTGAATATTCGGAGGGTGCTTAATTGTTAAAATGGCAACAGATCTTACTGAAAATGAATTGATATGCAGCCATGTACCGAACAACTGCGCAGTGCGTCAATGCCAGCAAATTATTCCACGAAATCATCATATGTAACGAGAAGAGATAACTACATGTATTGATCTGTTCCAAAGTGATTACACGAAGATTCGTGTAAAAGGTGTATCGTTATGACTTTATTAGTCAACAGTAACGACAGCAATAAGGACAGCATTGGTTGTCTCATTGTCTCCTCAGAAATCCATAGCGCCCACCATTGGAGGAGATTGCCCATGACAAATATTATCATCTGACCATCATCTATCGTCTCTTCACCTATCAAGGAATTGAGAGTCTCACTCCACCGTACCCCGCGACAGGATGGTTGCACTTCAGCTGAACGCTGACTTCACACTTAGACTAAAACTCAAACTCTCAGCTCTTGAGGCTGTTATACCAAAGCGACCAATACCTACGTGGGTACCTCGAAGCACCCAGTATATATATACAAAGAGATGAGGTATTAGACATGAAACATCGCCCAAAAGCTGTGTTGTATCAATTGAACCAATACCCAATACCAATACCAACATCCATACCCTCCACTACAGTCAATGATCCATATCTACAATCATCTGAGGTTTTCTATTTCCTGATTCAGTCATTGAACCCCGGGTTTCCTTGGAGTTTGGAGAGCATTATAACAGATTCACGATTCATTCTCGATTCCCTATCAGTTCCATCTCTCTTTATCCAAAGAGCAGCGGTGAGTTTCATTTGCCATTCATTGAATGACTGAATCGTGTTTCGGGAATGGATATTCTTCGGAACGATAACGAAGGGTTACCACTTACCACCTACCACTCTCGAGCCACTGCCCACTGCCCACTGCCCACTGCCCACCGCCCACCGAGAACGGACCAAGTGTATGAGCTTGTGTGTGCTCCGTACTTGATACCAGTGACACATCAGCATCCACATTCTCTCTCTTAGATTCAATTATCATCACAAATAATATTTCATAACAATTCTTCGGATCATTTCGAGTTCCTTCTATACTTCTACAAAGGGTGAATATTTTCCACAACTTTATCAAATCTTCGGGAGATTTCTTTTTCTACACCATCAAACATATCTATATCAGGAACAAAGAGTAAGTTTCGTTTTTCGTTGTCAGACAGAGACAAGTAGTGTTTGTTTGTTACGAGAACATTATAACCATAACCCTTTCCTTGGTAGAGAGTTCATCAATCGCTGACAAGATCTTCAATAGAACACAGTATTTAAATAAAAAATACATTCAACATGGCTGGCAGCGGAGACAAAGTTCCTACCATCAACAGCTTCCAAATGGGAAGACTACATGGTAAAAATGCTATCGTTACTGGTGCTGCTGGGTGAGTCATGTCTTCAGTCTTTTCCTGATATGGTATTCTCGGCGTGATTCGGGATTTGCGGGATTTGAAAGATCGGGACGATGAGTATCGTATCTGCTTTCTCTTCTTTATTCAGAGTTATGCCCTTATCAAGTCCTTCCGAGTAATGAGAGTGTTTGGTATGGCCACACACGTGACTTCCTTCTTTTTGTAAAGGGTCGAGCGACGGCATAATATGAGCGGGCCGTGAGAGCGTTACACGGGAAATTCTATATCGCGAAAATATCCATATTAAATATCAAATCAATCATCAGCATATACTAACACCCTTCCCAGAGGAATCGGTCTTGAAACCTGTATCCTCTTCGTCAAAGAAGGCGCCAATGTCCTCATGGCCGATATTTCCGCACCAGCACTCGAGAAAGCCGCCGCAAAACTCAGACAACTAGTTCCATCCGCCCACAAAGTTGAAGTTAAAGTATGCGACGTCTCCAAAGAATCTGACATCGAGGCCGCAGTTGCTCATCTCGAATCTTGGGGTGGTATTGATATCATGTTCAACAATGCTGGAATTATGCATGCTGATGATGCCGATGCTATTGATACCCCTGAAAAGATTTGGGATTTGACTCAAGCTATCAACGTTAAGGGTGTTTGGTTTGGTTGCAAACATGCCGTCATTTCTATGCGTAAGAACAAGAAGAGCCGTGGTTCTATCATCAACACTGCATCTGTTGTTGCGCTCGTCGGTTCTGCTACTCCTCAATTAGCATACACCGCTTCCAAGGGAGCAGTTTTGGCCATGACAAGAGAATTGGCTATTGTTCACGCAAGAGAGGGATTCAGATTCAATGCGCTATGCCCAGCTCCATTGAACACTCCTCTTCTTCAAGATTGGTTGGGAGATGATCAACCCAAGAGACTTAGACGTGAGATCCACTTCCCAAGTGGAAGATTCGGAGAGGCTATTGAGCAAGCTCAAGCGGTTTTATTCTTGGCTAGTGATGAGAGTAGCTTTGTCAACGGACAGGTATGTTTTTTGTTTCCTTTTATTTGATCCCGTCCATCCCTATCCTCCTACCATTTTCTAAGCCCCCAAAACCCTCTTATCTAACATTAACTACAGGATTTTGTTGTCGACGGCGGTATGACAAAAGCCTACGTCACCCCCGAAGGACCACCTCTCGCTGCTCCATCCAACAACGCTCTTCTCAGCGAACCAGTCGATGCTATCCGTGGTACCGGCATTCCTCAATAGATCTTTTGTTTTGATTGAATCATCAGCTCTTTTGCTTGAATTTTAGCGTACACTTGGTAGATTAGGCTGGATCATTTTAGATAGATATCACGCTAGAATGAATGAATGAAGACCGATGAGTTTCACTATCATGTGATTTTTGAAATTTAAAGTATGATTAGTGATGTGAGTGAGTTGATGCGAGGCTAGTATTCGGAATATAAAATGTGGTTGTGGGTTCTGGAACTTATCAGGGTAGAAGAGGGAGAGCAAGTGGTGGAGAAGAGGGGGGTGGAGGGTAATATCACTAGCGTGGCTCGGATTCATCAGAGTGAGGAAGTATAGAATAACAGACGATCAGCATTATCTAGGTTGGCATAGTGTGCTAACACATGTTCAACCGAGTGTGGTATATCGTATATGTTATCGGAATCTGGATTGTCATCTCTCAGAGTGCTGGGAGAAGTTCTGGGAGAAGTTCAATCTAAGTTATATTTTCAGTATGTACCTAGGGAGTAATTCTTGCTGGGCGATATCTGGCGGGGAAAGTTTGGTTGGTTGGATGGATTATCTAGGTGGGTAGGTAGGTAGGTATATCTATATATCTTGATTATTTAATTGTTTAATGGCTTGGGATCACTCGCTGGGGTGTAAGATGTGCGATGTACGATATGCGATATGCGATGTGCGATGTGCGATGTATTTTTGGGGAGTTACTTGATGTGATGTGATGTGTGGGTAAGAGAGTTAGTTAGTTTACTGAAATTCTTGAGGGTTGGGGATGTTGAGGTGGTGTTTTCTCATCGCTACGGTAAAGAAATGTGTATACATCAAATGATCTCGCATAATTGAAAAAAATCGCGATATTATCTACAACCCATTCAGCTCTCAGAGCAGCTCTAACTCATAAAATAAAATGCGATGCGGCTCTACGATAGATCAAGATAGAGCCCAAGACTCCGCCCACAATCCAAAGGCATGTGGAGCTCGGCACTCTATCTATTAACCACCGTAGAGCTCGCAAAGCAACGAGATAATCCGCAATTTAGTTTCCGGAGAGAAGGAGTTGGTTTACTCCTTGGCCTCCAGCGCCAGATCCTCCCCCGAATGAACCACCGAGCCCACCAGCTCCCCCACATACATCATCGTCATCGTCATCGTCCGGTAGACTCCAGTTACCGAGGACCGTAGTCCAGATCCTATCTTCTTCTTCCTCATCCTCGTCCTCATCAAAAGCGACTTCCTCTCCCGCCGCAATCCGCTCCGCGATTCTCAAACGGGCCATACCCTTAACAATCTTGGCATCGGCTTTGTTTGCCGCCTCGCGCTTAAGCTGCCGACCCTTTCTTTTGTGTGCCTTGCGGCGCTCATTTTGCTTCTGGCGCTGCTCCTCCATTTGCGCAGGCGTGGGTGCTGCATACCCCAACATGATTAGCCTGGTTCTTTTTCATCGAGGAGGATAAATAACTCCTCTTACCGTTCTTTGGTCTATATGTTAGACCCGAAAATGTGCTGGAGCTAATGCCCGCAGAAACGCCCGCAAGATCTCCTCCCTCCTCATGCCAACACTCATTACCCCCCACCCAGAAACCACCAGTGCCAGAAGGATTATGTGCCGAAGCACCACGTCTTTCCTCTTCTTCTCCTTCTCCCTCTCTTATCCTTGACTCTTCTTGCTCTGTCATAGTTGCATTTGTCAGTATAAAGAGTACAACGGTGAAGTTCTCAGGCACACCATGATCATCATGGATAAATTTAAGACATTTACAGATATAAAAATGTCCAGCTATGGACATATCTCAATCATTTCACGTTGAAAAATGATACACCAACTCATGGTTTCAACAAAGCGCATGGTGCTATGAAGGAAGTTATGCAACGCGTAGGTAAGTGGCTTACCCCTTTCTACTCGGACGGCAGCAGCATGTGCTGCAATTGCAGCCAACCTCTCTCTCTCGGCTCTCAATTCATTATTTGCCCTCTTGGCCTTGGGCTTAAATCTTGGTTCTTTCTTTGGAGGCATGATTGAATGTGTTACTAGTGAATAGCGAGTATAGGAGCAGATATAGAAGTTTGATTTAACACTGTAAATCCGATAGAATGGGAGTGCGTGAAGAGGAAGTGGTCGGTTGCAAGTCGCGTGAATTTGATATTATTGATTTGTTTACATCCGGTGTTCACATTTTCGCTCGCCTACATTAGACGATAGCTTCAGTTCAACATGGCTCAATCTATTCTGTTGCCTAAGAGACGCGGCCTAGTACTTTGGGTAATTGATACACCTTTCACTTGTTTTGACAGCCCTTATTGTTATACTCACAGACTTATTTGAATAACGATTGCGCCATACTTCAAAACTGACGTGCAACAGCTACATGGCGGCATTCTATTAACATTGGTTCTTATAGAATTAATCACCAAGCACCAATGACCAAGAGAAAGGAGTAGAGAAAAGCCGTTCTCTAGTTCTACATCTGCAAAACCTTTCGCCTGAGCTTCATCAACACTGCCGGTCTGATACTTGTCATTGTAGGTTCATCTGAACAGAAAACATGATGCCATAGAAAGCAGGACCTCAATTCCGCTCAAAGTGCCACTCAAGCCCCCTCGAAAGTTCACAAAATTCGATAACGAATATGACTAAAACAATGCTAACTGTCGGCGCACACTAGGCTCCCCAGTGGACCAATAGATCTTCCGGATTCGAAAACCCACGACTACCTGCCGTTAAGCCGCTCTCAATCGGCGAATAGTGCACGCAGCAGATGTCGCGCGCATTTGCAACAAGATGTATTATCAACGCGGATATAGGTACTGCGCAACCTTTGCAGCTGTTGGGTATGGGAATCTCTTAAGTAGACGATTGAGAAGTCTCTGGAATATAATAAAGGAAGATAGATACAAAGCCTCAACAAGATGATCCCGGAAAAGAACAGAGGTTTCCGGCAGCCTGTATGTAGGGATCAGAAAAGCTTGTTCTTTTGTCCACATTCTTCGGGAAAACATGCGCCGCCAAGTAGTCAAGCTGGAGTTCGTAATAAGTTAATGCATGATGGAGACTCGATTTTGGAGTCTCCTGACGGTATTTTGTTTGAGTCTATTGATATTCCCAATCTTTCGTTCGGCGGCTGGTCTCTTTCGATTATAGTCTCACAATATCAGAAGTTGATTGAACAGAAACACACGTCACCCAGCCCTTTTGGTAACGTTCTATTCTCTTTGACTTTTACGCACGACTTCGGTAGCCCTGTGTAAGCAGGTGGGGTTCTGACTAAATTTAAAGTACAATTCCTAACGTCACTTCATTGCCAATCGATCAGAACCACTTCCAGCGATACTTCAATCTGGCTACCGATAGCATGGAGCAGTGTAGCTATTTTTATCGTGTAGATAATAATGATCTATCTCGTAATATTCCAGTATTTCCTCAAATAGATTCTTGTGCTATTGGAACACATGTTTCTAAATTCCATCTACATTGATTGTACTCCTACGATTGACACTTAGTATCTACTCTGAGCCAACCAGATATTTGTTCGAAAGTATAATATCACTGTCATTCTCCGAGGTTTATCCCTTCACTCGAGCGCGTGGAATGATTGAGATTGTTTTACAGATATACCTAGGTAGGTATTCACCACTAACCAAGGTTTCCCAATCTCGCTTAATTTCGAGTACTTATATTCTATCAGTACATAATCGTTAACAAATGAAATAATTGCGGCCGCAGACCTAGTGTAGTGGGTAGCATACGTGATTATACTTGTTCTGGGGGGATACAGAAAACAGGCTCACACCTGTCTTCTGAAGGAGCCATCTTTGGATTGGTGGGCGTCAGCCTACCGCGTAGTGGATTTAATTCTACCGAGGCGACCGCTGACAGATGTCACATCTACGAAATGAAGTCCGTACTTGTGTACCTTGAATCTGGTCAAGTGTTCCTGAGATACTTCTTTGTGGGCCGTAACGATATCTTTATCTTTTTGATCTTTTTTTATGCTTGTTTGTATGACTCAGCCACGTAGGGTCACCAGAGACTCACCTACACCACTATGTCTGTCCAGAAATGCAAAGAGTTCAATACCTAGTGATGGTTCAATTTAAATTTAGTGTATTTGATTTCAATTGACTGAAGAAAATGCGATGTGAGGTTCCATTCACACGAGCTCACAGACATTCTAAATAGTAATAAGTGTGTGTCTTTGCGTATTCGTCGGTCTATGTATGTCTCTCTGCTTGAATCATTCATATAGGATACTTATAATATAACAGGCGACAAGGTCAACAGCATTCAATCTGTAAGCTTAAAGATTCGAAACTGCCAATCATAGGGTACAATTCAAACCTCTAGAATAGACAGATTAATACTTGGGAATTAGTTCGGTGATAGCAAAGCGCGACATCTACAAAAACAAAAGATCTACCGAATAGGAATTTCCCAGGTACTTCCAGCTCCGCGACTCCCATCTCCTTTATCCCCGTTTCTTCCCTTATCCTTGTTCTTATCCTCCAACATATCCATCGCCTTATCGACGTTGTCGTTGGGATCTTCATCTTTTCCCTCCTCATCCGCCTTCATACCAACGTCAACATCAGTTCCCGCATCCTTCGAGCTCAAGGCTGCGCGCTTTGCGAGCCGGCGCTGGTTGCGGCGTTCCTGACGCAGTTTCGCAGCGATAGCAGATCGAGCCGCAAAATTCTTGGACATCTTCCCTATTTGTGAAATCCTATTAGCAGATGACCGATGATGAATGTGGTATGCGGTAGAAATAACTACGACGTAGTGAAAGAGACCTCTCCAAAAGATTGGTAAATGCGTAAGGTGGCGACCAGAAATGCAGAAGTTCTTACGTTTTGATTTATCCTTCTCTACGGAACCATGATTTGTTAGCCATCCATCTCTGTGGGTAACAGAAAAAAAGAACGTATCAAAATCAGATAAAACCACTCTTTTTGCAATTCTCTGAAGGCTGTGCTCCAGCGGTGGGAGCATTGAGGTGCGATATCTTGTCTCTCTTCTTTCCCTGATGTGTGTAAGGGGCCATGATTTTAATGATGAACTAAGGGGAATAATGGACTAGCTGTTAATTCTGGAAGTCTTTTTGTTGTCCCACGCTTGCAGAGATATCCAAAGCTTTTTGAAAAAGTACAAGAACCAAAGATCCATTTCTCAGTGCTGCTCGGGCCAGTTCCATCTCTGCCCAGGTGGTCAAAGAATCAATTCACATGGTTCAGTGAATATGTTGATACCCACACCCACCTGACTATTTGACAAGCATCCCTATCTCCTGACTCCCCTAGAAATTATGATCCATTTTGATAGCGTCATAACTACAAATCTATGCATATCATAGCGCCTGAGCCTTATGGTACTTGAAGTTGAGGTGGTATGAGAATCGCAAGAAACGGAAAATGTCTCAAGCTTGGAAATGGGTAAGACACTCGATCTTGAAACAGCATCTCCCTCAGTGTTCAATGAGTTCTCACACATCAATACAAACAAAAGAATTGAACTGACGCTAATTGATGTATCTGCAGATCCATAGAAATATTTTCTCAGAAAATCAGGCGCCTCCGATTTATGCCTGTCAGTTATTCAATAGGACTGGATTCAAACCCAGCGCAATCACGCAGCTCTCCTCCATCTCTAGCCTCAAACAAGAACTCGACCACAATTCTACTACTACGGCAGCAGATCCTAAGTTGGAATGATACTGGTGGCAGACAGGAAGAGACATCTGGGACATATAAGAATGCGGAAAGCAAGGCACAGGGATACCGGAAGTTGCGAGAATGCGAAGGATACTAGAGAATTAGATAAAAACGCAGAAGACAGGACTCATTCATTCCCGTTTATTCAGCTTATTTCATTCTTGAGGAATATAACCAGTAATCTTCATTATTCAAATCAGTTCTCTGCACATCGTTCACCTATCCGTGTGAGCATGCCTAGATTCAGTGTTCGGCCCTCCAAAAAAACTCGACCGCACAAGATTCACCCGCAGATTACCTTCTGGTCCCGTCATCTTGATCAACAATTCCAAAGTCATAAGATAGAGGATATGAATGTGAAATTGTACTTCTTGGTTATGGTTAGGTTTTGATGGGGGGCAACATAACAAACGCATGTCATGTTCTGGAATTTGTAGTAAAAGGCTATCCTTGATTCCAATCTAGTTGGTCATCGATCTGAAGCTCACTATTGTCGACGTCGAGGTAGATCAATGACATGTAGTTAATAGAAGCTTTATGATCCAGGAGAGTAACCTTATGTAAGCAAGTGGGGGCCCCTAGACACGAGCTGCAACATCACCTCATCGTCACCCCCAAAACAATCCTTCTAGATATTACTTCATTGTAGTTGAGGTCAGCCGTATACAAAGCACCTGAGATGGTCACTTCATTAATGATACACTGCACTCGCGCTCCCTTAGCTACTTCGACCTCCCACGGCCTTTTCGTGGAGTTGCTAGTGTCTCTGGCGGGAGGCTAATCCTCAACGAACAACAAAGCAACGACGGATGTCTAGTGTTACTTAGTAGCATGAGTAAGAAGCTTAAGGGATCGCACGAACTCTGCGTTTCGTGTGGAAAGTTATATATTCGTTCATCCATCTAGACTTTTGGGCGAAAAGCAAGTCCAGCAAACATCAATCCACCTGCGAATTCATTCTATCCCCATTCTCTCCACTTGCCTGATTGGCATCCTTCATGATCACACCTATAAATTAAGGACCAGTTCCCCCCCCCCCCCCCCCCCCCCCCCCCTTGCTGTCCAACTTCACCCCCATTATTGCTGTTCTCTTTTCTATCCCTGGCTTTTGTCTTCTGGTTCTTCACATAATCTTTCCAGACAGCCTTCCTAGCCGTAGTTTCTTCCGCCGCTGCATCTTTCAAATTGCTGTTCTCCTCTTCATGCGTTCCCTAACCCCCTTCCTCTTATCAACTCTTTTCGGTTCGCTTCGTACTAAATAAGGTCGTGGTTAGCTTAATATGCAAATCTATGTAGAAAAATTTACGTTTTTTGGGAGGCATGGAAGCAGCAGCTGGATGCCTGCTAGTACTCATGACACCCGTTTCATCATGCATTTCTGCATCTTCATTCTTTTTTTGACTGCAAATCTTGCACCTTTTTAGCTTATAGGACAATTAATTAGTTATCTTTCCTTTCCATTTTCTGTCTTTCTATAGATCTCACCATCTAGTTTTTGTTTATGTTTCCTTCTTTTTTTCTCTACGATCCTCCTTCCGACGCTCCCACACAGTGGATCATTGCTTCTAGCTCTCGTCATTGTGATTGAATTTTGTTGTGAGAATTTATCGTTGGGATAGTGGTACCGGTTTTTACCAGGGAGTCGATGGTGAATTCCCTGTGGTGGCAGAGTTAATACCTATGTACGAATAAAATATCAGTATAAATCCCCATATAAATATTTGATACATACATTATTGAATTCAAGCTTTTTTCGTCCCTAACGAAATACATTCTTCATCATCAACGAATATTTCCAGTTCAAAATGACAACCATTTATTATTGACATTTTAATAATAGAAAAAAAGAAAATAAAGGCATTCCAGCTGGAGAACCTTTATGATTTTTAGGAAAAGTAAACAAAAAGAAAGCGAGCATGGGAGCTAAGAAGAGGTCAAAGAGATGAATAGGAACTAGGAGGAGAAGGGGAACAAACAAGGAAGCAAGCGTAAAAACTAAAGGGTGAGAGAGGTGAACGGAAGGTATTAGCCGAAGTCTAAAAGAGAGTCTATTCACAAATCACTCATTTCATTTTCGATTTATTCTTTAATCAAAAGCTTTACCATTATACTATACAATACAGAATATACTATTTAAACAAGAGTCTTAATCAATTCTAATATATATAATTATATTTTGAAATCGATTATTAATTGTTGGTTCAATAATGAGATCAGGAATACGGGAGACGTGGTTCCCACTATCAGTAGGCCCCTAATTGTCTGTATTGTATTCTGTCTAAAGAGCTAGCTAATGAGGGGAAATAGTAGGCCTTATATAGGCACTACTGAAAGAGCTAGTCTCCTTCGCATTCGCCTAAATACCTTTGATACAGTAGCCATTGTATTGAAGTCATTCTTTTGAAGTGAATTCCCTTGTTCACACATTAATCGAATTCAATACAAGTAAACTTTTTGACTTGTAAATAGCCTTAGACTAAAACTTCGAAAATCAAGAAATTTCGAAAAATCAATAAATGTCACGGGGGGACACTAAGCCCTTTCTGTCCTGTCCTGTCCTGCTATATATGTGAGAGTAAGGTAGAACTTCCAGTTCTACCTCCTAGTCTTTTGGGCGTTTAGCTCAGCGGTAAAGCTTCTGAATACTCCCAGAAGTGATCCCGTGACAATAAATTTCGAAAATTTCTCTAAGTCCCTTTAAAGTAAAAATTTCTAATCATGTATATATATAAAAGTTAATCACATTAATACTATATGACCCATTTTTTCAATATAATATTAACTATTGAAATTTTTAATACAATTAACGAAATGATTTATTCGTCAACCACGGATTCTGCCACCACAGGGATTGGAAGACTTCTCAAAGTTTAAATTTTTGAAACTCTCCAGTATTATTTGTATAAGCAAGATTATGGTTTTCCTACTAGCAAGATCTGGAAGCTTAATTCGCTGAATCAGCAAGCGTTTTGTCCCGTTCTAATCGTCTTAGTGTTTTATGGTAAATTGAACAGTCAGCAACTTTCATCTATACTTTCCAACACTCTCTTTCTTGATGTTTGGGGATGACTAGAATATTGTGCAGAAATACGTGAATATATCTAAGACTCATAGACGCATCATATGGTCAGCGTAGCATTAGCTACCTAGTCACAACCGCATTTCTATACCAATAGCCATTATTATTCAATGTCTAAAGGTTGACTTGGAAAGTAAATTTGATTCTCTGAATCTATCTTTGCAGTCTAGAAGATCAGTGCTTACTGAGGTATATACTCCAATACATTAAATAACGAATCTTATTAATGTTTAAAACTCAGCCAAGTATCTAGGTAGTTGCAATTTGAGCTACTGTATCACTGCCGTGTACTCATCAAACACCAGTGTTCATACCACCATCGAATATCAAAGGTGGAATAATGGAAAAGCTCAAATGATAACCTTTGATTGGCTGCCACCTGTTTCATTCGAATGCATAATCTGTAGTCACAGTAAGGGAATCATAATTGTATCCTCAGCTGGGGCTAGAGATGAAGGAAAATTGCACGGTCACGCGGGTTTGAGTCGAGCCCCATTATCTGATTGATAGGCATAAAATGAGGGCAGTTGTTATCTTTTAAAGAAGAGTCTAATTCCATGATAGTTACGCAGTTTTTTATTAGCATGAACCCAAGCGTCTTGTTTGCTCTGATGTGGGAGAATGTTTGGGATATAGGTGAGATGATATTTCGAGATCCAGAAGGGATTATATACTTTGAGGGTGTTGGATGTGTATCAAATATCACATAGCACTCACGCCTGGCCTAGTGGGTTGCTTTGATGATTGTGGGTTGTTGGATATAGTGGGTCCGGGGTTAGCCAGGAAAGTCTCCAAAGAGAGGGTTTGAATCCCTCAAACGTACCATCTCCTGTAGATTCAGATAATGCGCGCCGGGGAGTTGGGACTCGGAGCTTAAGAGTTAACAGCTCTTCTAACATTTTTTTCTTGCCCATTTAAATTTTTTCTTGAGCATCACTACTGATGTTCGGCTTTGGAAGTTGAATAAAAGGTTCAATGCTCTAATGTAAAAATCATTTTTATTTCCATTCATACTTGCAGCATAACATTTTATTGTGATATTACAACGTTGCTGTTAGCTATTGTATCAGTAGGAGGAGGAAGAATCAAAACGCCCCCTCAAAGTGGAAAAATGCGCCCGTGTAAACCTGCATTTGCCTTTCAAGAGCGAAAGCTTATCTATCGCCTAGTAAAAAATTTATTCGACATTCAAAACAATTGAACAGATTTACCGGGCTTGTCTATGAGTTTGAGACTATGCAAAACCAGATGACCACGCATTTTTGCTGTATGCGGACAGAAACAAGGATTTAACATGTCGTGAGCATGCAAAGCGGCTACATTGATGTCCGTTTAGCATTGGTCTCGAACGGCTAAGCGAATGCAAAGTGTGGATCCGATGACTAATCCAAGCACCCAGCATCGTAGAAAAAAGCACAAAAGTCAAGAGATACTAGGTAGAGAAACATGCAAGCTTCAGGAGTGTGAGAGGTAGAATTCTGAGTCCTGAATTAACCTATCACCAAATGTTGACATGAACCACCGTCCATTTGCCCAAGATAAAAACTCAAGTCATGCGTCTGATCGGTTGGCTTTCTTACCCATCTACAGGACAGTATTGAACAGTATTTTTTCTTTACATTAAAGGACTGTGAAAAGAAAAACTTCTATCATTCTTTCTAAGTCATCTCTATAGAGGAATGAAGTTGCTAGTTCGATAACTTAATTTCTCAATGTAAATGATTTCTAACCAATCAAAAGAACATCAACGTCTAATTTTCCTCTGTTCACATTTAACACCGCCTTCTATTATTACAAATTTGTTAGAAAAATCGAGTCTTGCTATATCGACTGGTTGAAACGGATTGATGTTGGTAAGGCTTCAATATTCACATAATAAGGACTTTCTGATGTTGACGAATGTTTAATTATTACCCAAAGCTCTCTGAATGCAAGTTTTGTTCTACATTTTCAAACAAATCCGCTACCCTTAAGGATCGTTTTTGTTAAAAGAACGAGGCTAAATCATTGTCTATCAAAGTGATATTGACGAATTTTGTTTGTATCTGGAATCTGGATATCCTATCGTTCACCCTAATAGACCAAAACACACTTCTAGTATCCAAGAGTGGTCTAATACTCAGGTGAATTCAGTGTACAAGTTTGTTGAATCATTCAATACTCTTTATAAATTCAAGGCTTTCCATGGTTGAACTTTGGCTTGGAATGTGAAAGTCCTGTTTATGTTAGGTTGTGCGAAAGTCGCGGGTACAAATGTATTCACTATACGCGTCTCCAATTTAATGATATTAAATTGTCCACTACACATGAGAGCTATTGTCTAATTAATCAATATTTAACGCTTTTATTGGATAGCATAAAACCAAAATGACTTAGTCATCAGCGACTTGTGAGCTAACGATGTAAATAAGCATTCGCGAATATTTCGAAGTTTTTCGGCATCGTTCCAGTCCGAATACCACATCCTCTCTCGAAAGATCAAACGATTATCATCAAAGCGCAATGTTGTATATTAATAAGAGACTGAAGAAGGCAAAGCCAAACTATACTGCGGCCCATAGAGGTCACATGCGTGCTTTGGAGCACGAACGGCGTGCCTCCGCCAAGAAAATCATCTGGGCCAACATCAGGGCTGATATGATTTTCGCTGCTGAACAGCGTAAGTTATAAGACTATCCCATTGATCGCAATAACGTGATACAAATCTCAGGGCAATTGAACTGATTTACTATATTTTAGGCGCAAAGGCACTTCTTCCCGTCCAACCTGTCTCACCCAAGAGTAAGTCAAGTCTAAAGTAATAGATATATTGCTTAATAACATTCTTCATGAATATGCAAAGCCATATATCTGTTGACACATATGCGTCTTAGGGTCCCAGAACGAGAAGGAAAGACGTGCGGCGGCGGCTGCTGCTATCAAGCAGAGACGTCATGATCGCAGAGCTGCTGCAGCAATAGCTAGAAAAGAAGCAGAAGAGAGGGCTGAAGCTGAAGAAAGAGCCGAAGCAAACGAAGTTGCGAGCCTCGCTCGGCAGTTTTGGGAGTTGCGGTTGGCGGAGCGGTGGTTTGAGGGTGGCAAGAATGATAACGAGGATGACTACGATGAGGAAGAAGATGAAGGGGAAGTGAAGAGCAAGTTGAGGGGTTGGTTTGGGCTGTGTGAGAAAGATGACGATGCGGATGAATCTAATGGTGGAGGTAACAGTGGGGGAGGCGAGGCGAGAATGGATGGAAATGGTCAGGTGTGGTTCGAGGCGTGGACGTGGTGATTAGATTTGTGTGATTTGTGTTCTGGAATGAATGAAATTTTAAGGTTTGGGCTCTACAGTACTGTTGGAGGGTTTTTAGACGGAGTCTCAGGCTCTTTTGGGATTCCAGGCGTAGAAGAATACGGCTTCTTTCTTTTTTAACCAGGGCTGAATGAATGTTTCAGTTATAAGCCACTCTCCATTACCGCCACTAACTACCTAGGTAAACTACGGGACTTGTTCCAGAATCGTGCATCCTAGGGATGAGTTTAGTATCCCTTTCATCCACGGTTCAGTAATGATAGCCCACATAATACCTGTGAATTTGATTCTCCGAAGTGAATTATTGCCATATCTGTCAATAAAATAGGTGCTGGGTTAACGTTTCTCCATCATGCCACTGTAAAAATTGAGAATTGGGACACCATTTCCATCCATCTCTGCGCAACATCATCCCATCTGACCATCATTTGCATCAGAGATTCCAGATGAATGGCTTCGGAATTATATCACAATGGCCCGCCAACGTTGGCAGAAGCCAATTCGATAGATAGGGTTCAATTTTAGGCCGGTAAAGGGTTGAGGAACCACCTCGTGTAAGTGACATGGTATGCATGCGTGTCTGCCTTCTCTGACTCCAAAATTCAGATGCACCAGGCTAATTACAAGCCATCCACAGAACAGCCTACGGATTATGAATAGAGAGATGCAACATGGGGCGCCTTTAGGCCAGAGGGAGGCACAATACTCCGGGGCAGAATATAGGACCGTTTGTGGAGGTGTCAACATCGCTAAATAAATATGCGTTATTTGTACAGCAGATGAACCGCAGCAACTTTCACCACAGCATCAGCCTCGTGTGATAGTCAAAAGAATAATGCCAAGACGAAAACTAAAATCACTTCTAAAGTGTATGTTTAATACATCATGGCCCCCCGATCGTTCCTCTGAAGACCTCGGAGATAATATTTTTCGTAGCAGAAAGACTAATGAACGGGGAAAACAAAAGAAGAGCGCCAGGTGACTTACCCAAAGCTTCGTAACGCTCGTCGAAAACTGGCTACATGATTGGCCCTATCAGAGCGGTAACTCAAGTGGTATCTGTACTTTGGGCATTGGGGGCGAAGTGGATTACGATAAAAATGGCGAGGATGACAGTGATAATAACGAAGAATAGGGGATGAATATTGAGGAGTATGGATTTGGATCAGGGTCATGATGTAGACGACTATGACTGGAGTTGGTGGGCATGGTAAAGGAATTAAATGGAACTGGTTGGTACGACTAGGGACTAGCCTAGCCAGTCATAGTCGCTGCTGTTCGAACTCACGGATTTGTATAACAAGATTAAGTATTCTTTTGATTACACTAAATTTAACAGAATCCCACACACCATTAGCCTTTCACAAAGGCGGCGCATTAGGATCCTCCAAACATTGATCCACCCTCATCAACTGCTTCCCCGTTTTCTTCGCAATGTCAATGAACTGTGGCAGATAGTTCACGGTCGACTCGTACAAGTAATGCATCACCACTAAGTTCCCCCCCTTATCCACATCACTTTGGAAATTCGTAAGCTGATTTTGAGGTGTATCACTCAGGGCCCATAGCCAATCCTGTACATCAACCGACCATTCGACGAATTTTGAGCCCGGAATAAGCGCAGCAAGACGCTGACGAACACGCGCGCCTTCTGTGCCGAATGGAGGGCGGAAATAGGTTGATGTGTGGCCGGAGAGGGCGGTTGACACTGCAGAGATGTCATTGTTGAGTTCCCAGTCTATGGATGCGAGGTTTGGTAGGCCTTCCATAGGGGGATGCGTGTAGGAATGATATGCTACTTGATGACCAAGACTCAACATGTTGGAATAGACTGTTGAGAGATTCGTAGATGGGTCGAGGAGAGCTGCACCAACGGTGAAAAATGTTACGTGGATACCTGCTGCTGCGACGGAAGAGACGACTCTTTGGGCGAGTCTTGGATCACCGTCATCGATTGCGAAAGCGAACGAGTTGGGACGTGTGCAGGAGAATATGAGAGGTGCTGTTGGTAACTTGGATGGAACCAGGAAGCCAGATGGAACGGAGTTAACGATTTCCATTTTCGAGATGATAGTATCATCGGAGGTATAGAAACCCTTTAGCGCGAAACCGACGCTGAGTTTGCGGTCGATTTCGAAGTGGGAGATTGGTACATAGATGTCGGTCTTTGCCGAGTTAGAGTATCTCGATGCCTCCACAGAATCCCATGTGAACGGAAATGGGCTGAGATTGGGATTGCAGGTGGGATTATGTTGCTGAAGAGCAATGGTAAAGGCATTACTTCCGGTAAAAGCGATGTGAAGATAACCTTTGTCGTTTGGTGTAAAGTCGAGGCATCCATTGGAAACTTGAGTGTACCAACCAAGGTCAGAATTACCCTTGGTATTGATAGTAAGCTTGTTTCCAGATTTTTTATAGGTTGCGGTCTCATCTCCACCATGATAAAAGCCAAGGTTGTTAGAGTCTGCATTTCCGAAAGTATCAATAACATATGCTGAAGGTCCTGTGGTTGCCGGAATGGTCGAAGACGGCTCAACGACGGGGACAGTAGTGGGAACTGGGTAAGCGGTTCCTGTGTTACCACAATAGAAAGACATCGGGCCGAGAGTGATTGGCTTGCTAATGCCAGAAAATAGAACAGAGATCAAATGATCAGTGTCGAGGCCCGGAAATTTGGAGAAGGGAATGGTATAAAACTTTTCGGTTCCGTCAAAACTCCACCCCAGATCCGCAGACGAGACATCTATTAATGTGGGGTTACCAGAATCACAAGTCTTCGAAGTCTGCAGCTCGATACCCAATGTGGTCCCTTTTGGCGCCTTGATAGTCAATCCAATCCCGCCATATACATTGGTTGCTTTTAAGCAGCCAAACATGGTATACCAATAAGACGATCCATCAGCACGAGATGTTAAAGTGAGATGATTATTAGCCACAATGACTGAAGTGGCGGTGTCCGCTCTTTCTGCCACTGGTGACATACTACCATCATCGGAAGATGGTTGCAGCATGGCATTGTAGAATAAGAAAGTCAATCGAGATTGAGATGCAAAGTCATCAATCAACAAGTTCGTGCAAGCTCCTGCTGGAGCCGAAGCACTGACGCTGCTGGTCAGAAATTTTGAGGTAACACTTGGAGTGACAGTGCTCAGAGTGGTAGCTAAGGTATTTGAAACAGTCGAAGAGCTACTCGTCACAACAGCTCCCTTGGTGGTTATCGTACTTGAAGTCGGGATTGAGCTTGATGAACCTCCGGCACCACCGGCACAAACAAAGTTCGTCTGGCCGATCTCCCAAGCACCGTTGACACTGAAAGATTCCCACAGAAGCCCAGAAATTGCATCTAAATTGGCTCCAGAGAAAGCACTAAGTTGTACCGTGATAGTTTGAGTAGCTCCGGTCATTCCAGTGATAGTGGTGTAGTAGCTTTTATAAGTAGTCGCTGTACATGAACTCTTAGTCTGTAGCTCTAGATTGAACGAAGAGCCGGCAGGCCCTTTGACCGGAAATGTTATTGCATTGTACTGCTCCGTTTTCGCTTTCACGCAATCGAAAGTGGTGTAGAAATAACTGTTGGCCTTGCTGGTGAATGTGAGTTTCTTGTTTGCAGTATCGGCTTTTAGACTGGTAGTTGTACCGTCGTCTGCATCGTTTGTTAGAGCTGGCATCGCAAACTTGTAGGAGTGACTTACCACTTGTCCATTGTCCAAGAGCATTAGTATGGCTTGAAAACTTTGCATAATTATCAATTAATAGATTACTTGAGCAGGCAGCTCTCACAGTCGTAGCGCAAGATACCACTCCCCATACCAGATCCCCCAATGATAACTTCATTTTGCCGACGGACAAATTCAAATAAATGCGAGCTTCAAATTTAGATGACGAAGCAGAAAAAACAATAACTTCAATAAAGAAAGGACGCCGACAACGATTGAACGTGTCGAGCTATGGGATGCTCATATACAAATGAATATTAAAAGCTGAGAGAAAAAGTGGTATGATCTGAGGAAAATATGCAGCTACTTAACAGTTTTCCATTTTCACGGTTGCACGTCAAATCTGCACACATCCTTGGCCTGCATGCAAGCAATATATTCGCAAGTATCCAGAATTTATCGCTCGGGCCTGGTGATCTTTATATCATCATCGCATCTGATCTTTAGACCTGATAAATTACCCCAAGAAATCCAAGACACGAAAAGAAAGTCCAATCCACCTGCGTGAAGAAGAAAGAAAACCTTTCACCACTCAACATATCACGCACCAACCGAATTGAGTCTGGATTTCCAGGTACCACATCTTGGCATCTCGTATGGTGGCTTGCGACCCGCTTTTTGAATGCTGATCTTTTCGGGTCTTTGACGCCCCAACGGATCGATGCATAAGGCTAAGATTCTCGGCTGAGAGATGCGCGAATCATATGCGGAGAAAAAAGGATCACTCGGATTCGGTGAGTGAGGTTAAATTTAGACTTATTCCGACTTGGTTTCTCTTATGAGTCGGAGTACAATTTGTTCAAATACATATGGCGTTTCCCCTGAGTCAGTTTCATCGCTAATCGAAGTGATATCAACTGCCTAGAGATGATAACGGGAAGGTCTGTGAGTCTGAAACATGTTAAAAGCTTATCTTGCAGTAGCGTCAACGAGACCAAGGGTGACTTGGTAAGTAAAGTTTTGACAACCATTATCTAGGGATCGATGAAATAGGGATAATGACAGTTGAAGTCAAATGGAACTTCTACGACATCTCATGGATTAAAACACGAGTTACAACAAACCTCTCCGCTTGGAAGATACAGAAGCTGAATACACTGCTTAGAGATGGAGGGAGCCAATGATATCCTTTGTCACTGATAGGATAGCAGATCTACTTCAATGTTTTAGGGCTAGAATTTAGTCGAAGTCTAGAATCTAAGTCTAGAAACTTCACCGACCGTCTAGCTTTTAGCTAAATCTTAAGACGAGAAACCAACTCAGAAATTTCGCCAAACCCTTGCCAATTCATCCCATCTCCATTTCCATCTTCCCCAGCTTTTCCTGCATTGTTTCTGAAACCACCCTCCACAATTTATCTCATCATCAACGTTCTTCTCGGTTATTTGTTCTTCCGTCTGAATTTGTTTGTTGATACTGTCAGTGACAGTAAGTCTGACTTGGTCTAAATTTTGTATTCGTAGGCAATGGAACATAAATTTTGTGCATGCTATCCGGATTAATGCATCCTCATTTTTGCCCCATTCCTCTCCATTTACTCACCCAGCAACAAATATTTTCTTTTCTGCTCAATCTTCTTATTAATACTTTTCGCTACCATCATAATCTCTGGGCTGAGCCTCGCACATCTGTTTGGACCCTTTCCAAGTCAACATTTCACACCTCTTCTCTGCTTTTGTATCATTCTTGCAGCCCTTCTTCTACAATCGGCACATAAGTTGTTTTTGCCATTCTAACCTAGAATTGTATACTTGCTTGAATTCTTAATGTGATTGATAATTCCCGAGTGGTGGTAATTCTGGCGATCAGTGAACGTTTTGGAATGCAAACGTATTATTAAGAGAACTGCCGTATCATGATCGAGCCGAAGACTGAAGACTGGTTCCGAAAAGCCACAAGACGTGGACACAGAATTTGCATTTATTATTGTGTACGGCTCATTGCCAGAATGTGTTTGAAGAGACGAAATGGTACCCATGAACATTCCCCGCGATGACATGTGTAGTTCTTTCCATATTCACTTCTCCTGCGCATTACTTATATATCAAAACAAGACCTCCAACAATTGTACCAAGATTGGCATGCGTTTTTGGCGCAGTGGTCTTGGTGCTCAGTTAAGTATTGCCCCAAAAGTCCCAGCCTCGTTTAATGAATCTGCTTACTTTACACTGGTTTCGGTGTTATAAACCGCACGATGAAGAGTCCCGTCTTCTAGGAGCAATCCTAGAAGTCAGGAGGGCCTGTTTCAACTGTTCTCCGAAACCAATTTAGAACCACACATTTCAATTCTTGAGCCACAGCTCGAATTTGATTCGCGGTTTAATTCCGTGATCTCATGGTTCAATTCCATGATGATTGATAGTCTTCGGACATCAACAAACAATCTTTGGAAACCCACCATCTTCTTAAGAAGAACCTATTTTTTTTCAATTTCTTTTCTATGAACTATTTATTCATAGCGTATGCGCAACAAAGTAGAAGGACTGTAGCAAGAATGATTTTCTAGATTAATTTCGGGTGCGATTGTTATTTCTTTAAGCATCCACCACACTGGAATCGAGTTTGCTCTGTT
The DNA here is from genome assembly GCF_014898435.1 of Botrytis sinoallii. Lineage (NCBI taxonomy): Eukaryota > Fungi > Ascomycota > Leotiomycetes > Helotiales > Sclerotiniaceae > Botrytis > Botrytis sinoallii. Next base: position 2,923,598 of record NW_024066030.1, on the reverse strand, counting down.
TGCTTCATCTTTGTCCTCGGAACACTTGAGAGTGAATATCAAAAATTCATGGAGGAAGAAATTGAAGTCAAAAATCTCGCACATATACAAATTTTCAATCATTACTATGCATCTCACCCCCTCAGTGCAGGAAATTTCCAGTTGGCCCTTCCTGGATACATGTCACAAAGAGTAACACTTATTTGAATGTTTCGTTCTTACAGGTTTGACAGTGATTGATCAATCTCAAACAGTATTCAAGCATTATGTTGGAAAAAAGATGGTTCTAGATGAGGGTTTGATGTTCGCCTTCGTATAATAACGGATGTTTGAGTAACTTAGAGCATAGGAATACCAAACTCACCACTTTCCATCTGATGCCTAGTAAATCACTTCATGCAGTCGTGAGTTGAATTGAAATATTGTTAAAACCTGAGGAATTGTTAAGTAGTTTGCGACTAGGAGATGCTACGGAGGTCTCGATCAGTTTTGGAAGCGATTGTAGACTCTTTCAGTGTGACAATGCTTTATAATTCGTCAAATTTAATCAGTATCTATAAAATTTGATCGTTTTTCTACCCAAATAGATTAATAATATCTGTGATTCTAAACACAATTTGGCTCTAGATCAATTCAAAGTTTTGAAGTTCGAAGTTTATAAACTTGTTGAGCCTAATGCGGCCTTGACATTATTTTAGTATAGGTAGACCTCACAATGCTTAATTGAGTACACCTGATTATAGGAATTTATCTATAGGGCTACCTAGTCTCGTTCAAAATGACCGCGATCTCCGTACATTTTGTGGCTTGAGGTTCATGAAGAGCCCCACTTGCTTAACCACGTTATCTAAGATGATTTTTTTTTTCGGCAACGACATGTCATCGATACGCCTTGACATACACAAGCCTTTCGTTATGAAAAGGAGCCAGCATACACCTAGATAACGTTGAAATAGCTTTGACGGAGACGGGTTATCATGATACACTTTGGGAATTCTTGAATATCTATGAGCATTGTTATGCATCAAAAAAGTCGATGAGCACATGAATTTGACAAGAATGACTCTTCCCTGAGAAGTCAGCCTACATCAGCGATTGATATCTTCAATTTATGAAGGTATGTCTACTGCAAAATTGTTTTTGAGGGATGAATTGTGGAGCCAAGATCTCTGAGAGAAGCCGAAGTCTAGACCAGGTTATGATCTTTTAGAGATGTTGACACGCTGTCGGCAAGATAGTTTGAACATTCAGTAGCTTTCGTTCCGAAACTCCGGCAAACAAGTAAGCAAAGAGGAGTAGTCTTGATTCTCCGCACTTGTATCACAAATATCTCAGTCCCCGAGCCCTTTGTCCCGTTTGAATGATGCGATTTGTTTCTTTCCTAATGATTCCAATATCTTCCTGTTATGTCTAGCATTTTCATCATATACACAAGATTTTGTCCTTATGAGTGTGTACCTGGTAAGTACCACTCTCGATATTGACACTGTGCGCAAAGTGAGCTGTTTACACCGCTTCAAGAATGAATTCTACTGAGTGGCAGATGATCGAGGTGAAGCTTTTAGCAACTGTCGGTGAGAACGTTTATCCCCACGTACTGCATCAATCGCTAATAGTCAGTATTTCTTCAATTATATTATGCCGCGAAAAGTTCCGAGTACTGGATGCAGATATTAAGAATGTAGTATCTTGATGTCACATTTGTAAGCATGATGGAGAACAGAGATTCATTTCCTATCAAAACTTCCCGTTGGAAAAAGAATCAAATTATCACGGTCGTCCCTCCTGCATATTTACCCCCAACGCAGCCTACTCGTTTCCATCACTGTCGTAAATATCCGAGTCATATCCTACGTCTGCCATCTCCTCGTCATCATCATCCTCTATATCTTCTGATCCATCATCATCATCTTCCATGTCCTCTTCCTCTTCATCATCACTACCAAGAAGCTCCTCCCCAAGAACCTCTGAAGGCCAATTTCCGACTATATCAGCAGCGACAGACCCCCCAAGATTGTGACCGAGGCCAAGTGCAGCCAAAGGAACAGCGGTAAGATCTTGAAATACACTACGGCGAGACAAGCGTTCCTTCTCGTTCGGAACTCGACTTCGTCTGTGGTGGCGACCACCAGTACGTCGTGCTGCGACAGCAGCGATTCTAGCGGCGAAGGGTTGTTGAGATGCAGCATGCGAGCGAGAGGCATCATCGGCTAGTGGGGCTTGGTTGGTTGAGGGGGCAGCAGCACTAGCAGCAGAGGTCGATGCAGCAGAATCGGTGGCTGTAACTATTTAGAAAGTGCAGTTAGCATATTGAGTCAATTAAAAGGTTTGGCGAGTCATGAAGCGAGTATTAAAGAGAACCAGATGTACCTCGAGGACGAAACACCAGTTTTTGCTGCGCCGAGAAGTCAGCAGTCGCGGCACCGAATGATGGACCCGTTGCAGAAGAAGAAGAAGAGCCTTGAGCTATAGCTGCGGAATCGATTAGCACTTCCTTTATTGCCCAATTGAATTGCAAAGAACCGAACTCTAAAGCTTAGAAATGGCGCTGGGCTCACAACTACCAGCTCGAGCCGCACGTCTCTCTTCTCTGATAACCTTCTTTCCCTTTGCGCCTTTCGCAGCGCGAAGCTGCTGCTGTCGTTCTTTTCCGGGATAGCCCATGATTATATTGCGTTGTATTGTAAATTTTGTGTATAGTTCGGGGGTGTTGGATGGCAAAGTGGTGATTTTTGATGAGGTCGTAGGAGGTAAGAGTTCGTATCGCGGGAAAGAACGGGCGAGTTCGAGATATAGGACGCTGTACCGAAAAGAATTCACTAGATCAACAAATCTTGTCACGTCAATCAGAACGCGTGGATTAATTTTCACGCGCCTGGTAAACAATGTTTTTTGCTGAACTTTTGGGAATCTTTATCGAATTTTGTGATAATGAGATGATATCGGCTCAATTCTCAACAGAGGTTATGCAATTTGTTAATATGTCACGCTTTTTACTGGAGAACAAAAACTTTTAGAACCAAATGCACTACATCCAGAGTCTATTAATTATCTGGTAGTCATCCTCTCAAAAATTGGTCTTGAGAGAGTAATAAGGGTTCTCCCTTACCCATAGAAAGATTCTGATGGTGTGCTAAATGCTTCAGGGAAGAGAGCAAAAGTAACCAATACGCTGTGATGTAAGTAGAACCGAATAAGATGGATCTCAATCGAGAGTTGTAGTGATATATGTAAAAAGAAAATCTATTGATATAACTATGATATGGGTATGGCCTCAACAAACAAACTCATCTGAGAAATTGAACAGAAATAACTCTTCTAAGCTTGCATCTACAACTTCACAGACGATTCAAGTAGATTCCGCGTAACAAATGTGTAATCCAAATATTACACTCTCAAATGTCTGGCAAATAACAACTAGAGAATGGCTAACAGTACGAGGACAATGGCAACTATCGTCCTCGTCCTCTTAATAATCGCATTTCTTAACTCTCTCACAAGAACCTCGAATCCAATTGTCTGAGCACCCGTAATAACGCCGGCCTGCTTGTTGCTCTGTGCTTCATGCTTTAGTACCACGTCATCCCGTATAAACAAGCTCAAAGTCTAGAAGCCATTCTCAGACATCATAGTTTTACCCATAAATTACCAATTTTGCTAAAGCTAGAGTGTCGAATGCTCTCAATCTCGCTAAATGATTAATAAGAATATATGATAAGTAATTCGATCAATACGTCATGAAAAACTTAATTTCTCAACTCCCCATATGATTTATACATCTATCTGTCTTATTTTTTGAGTCTGAATATCATCAGATCTTCTAATTCGTACCTTCTTTCAAGATGTTACGAGGATGGATTAGACGGCTTAGTCATCTGTTCCCCAACTTGCATTCGCTTAGCCACTCAGGGCCAATGCTAATCGGACATCAATACAGCCGCTTGAATTTACGATGGTTCTTCTCTGTGGTATGTATAGCATAGGATTGGGATAGGATAACAGTTCTCGTGTCTAGTTTACAGTTGATATCAATAGTCCGGTCTTTTAATGTTAAATGAACGATCGAAGGTTTCATCGTGTAACATCAGCTGGCTCTTAAAATTGTTTCTCCCGTTGAGCATCTATAATTTCTTCAATCTAGTTAGTCTCCTATAGTTTATATTATTTAGTCACATCTAATTCATATTACCTTGAATAACCGAGTTATATCATTTTTAGAATATAATAAAATTAATTAGAAAAGCAAAAATGAAAATCCTATGTTTTTATAATAATATTTAGATTATATTAAAGTATATAGTTATAATTATTTTTCTATTGAATATATATTCTAGTGATAATATATTTATTTCAAAAATCACAAGCACATTCGATCTAATTGAGTTAGCAATTTTACTGATCAGAGGGTCGAGGCAAAGTGAGTCCGGGGATTATAGCATGCTCCGAACGCGAGTGTTTGAACTCCTACAATTCCTTGTAATTGAAGAACCAGCTTCTGCGTGTAAACGTGACAACTGCTGTTGGTTATCTGGAGATCTAAGAGTGAAAATTCTTTTGCATTTTGTTTCTTTGATTCTTTTTTCTCTGGTTAGAATAACCGCGCACCAGCTATTGTGTTGCAATTTGAATTGCACGTAGCTTTTTCTGGCAAGTAACTTTGACAAAAACATATATTCCATTACAAAGATGACCCCAGATTTTTTTGCATGCATTACTCTAGTCTAAAGAAAGTGCTGGAGGTATAAGGATCGAGCGGACCTTTTAATAACTGGATTTCATAACGATAACAACGACATCATATCATATAGGTATACATTAGCGTCATTTGCACATACTTGTGACCCAAGACAAACCATAGAAGGGGAAATTACAACAGTGCATGACTATTTCAAGGTAAAGATGGAGACTCAAGTTACGAATCCATCATTGTAGGAAGAAACCCTTCCGCTAGGGCGAAGGAAGAATCTTATGAAAACGTTTAACTGATGTTCAACTTGAGGTAGTCAGAAATGGATGGATGTGATGCTTAGTGATGCGAAAGTCACTTCCTCGTCACCATTATTTCATGCCCTTCGATAACTTCCTAACAGGATTTCATATTTGACTTGCTAATTAGATTTTTGCAGGTGGTAGTAAGAAGAAGAGTGTGCCTACATCAATTGCCCTTTACAATTCCCCACACGAGTGAATTTTCAACTATACTTGACTTAATCGGATTCTCACTATACGCAACACATGCGATCAAGATTTCCCCCTCTAAATATCATCTCTCCCCATCTTCTTCACAGGACATGTTTGATTTATTAATCTTGAGTCTGGATGCTATTTCTCAATTTATAAGTCGTCCATGACGTGAACCTCTAAAGGATACCTTCGATTGACTTTAGAAGATACTCTATTATACTAATTATACCTACGTAGGTAGTTACAATCCACTAACCAGGATTGAGTTTAATGCCCTTGCTTTTTCTCCAACGCTAAACCACATATCGGCTATTGTCTCTTCAAAATAGAAATGTTATTAAATTGATCTCGGAATCTTGAAATTAGTCAATATTTTATATATTATATTTTTAATGTATATGCATAAAGAAGAAAGTATCAGAAAGCTTTATAATAATCATATAATTCATCGATAAGTGATTAATCTTTTCCGCTGGTTTTATTCATGGCTAATATACAAGCGGGTCAATAATGAGACTTTTGAGCTTTAAGATTAGATTCATATATGATTCTATAAGACTCTTACGATATCTACTTTAGTACTACACCATCTCGTATAGAGAAACTTAGACCCTATTACAGGTTTGAGAAGATAGATGACGTAGTACCTACGATAATAGACCCGAATTGTCAATGTTGTACTCTATCTAAAGAGCCAGCTGTGTGTAGGAATAAACGATCCTGATACACTTGAGGCTAGCCCCCTCCCCCCTACTTAGTATAATACTATAGTAGCCTATTGACTCAAGATCATGGCCTAGATTGCTGTCGCTTAAGTCTTTGATTCTAAATACTTGAGACATACCTATTTAGTCTCCTGTAATTTACATCTAGCTCATAATATCTTGAATAACAGAGTTCCATCATCAATAGACAATGATGAATTAAAATAGAGAAGCAAGATATATAAATCCAGTCTGCATAATGACATTTAGAAGGGTGATGAGCCTCTAGCTGTGATCGCTTTTCCGCTGAATATATATCCCAGCGATTGTATAATGACATCAAAAATCGCAAGCGCACTCGATCTGGCCGATTTAATAGCTTGAACGATTTGAGGGTCGAATATTAGCCAATACTCCTAACGTGAGGGTTTGAACCCCCCCAATTTCTAAAATTGATAATCCACTTTAACATTGATTAAAAGTGACAAACGCTACTGGTGCCTTGGAGAAATAAGAGTGAAAACTTTTTGTAGATTTGATTGTTGAAGAACCTAATTTCTTTCTAGATAATTTTTTGTTAAGGGCTAACTAATAATGTCGTTACTTCTATTATCGCGATCACCAGTACGTTGGTGTACATCTAGACTTTTGGATAACCATTCTCCTTCGCAATAATATCATTGAATTGACTTTTGTTCAAGTTGCTCGCGTTATCATTGAACCAACCACAGAAAAAAAGGGAGCAAAGTCCGAACCTATTTGATGTCATAATATCAATAAGAAAACACCTCACCCGAGAATATAAGCTCATTTCGCGGATACATAGTTCTGGATCATGATGTACCATATCAGAAATTCTTACAATTGCCTTTCTTCTTCACAGTTCTTGTGAGCGTAATGTTTCTCAATTCCAAAGTGGATCGAAGGTAAATTCCCCTGCCGGAGTTTCAAGAAAAATCCAGGTAAAGCGGTCGGAAAGAAGAGGCTGAAATGCTGGCAGGTGTTGTCATTCTACCGACTCCCAAGTATTGATATCCTGCGCGTAGGCAAATGAGTATCCTGCTTTCTCAACGTCCTAATAAGTATTTCTTCCGACTTTGTCCAATTATTTCACGAGTTGGCATTGAGTGGGTCTATGCCGTTTCGCCGTCGGCTAGTCCCCGCTGAAGTGAATGTCTTACTATCTATATATCTAATTTAACAATCGTTCTGTCACCCGCGTGTAAGGAGCTTCAAGCAAGAGCTTCCTGTTCTCTAGATTTAGTCTCCCTCCTCGCTCTGCGTCTCAATGACGTCATTGATCTAAGAACCATATTTTGGTATACTATTCCTCATTTCTAAGAGTCAAGATGAAATTGAAGCAGTGGTCGTTTACCATAAGAAAATTTATGATGCAATTATGGAGCCTCAGAGTTTTTAAAGGGTGTTATTGACCTCAGTATCAGGGGTTGGCATTACAGTTGTGGTTTAATAAACTATGTTCGGCTGCATTTTTGATGTGTAAATGCAAGATGAAATCAACTAAATGCATCCACGGAGGTGTAGATTTAAGCGCGTGGAGCCTCTCAGCTCTGATCCTCGCTTTGCATAATGTGAAGATTAATTATGAATTAATGCCTGCCCTTTGTGCTGGGACCTGGTGCATATCTCCTCCCAATCCTCCCATCCCTACTTACGCTAAGTGGTAACGTTTTCTTGCTCCAGATTCACATCCACCTTTGATTTAACTTTCATAAGCTTCTCGCTTCGTTGCTTGATTGTGCTTTCTCTTTTCTTCTCATAGTTGGATTTAGGCTTAACTTATTTAGCATTTTTGTGATTGTATGGTCAGCTTGTCGCTTTTTAATTCTTTGAAGGCGCTGCAAACGTAGTTTTCGGATCTTGACAGCTTGGTCTTTGACAAAGAACGATTTAGCTATCGATAAATTCTTAATAGATGGGAGAAGAATGATCTTAACTCCGCTAATTTGCTTACCGTGTGTAAGTCTCTTGCCTGCCCTCTGGACTGTAATTATCATTGGCTAGCTTGGAGCATGTTTTGACAGCGAAAATGAGGAGACCGCTCACCCTTGTCCCCAGTCGGAGCCAGAGCAGTACTTTTGTTTCGTGAAGGTGACATTGGGTTGTTTCTTCTTCAATATAGAGTTTGGTCTACTTTGAAAATGATAGGATGTGTTTTGTGACGTAGTAGAGGAAGTGAGATTGAGTTCTTTTTTTGTGATGTTGGGGGTTGAAAAGGTGTCTAATATAAAAAAAAAGAGCTAGTAAGAACATGCAGTACGGTTCTGAGAGGCGGCGTGCCGTACTATTTTAGAATTTATAACACGAGCACAAATACTGAAAGGATTTTACAAACGTGCCATCACATGTGGAATGGAATTGATACAAAATTGTTGACCCACCAGTGAATTGTAGAAAAAATAACTTTAAAGAGAGAAAATAAGGATACAAGAAGAGTCCGATGGACAGTTACCCACTGAGAATCATCGCAGTCTTCTGTGATTACGCACTTCATTTCGTAGCACTAGGCAGGCTCTGAAATGGGGAAATCGGTGGGAATTGAACCCATATCGCAGACATCTTCTCATTAACCCCCGAACTCACAGCGCACATGTTACCGTTGAAGTATGCTCTCGTGTTGCGCTTAAATGCTTTTTAAGGCGCGCTCAGGCGACTACAAGTAGTGATGTGTCGAAGCGAGATTTGCTTGCATGGCTCAACGAATCTTGAAGGAACTACGTCCGCTTGATGCTCATGATTGCTTTAGATTAGGGAAACTAATTCTACCAAATAACATTGAGAGCTGAGAATATTTAGATTGATCTCAAACTCACCTGCGACATTTATATCTCATGACATATGGGATCAGTTGTGTAGTACTTTTCGGTTGACTTGCGTTTTGGTCTGGCTCCCACTAATATCTCCGCATTAAAATGCCAGTCCCATTGGAACCATAAAAACAATAACGGACTAACTTATAAGTTTGTCGGTCTTCCAAGGTTCTGCACGATCGAGAATTCGAATTGCATTTCGCCCTCACCTAAACAGGTATTCAATCATCAGGGGCCACAAACAAGTGCGCACGATCTCTAGAAAATCAATCATTAATTCATTGAAATCATATATATTGTACATTCCTTGATACTTTTCTCTAGCCCAGATCTATTCTGCCAATTTCAATAATCCCTCCAAATTAATACTCTTAGGCCTCTCAATTGGCAATCCCAACGCTCTATCCCAGATCAATTGCGCCAAAGGTCCCAACCCTCTACTAACGCCAAAAGTCGCTGTATAGTAAAGTGTCTCATGGAAACCATAATGATGGAATAAAACACCGGATGAAGAATCTACGTTCGGATACGGATTTTTCGTCTTTCCGTGCTTCATCAAGACGTCTGGAGCTATTTCAGAGTTCTTCTTCACAAGTTGGAAGACGGGATCTTTAGCAATCTCTGGTCTAGAAGAGGCATAGTCCATGAGAGCTTCGAAACGGGGATCTGGTTTCCGAAGAACAGCATGACCATAACCTGGAACAACTCGACCCGAGTTGAGAGTCGACCAGAGATAGTCGGATACGTCTTTGTCGGTGAATTTGGTTCCAACATGCTCTTGCATTTGTAAAATCCATCTAAGAACTTCTTGAGCGGCCAGACTAGGAGCAATTAGTAATTGCGGCTTAACCGAAACGATTTGACTACATACCCGTGAAGAGGTCCAGCAAGACCTTGTAGACCAGCACTGTAACTTAAGAAGGGATCACTCAAAGCACTTCCGACCAAATGAGTGGTATGTGCTGAAACATTTCCACCTTCGTGATCACCATGAAGAGCCAAGTATAATCTCAGTAAGTCTTGGAAGTTCTCATTCTCCTTGCCTCCCTTACCGAGCATGGCTGCAAAATTGTAGGACCAATCTTGTTCCAGATCAACCTGAGCAGGGAGAGCTCCACCACCTCTGTAGGAGTTTTGGTAAATCTTGGCAGCAATGACTGGAAGTTTTGCCAAAAGAGATATGCTATCGTCGAAAGTTGGCTCCCAGTAATCTGCTTTGTTGACTCCCTTCTCATATGCCTTGGCAAATTTTGATGTGTGGGAGAGTGCTGAAACAGCAATAGCGAATTGAGTCATTGGATGTAGGTCCTTTGGGAAGTTGTCAAGCATTTTGTTGACGAAGTCCGGAAGTGCCGCTTGTTCTGCCAATTCCTTGGAGAATTGTCTGACTTGGGATGTAGAAGGGACCTGTCCGGTCAAAAGCAGCCAAAACATAGCTTCTGGAAGCATCTCTGTTCCGCTTGTTCCCTTTGGAAGCTCTTTCTGACAGTCCTTGATAGTTCTACCATGGAATCTAATTCCTTCATTGGCATCCAGAACTGATCCTTCCCATACCATGGCTTTCAATCCTCTGTCGTATCGTTAGTGTCGTTTACGCCATGTCGGTTTAGGAATTTATCGTACCTCATTCCACCAATTGTGTTCTCGATTTTAACTTCGCCAATAACTTTACTGCCATTTGCCTTGACCTTCTTCAACAACTCACGCTTCGCAGGAATGCACTCCTTGAAGGTAGTTTTGAGATCTGGCTCGGATGATGTAGCATAATTTCGATGAGCTGGGAGGGTGAAAGTACGAACACCGGCAGGCTATAAGAATATCATTGTTAGCATGATGTATCAAGTCGGAAGTGGAAGCCATACTCGCAAAGATCTGAAAGCCTGCGACGCAGTTCTGCCTTTCATCACCATAACGTCGGATGTATATTTTGGTTGTGGAGCTCGGATGGGGTAAATCGTGGGGCAGATTCGCGGGGTAAACCCAATTCAGATGCTGGATATCACTTGAATGGTCAGTAATAGAACAAGCGATAAACAATTCCTATTCAACTCACATTGGAAAAACGTCTCAACGATTGATTGTGGTAGATGTGAAATGAAACCAAAGTACTACCAAGAATCTAAGAAAGATATATGGGATGATGTTGGATAATACATTCCAGATCATCGGTAGGTTATGCCGAGGATAAACGGAGCACATTAGGACGAGACATCATTGACGAATCGTATTCTATCAATTGTAAATAATAAATTTGGTGGTGCGGATTTATCCAGCGGGTAAATGGCTCGACCGGCATTTACATGGACATGTGCTTTGACTATATCACACCAGGGGTGAAACTATAACTACGTATCTCGGCAACATCGATTGATCATCAAATAAACTACCGAACGAAACCGAAAATACGTCCATACTGCATCCCGATGACGGTGTAGCATGAATGGTTAGCGGCATAGGTAAGAGTAGGTATAAGTTATTACTCTGTTGAAAACCACCCATTTCCAATAGAGCATCTCAAAATGTTTCGCAGAATTGCTTCTGTGGCGCCACGCAGAGCTTTGTCTGCTAGAAGTTCAATCATTACTGTTCGTCATTTATCTACCTCGGGTATTAGGATGTCCAGCTTGAAAGCTCTCAGTGACCCAATATCGAGACCTCTAGCATCGGATTCATTCCAGCTCGTACCGGAATCGCAGAAAGCTGGCGCGGCTGAAGACGAATTATACGAACAACAAATAAAGGAAGTGGAAGCATGGTGGAATAGTCCAAGGTATGAAGGAATCAAGAGACCATATTCTGCGGCAGATGTTGTCTCAAAACGTGGGAGTCAGCAGCAATCATACCCAAGCTCCGTCATGGCTAGGAAATTATTCAATTTAATTAAAGAGCGGGAGGCAAATGGAAAACCAATACATACAAGTAAGATGAATCATGAGGCTCGGAGCTTGTAAGACATATGCTAAATCAATTGATTCATAGTGGGTGCTATTGACCCTGTACAAATGACCCAACAAGCTGCGAACCAGGAAGTCTTGTATATCTCGGGATGGGCATGTTCTTCTGTGCTTACGACCACGAATGAGGTATCTCCAGATTTCGGCGATTACCCTTACAATACCGTACCAAATCAAGTCCAACGATTGGCAAAAGCGCAGTCAATGCACGATCGAAAACAATGGGATGCTAGAAGAAAGTTAAGTAAGGAAGAACGGGCAAAGACACCATATACCGACTATCTCAGGCCCATTATCGCAGACGGAGACACAGGGCATGGCGGACTTTCGGCTGTTTTGAAGCTTGCCAAGCTTTTCGCAGAGAATGGAGCTGCCGCTGTACACTTTGAGGATCAAATGCATGGTGGAAAGAAGTGCGGACATCTCGCTGGCAAAGTTTTAGTGCCGGTCGGAGAACACATTAATCGCCTGGTGGCTGCGAGATTCCAATGGGATGTTATGGGGTCGGAAAACTTAGTAATTGCACGAACAGACTCCGAAAGCGGAAAGCTTCTCAGCAGTGCGATTGATGTGCGAGACCATGAATTCATTAAAGGCGTCGCAGAAGACGGTATCGAATCATTGGCGGAGACTTTGCAAGCCATGGAATTGGCAGGAGCTACAGGCGCTGAGATTGATACTTTTGAAGCGGAATGGGTGAAGAAAACGGAACTCATGACGTGTGACGAAGCCGTTGTCAAGCAACTGAAGGAACAAGGTGTCTCGGAGTCGAGTATCAACGAGTACCTTGAAGCTACTAAGCAAGATCGGGATATGTCGATCACGAAACGAAAGGATTTGGCTACAAAATACAGCAAAGCCCCAATAATTTTCAATATAGATATCCCTCGAACACGAGAAGGTTTCTATCATTATAAGGCTGGTATGGAAGCTGCCACAAAGCGAGCGATTCAATATGCACCATATGCCGACCTCTTGTGGGTTGAAACCGGAGACCCTAACGTCAAAAATGCAGCACAATTCTCCGGCGAGATTCGTGCCAAGTACCCTGGTAAAGGGTTAGTCTACAATCTTTCTCCCTCATTTAATTGGATGGGTCATGGTTTCACTGACGAAACTCTGAAATCTTTCATTTGGGATATTGCGAAGCATGGATTCGTCTTACAATTAATCTCGCTCGCCGGTCTTCATTCTACGGCAACAATTACCAGCGAATTGTCAAAGGCATTCAAGGATGATGGTATGCTCGCATATGTAAACTTGATTCAGAGAAGAGAAAAAGAGCTAGGTGTAGATGTATTGACGCACCAAAAATGGAGCGGTGCGTCATATATAGATGGCATTTTAGGTGCTATCCAGAGTGGTAGTAGCAGTAGTAAGAGTATGGGTGATGGGAATACTGAAGGACAATTTTAAGCATTTAGAAATGATGATACCCGAAGATAACTTGTTTCTTGTCTACCTGTCTCGTTTGATGTCCGCTTACGGTAGCCCGAGAGGCCCACATTTTGGTTGCATTTGTGATGGCGAGATACCAGTAAACTCAGACGAAATTCATTTGCTTTTGAGCATTAGTTTACTTGTTGAAATCAATCCGGATTGGTTGTGCGGACTGCATGATTGAATGTTTCAGCAAATTTTATAGTCTTTTGCTCGACTTCTGCTTTATTCCACTGCAACAGCAAGGTAGATCATTCTTCGAAGAGAATTAACTTGAGCTCAATCGACTGAGGCTTGGGTATCGGGTTGAACGCATTTCTTGTCTCTGCTTTTTCTTCGAGCGCTCACTCGCAACTATCCGTGCAAGTGTTAGCATAAAAATCTGACGCTGGTGATCCTTTTTTAAGTGGGATTTGGTCTGCCAGATCAGGGGGGTTGACAGAGCTCCCGAGTTCGCTCTCTCCCAATGACTCCCCAATAAGGATGATATGCAAGCTTCAATATACAAAGACCTGCTGCATAATGCTTGAATAAAGGCCTCAACCTGAATAATTATTTTCGAGGACATGAGATACATGACATGTTATGGATGTGAGATTTCGAAGAGATGCCCTATTTGTCTGGAATATTTCACTGTTTTGACTAAGGGGTTGAGGAGACAATGTTGCAAGCTACTGTCCCCTTCAAAATATGCAGCGACGCCATCTAAGAAGCAGAAAGGATGGAGTTAAACTATACTAATTAGACGAAACCTTTTTGGCAAGGAAAAAAAACTGGCTAGCATTTATCTACCAAGGATATTTTGTTTCATCGAACGATTGCAGAGTCCCCGATGTTCCTTCTCTTGTTGCATTATCAATCTTTTCCAGCATTCCTTTAACACTGTCCTCGATTTTGACCGGAGCACTCTCCAATCCAATGGCTGTCGCTCCTGCGTTCCCCATTTCCGTTTGTACCCACCCTGGAGTCAAAACAAAGGCAGTAAGTTTCTCATTTTCGAAATGGATCTTTCGAACCATGTAATTCAATGCCACTTTACTCATTCCGTATGGAGTAGCTGGAATTGGTATGTCCCCCATAGCACCGATACTCGCGAGAGCTGTCGACAAGGCTACGAAAACTGGAGTTGGAGACTTCATCAGGAGGGGAAGAGTGGCTTGGTAGAGAGTTAGAACTCCGATTGTATTGACTTCGAAATGATCCCGTACTTCGGATAGAGGGGTCTCGGAGACCTTGCCGTAGTATTGTGATATGCCTGCATTAGCGATGACTACGTCGATAGATGTAACACTGTGAGTCTTTTGGAGTGCTTCGACAGCTTGAGAAGGAGACAAGTCATCGGTGCTGGAAATTGCAAGCGGAATGATGCGACTACCGGTGGCTGTAGAGATATCAGAGAGAGATTTCGAGCTCGTGGACAAGAGGTCTCGGACGCCAGCTATAACGGTGGTGTTTTGTCGTTGAACCAGAGCTTCTAGAAGACCACGACCGAGTCCTGTTAAAATGGTCAGAGTTGAAGAATTATTGCAGATATGTTTAGATAATGCAAACCTCGATTCGCGCCAGTTATGAGGTATGTCTTTGTGTCAGACATTGTGAGCTGTGGATTTTACTGTTTAATCCTTGAACTGTGAATTCCAAAAAATGTTCCCGAGTGCGACTGCTAATATTTGCTTGAAAAAATGTTACCTAAGTCAGGAAAGAAGGGCATTTTATACTTTATCCACACTTTGCCCCCTAGTCCTTTCCCCATCCCAAGCGCCTCACTAGGAACTCCATTTGCCTAAAACTATCACTTCCATTCAATGACAATGCAAGGGGTACGATGTTAGGATTCGGGTTGAAGATATCTTAAAGGCATTACCACCCTCAAATATGGGTTCTCGATTACATATCTAATGTTCCAGTACATAAATGGCGCAATCTGTGGATAAATAACTTCTCGCTTATGGGAAGTTGCAGCTAACAAGGGTATTTGACTGGTTACCCCACTTTCCCTTTTGGCTGTAGTCTAATAAAAGAGGCATAATACCATCGGCTCCAGATCAACATGATTAATCAAGCCCTTATGAATTCCTTGGATAAATTCCAGGCCAAGCAATTATCAATGTTCAATTCATCCTAATTCCGAAGGCCTTGTTGGTTGTTCTGAAGAATTGACTACCTAGGTACATCAAAGTGCATCTCATTCTTCTTTACAGATCGATCTCCTTAATTCAACAAACATTGATTGTTGAGATGATAGATCAATGGCATGGAATCACCACTTTATGGATATATACGTAACTATGGTCATAGGCAGGGTAGACAGAAAACATCAGCCTGTCCCTACTTTCGCGTCCAATCCATCAAGCATGGTCGAAATGATTCTCGAATAATCTGATATATGTTTTAGTCATGGTATATTTGAGATGACACTCATCCACTATTCACCGTTTTGTAGGCGCAGGGCAGGTTAACCAAATTTCTGGATTTCTTTTGGCATTCAATTCTGCTGTACTCTATTTCAAGCATAGTCATTTATTGCTTGGTACCTATTCACTCATCTATTGCAATCTGATTTATACTCTTCAGAACTTTTCTTTTCTTGGAATCTTGCAAAGCTTTACCACAACATCTCATGGAAGACCTGAGAATTTTGGGTTTTGGATATATTCTCCACAATCGTCTTCGTTATACCCACAATATTAATTGCCATTTTCTTCAAATCCCATCAATTCAGCCTTACAAGAAAATCTGATCTTCTCAACCCCTAAACCCGGAATCCAGGACATCACCTACAAATTTATCCAGATATGTCGACAGCAAAACCTGTGGGTTCTGCTACGGCATATAATCCGGAGCTCGACAAATATGTTGATCTTTACGGTCCACCCATAGGAAGCTGCAGTTCTAGTTGCACAGAGTGCAATGCTCAATACCGTACTCTTGACCTGCAGCCCATAGATCGTCTGGCTTATGCCGAAGCATTGAGCGTCCACGAGGCCAAGACGATCGCGAAGTCGTACGCAGATGCTATCAAAGATGATTTTAAATACCTTCACCGCATGGTTGTCGTTCATGGTAACACGATTATCAATCGCTGGAGAAAGAAGTCTCGCGACAAACGCACCAAAACCTTACAGACAGCTTTCCCTCGCATGTTCTCTACGAAGTGGAACCTCGTTCATGTCCACTACGATTATGCAGACGTCACATGGCAACCAATGCGAGAGTTTCGAGAGACTTTGTTGGTTCCTTGGCTTAATCTTGAAACATTGAGAGATGATCCATACAAGTTATTGGCACTTTTGCACGCGCGCACAAAATATTCTCCCGAACAATGGGTTGCATTCGGTAACCATTCAATGAGAGCAAGTTGGGAGACCGGAGCACTTCGCACCGAGTATGCAGATTGCTGTGTGGTTTTTTATGGATCAAATTATGGTGATATTACTCCATGGAATACCACGAAAGTTCATCAAATGGACATCATCGGCTTTCCTCGTGGAAGACTAATTCTAGAGGCTCAGTCGATTATTCTCAAAACACTCCGAGGTACAGTCGAAGATCTTCTTCTAGGTGTTGATATAGAAAGCTCCTCGAGCAAATGGTATATGCTTGTCGACAGTAATTTTCGTGGCGCCTCCGGCTCTATCGCGTGGTCTAACTTCAGTGATCAAGCTTTCACCGCGCCTATCTTCGATCTTGATCGACTTCTGAATATTTCAAGAGCAGCTTTCCATGAGGCTGAAGATCATCTGTGGCTTCTTCAAACCGATCCAGTTTATTTGCAATATCGTGCTAAATTGGCTAGACAAGGATGGCTGTCTAAAGACACCGGTGATAGATTTCTTCCCAACTCTTCTTGGATGCTCTGTTACAAAGCTTTCACAACCATGCAGAGATGGTCGTGGGTTGTCGACGAGTTTGAACATGCTCAGGCTCAACGCAATAAATTCCGGGATAACATCAACTGTGGTGGAGACTTGCCAAGGAAATACAGCTTAGCTCTTGCTTACCTAGAGTTATTGTTGATCAATCTTCTACGTCAACGAGTCAAAAAGCTCGGCGAGTGTCTCCCGTGTTTCAAAGGATTTTCTGAAGATTACAAGATTTCTGATACAGGCAGTGCTTTCAGTGCTAAATTGAACACTGACAAATTTCCCACAAGCAAAGCAATGTTCTACGGTGATCCTCTTCACTGGTGCATAGTTCAGATGACGGCAGATCCTGAAGATGCAAATAATTATGACGCTTCGATGTTACTTGAATTCTTAACAGATTGGCTAAATAAAGACACGACAACAGCGCAGGACAAACAACGACTTGAGCCACAGATACTCGAAATATTATCCGAATTCGCAACTACCTACGAGTTACTCGCCGCAGTAAGACAACACAGACCTCTATTTAAACCTACAGACATAGACACCGCTCGAATAGAAGGCCGAGAGCGCTTAGCTTGGACAGGGGTCCCAGACGAAGAAAGATTACAAGAAACCGAGTGTTTAGCAGAGTTTCTCAAGATTGTTGAATTGACACCTTTTCCCAAAGGTAAAAGAGATGCAGCGTGGTTAAGAAAAGCAGATGAGGTCAGAAATAACACGTTAGCCTTGTGGGCCCACATGCGAACAATTCATGCTAGCATACTCAAGAAACACAAGTTCTCGACCGAAAAGGACTACAAACACGACATCACTATGTTGTCCTACGACAGTGCTCCAGAGCATCTTCTCGCGCTAAAACTACAAAGAGAAAGCATTCTTCAACCCAAAAAGCCAGTGCAACAACCGATCGCCGTCGATAGCAACTGGGATTTGACTCATGCTAACGAAGATCTTTCAACCTTGAACATCTCTAATCGTTCGAAAGAGAAGACCAAGATGAGACCTGAGCAGCAGACTTCCAGTCAATTAGAAGCTTCCGGTGTGGAAAGCGAAGATGATCCTTCTCGAGAAAATCCACACAAACCCGTTCATATCAAGTCGTCGAACCTACCAATTCTTTTGCGTATGTTCCCCAATAAAGTTGAAGAGTACGCTGCCAAGCCATTGGATTGGAGAACTTTTGTTACAGTCATGGACGACGCCGGATTTGCAGCAATGGAGTCTGGTGGCTCCGCTGTTACATTCCTTAATACTGTTAATGGTGGTAGGATAGTGTTCCACAAGCCACATCCCACTGCGAAGGTTGAACAATTCATGTTGCAGGCGTGGGGAAAACGATTAGGCAAGTGGTTCGGATGGACTAGAGAGTCATTTGTTGTTACATGAGTTAAGGAATCATGGTAAGATAGGGTATGGATGCTCAAACTTTGGGTAATATTGTGGGGTTGTGGCTGAGGTAGAGCAAAGCGAAACGCGCATTTTTGTTGGTTGACTGTCTTAATGAATTTGTTTTATGTATCCAGATAACCACCACTAGTTCTCAATTCCACAATTATCTCTTCTCTGTTTACCACAACACTAGGGGCAATCAAGACTCCGAGATACTGTGTTCCTCCTTTCCTGTCATATAGATAATGGAAAACTATTCTAAATTAATTGATTGATCAGAAGAGATAACTCCAACGTGCAAGTGATAGCTTCCCCTAAGTTCCGGAATACTTCTATCTTGGCTTTTAACCAAAGACTAAATAGCTAATATAGATACTACTACGGAGGTTGATGGGATAAGTCGTGTAAGTCCTATTTTTAATAAAAATTGTTGTTTTACGAAATTCCAATACTGCTTTTATTAATTTTACTAGATATTCAGTTATCCGTTTCAAAATTTCGAATTTTGGATTCTTTTATTCAAATTTTTAATTCTTATAATTTTGAAGCTTTTGAAACTTTTAAAGTTTTTTATAGATTCTAAATAGACTTAGAATAATATTTCTAAAATGAAAAATATGAATTTCGATAAATTTAAGTAATTTTGCTAGGGATAGAATAAATCTATAATACTTTTATTATCTAGAATCTGCTATATAAATTTTCAATCGGTATAATGATATAATTGGTTTAAATAATAAAAATAGGGAAAAGCTCGGTCGCTTTTTGGTGTGTTTTATAATACTTACACCGTCAACCTCTGTACAGAGGACTGTTGCTGAAATTTCTCCGAAGCGGCATTTTTGTCGTCCATGAGCCTGGAAGAGTGCCCCTCGAAAGCTTTCGATGTTTGTAAGTTAGCTGCTGGTTTCTTGTCATCCATTTGCTTCTCGAGAATGTGCATTCTCTCCTTAAAATAGCTAGGGCGACCATCCTCGTAGACAACTTCCAAGTTATCATTTTCCTTGAAATCCCCCATTGGAGCGCTTATCCACTCCCCGTCCGCCATCAAAGCAACACTACAATGCCAAGGGGTTGTAAATCCAGTTTTTGTATTAAGTAGACTCATGGATATCTTGTGATCGCCTGTTGACTGATGGATAGAAAGACGTAAATGGTTTGGGAAAGCATATTTGACCGCTCCTGCAAAAGCCTGTTTTCGGAAATTTAGCAAAGTGAGTGGAATCCTGGGCCTTGGTAGTATTTTTACTTACATATCCTCGAATTAACGCCTGTTTAGCGAGATATTTCACGTCTTTCCTGTAATTGGTTTTACTTCGACCGTTGCCAAGGGGGAAAATATATCGCAAATCTGACTCGAGGAATCTTCGATATCCGAGATAAGTCATTTTTGTATCCGGGTTGTTGGCGATCTCATCTTCAATATTGATGTCCTCTTTACCCCATCTATTAATCATAGATAGACGAAAATTGGTGGCATTAGCAACGTAAGTAATCTCGTCTAACTTTTCGGGCAATGGAAAATTGACAAGATCTTGGATTCTAGAGAAGCCGATATGGTCGAAACCTTTATTGACAGACATTGCGCGCAAGGCCTCTCCGTATGCCCATGTATCGCGATCTGATATACATACTAGATCTGGTATTCAATTAGCCGGCAATTTGAAGGAAGACTGGTAAAGAATAGGTAGGAGATAGACAAACCATTATAAACGAGTCCATCTGAAATTATTGTACACTTGGCTCCAGGCTGGTACACTTCTCCAATGCGCAAACACATTGTATTCAGTCGATCAAGAGCAATCTCTTCGGCTTTGTCAGGTAGAATACCGAAGACCTTATGCACCTTGTTTGATGACTTGAAGGGAAATGCCGGAAGGCACATTTCCACCGGTGTTCCACTGCTGACGAACTTCTCGATGACTGACAAAAACTTGGGCCTACCCGCGCTATGTCGATCCTTGGTGTCATCGAATTTATTGAGGGCGTAATCAAAGATAATATCCAGAATTTCGTTGCATACCACCGTGATGGAAGGATTAGTGGTAGATGACATCGTGCAACACTTCTCCATAATGGAAGACCTTTTGGACCAAATGATAGTATCTTGACACAGAACAGACTATTCGACTTGTATTCCAAGCCAGATCTTATGGCTAAGAATGTATCTCTTTGAAAGTGGTTCGTACGGGTCGATTGTAAAATTGATCCTATTCAATGCACAAGAACAAGACTAGAAGCAGTGATATGGAAATTGATATCTGTCAAACACTTCTCGAGCATGTCTATTATATATCTCAGAACTACCGGATTCTTTTGGAAAGTTTGCTGAACACTAGCAAGGATTATTACTTTAAGATTATTTTAGAGCTAATTAGATTGCTTTTAAATAAAATAAAACACCTCAAAATATTTGATAAATAATCCATCTAATAAGCAAATCAATTATTTTTGATACTTAATACAACCCTAACCCACAATGAACTTAAATTCTGAATCCTTACTAGCGTTCAGCAAACTTCCCAAAAGAATATGATATAGACAGCCTCACTCGGGATAGCTATCAAAACGTTCCATCATTGTCAGTAGCAGCCTTGAAAGCCATTGTATAGACAAACTCTAAGTAACAGTTTTTGAAATTCCGCAGCCGCATAGAAGTCAAACTTCTATTTTGAGACATTTGATTTCATTTAAAAGCAAGCCAATTAGCTTCAAAATAACCTTAAAGTAATTAACCTTGCTAGCGCGTGGCCTATTTGTCAAAAGAATACAGTAGCTCGACAGCTGTCAAAATGAAGATTCGGATTTCCGTGCATTGCAGGTCGATTTCGAGCCAAATCTAACCTTCTTGGCTCGACCTTTCGATTTTTCGGATGTCCAAAAGTTCGAGAAGGTGGGTATCGACTGATATCGAACTTGTATGGTTCGTACGGCTCCGTATTTTCGGCTCGCCTTGCCTTCCGCGGAGCTTCTCGGCAAAGGTGCTTTCGAGAACCGCCTTACAGAAAAACTTGGCTATACCGGACTGGGATATACCGGAAACTTGGATATACCAGACTTTTTTTTCCATTTTTTCCTAAATTTATATGGGGATACCGGAATTCCGACAAAAACCGGTATACCGGACTAAATTGACTGAATTCCGGTATAAACTCTTATTATTGATCAATATGCTACGTGCTAAAAGGGGTGAATCTTCGAATATAGCGTCATCGTCGTCGTCGCCGTCGTCGAAAAGGCCGAAAAACGTCGGCCACCATGGTCCTCGAATCAATTCAACAAATCAACAAAAAAAAGCTTTAAGAGCATAGTGGCAGGACCCTAAATACGGGAAAAGGAAGCATGATGATGCGATAGCATGGTATAAAGCTCAATATGGTGTAGAGCTAAAGAAGTCGACTATTAGTGATCTTTTAAGTAAGAAATTCGAATGGTTCGATACAACAGAGCTCACAAAATACGAATTAAGTCAATCCAAAACTCGACCTCCTGCCTACCCTGCTCTCGAAGAAGCTCTGCTTGAATGGCAGATTCGATACGATCGTCACCCTGATGCAGGACCTACTACGGGCGATGTTTTACGTCTTAAAGCTACAGAATTCTGGCAAAAGCTCTCTGAATATAAAGATAAACCTCTGCCATTCGATGAGGGGAAGACATGGTCAACTGGGTTCATTGATGGCTTTAAAAAGCGGAGTTCTATGAAAGAAAGACGTCGATTCGGTGAGGGGGCTTCTGCAGATATAGGCCCGGAATCAGAGGCTATAATGGAAGAGATACGACGTATTGCAGCTTTATACGATGCAGATGACGTCTACAATTGCGATGAAACAGGGCTTTTTTGGAGAGATAGGCCGGATCGCACGCTTTCTACATTCGAATCTGCCGGCAGGAAAAAGGAAAAAGCTCGATTGACAGCACTCCTTACTAGCAATTCTACAGGCACTCATAAGCTCCCCCTATGGATTATTGGGAAAGCACGTACGCCACAAGCATTTAGAAGAGAGGGGTTGACAACTCTCGATGGTTTAGGGGTGAAATATCGATCGAATGCGAAGTTCTGGATGAATAATGGTATATTCGCTGAATATCTTATATGGTTCGATGGTATTATGAGGCAGATGCATAAGAAAGCTTTGCTTATTATGGACAACTTCTTTGCACACGAGCTAGCTGTCACTACTCTTATTGAAGCTGGCAAACTACGCAATACGAAGATTATATGGTTGCCCCCAAATTCTACGTCTAAACATCAACCTCTTGATCAGGGTATTATACAGAATTGGAAGCTCCATCTACGACGTCGATCTATCAGATTTATGGTTCAATGCTTTGATAAAGATCTGCACTATTCTAAAGAGCTTGATATTCTACTAGTGATTCGATGGGGGATATTAGCTTGGGAAGACGTCAAAACTAGTACCATTTCGAATTGCTGGGATAAATCACAGTGCATCAACCTGGGATCGCAACCTGCGACGCCACTGACGGTATGGCAAGGTTCTGAAGAAGCTTTAGAGTCTTTACGCCTCACTTTGATACGTTTAAAGCACCAGGGCATTATAGCTAGTGTACCAGATGATATACGAGAGTATATTTCACCTTATTCAGAGCGTATTATTGAGAATGATGACAATCTTGATACTCTAGTTGATGATATTATTGAAGCTAGAGAGATGGTTGAGGTGGATGAAGAGGATGAAAAACGAGAGGAGGAGGTGAAGCCTCCTATTAGTCATTTTCAAGCTCTTGAAGCTATTCAGATTCTAATTAAATATCAAGAACAGCAAGGTGTTCCTGATATGAGTCTAATTAAGAGTCTACGCAAGAGAGGGTGTGAAATAGAGCTTAAATCTGATCAAGGGAGGGTACAGGAGACTATACTAGACTACTTTAATATAGAATGAAGTTGATGATTTTAAGCCGCAAAATATTGATGCCTTGTTGCCTCACCATTTTTATACCGGAATCCTCTTTATACCGGATTTGATTGGTCTGAAATCTCAGTCCGGTATAACCAAGTTTATCTGTATTTTCATCAGCTGGAAGAAACTTGAATTTATCCGACGAATTGAATTTGAAGATCTAAATATATCCAGATGCCAAATTTATCACCAGCCCACCCGCTTCACCCCTCGGCTCGCAGGCTCATGTACTGCCGTAAAGCTACCAATACGGACCCATGACTTCACAGGCTTCTCACTTCTGCGGACTAGAATTGATAATTGAACGTCGGACAAAATTCCATGGAAATCACGAAATGAACCGAGTTCTGTCATGCAGGTTCCCACCCGGCCCGAGTTACACTCAATTTAATGAAGTGTTTCCAAACCCTTAAATTTCAGTATTTCAACAAAAACACCTTATTGTTAGATTTCCTAATTTCAATCTACAATATCTTCATTAATTATCATTCAATTCAATTGAAAAGTCAATCAAATGATAGCGAATGATTGATTATACTATTAATATAAATTTCAGATAATTCAAGCTCTTTTTAATTGAATTAGAAATTTCAAAGCGAAAATTCGAAAACAATTAAAAATAGTTTGGAAACATATTAATTTTCAGTTTCAAATACTCTATCCACCTCCAACTCTACAACCATTTTTTCAAATTATTTATAAAATTGATATATCAATTCCTCTAATTGAGATATCAATTATTCTAAAGAGTTTATTAAATCTAAAAATATATTAATATAATTAAAGATAATTAAATCATTTTGATAAAATTAATGAAATATAAAAATTCGCTTTTTTTTTGGAAACAAGTTATTAAATCGGATATACACTTTCGTCAGGGGCATCTCATCCCCCCACTAAGCTCACTCCCTATTCCTACGAACGACAATCAGAGCAAACTGAGCTCTATATCCCTTACGACAACAATACCATTACGATAAGAGGAAGAAGAAAAGGAAGAAAAGGAGGAAGGATATTGCATAACGGAAGAGAGATCAGCTTGCCTGATAGGAGAAAGCTTTTAGGTTCCAAAAGGCTGGCTCTACTCGCCCCATCAAAGTGTATGCAAATGCTAATGCCTAGCTATTCAAATAAGCATTCAACCACACTCCCCTGATTATTAGCTGTAAAGGGGAGCACAAAACCAGATTCACTCGTTGAATCTACTATTCTTTTCTTCAAATCAATCTCTAAGACGATCACTCCAAGCTCAGCGATCGTGATCGTAAAGGAGCGAACAGCTCCTCTCATTGATATTAAACTATCAGATTCAGGCGATACAGGAGGAACTGGGTTTCCCTTTTGAGGTTTTACTAGCATACGCATCAACACTCTTCTGTATTTGTAACTTTTTATCCTGGCACGTCTAAATACCCTTCGGGAGGTTCAAAACAGATGTTAATTAATATAAATAAATAAATAAATAAATAAATACACTTTCGTCAGCCGTATAGCCTCTTGGTGAATGTCATCCGGTGGGGTACATATTTACGATTACAAATTTGAAATTATCATTTTTTGTCAATGGACGCACAAAATTTATCTGCACTGGAATACATGTATTGATCTCTCTGTAACCATGCAAAACATCATTATCATTGGCTTTGCTTTTCCTTTTGAAGATCAATCAAACATTTGTAAGTCCTGTGCTTAAATAGTACTATCATATCTAAAACGGTGTCCAAATATAGCAAGGAAACCATTTACCAAATTGTGAATGATTTAGCTGTCGCCGAGCCAGATCGTATGTCATTCTCAATGGCGAAATTCTCTGATCTTCCACATAAGTTTTGACAGACCTTTATGCTTGCACATTTTCCTTCGTGAAGGAATCAAAAAAGGCCATGATTGCTCTACGTTCAGCAAGATGGTGCAGTGAATCCCCTCCAAGATGACCTGAAATTTGGACATAGACTAGGTAAGTATTAAACACACAGACAGAATTCCGATACGATCGATTGACGATATTGGGACCTGTCCATCACAAACGGAACTTTGAAGCGTACTCTTCAGATGACTGACCATATGAAAATAATTTCCGACTTACCACGTTGAACTAGAGTGCTACGAAGGCTGGCTGTGTTGTCGCCAAGCTTTCATCTGGCTGCAGCGGATGACAATTACATATCATTCTCACATAGGACTCGTTTGCTATTGAAATAACAGCATTGATGATAATTATCTGTCTCAATTGAACCAAATCGCATTCAGTATATGGATTAACCTCCACGATCTTCCAGTTTACATCGTACTGTTTTGCCCTAATACCCAAGCTAAGCTGGCGATGGATTGACCTCATCATTAGCGATGAGGACTGAGTCTAACCAAGGGGCTTCTTCCGCATGCTTCCGGAAAAGTTACCAGTTTTCCTATAGCACTTGTGTGTTAGAAACTTCGTCAAGCCCGTTCTTTGAGCTTCCGAAGAAGCAAGTGACGATTGATCGTGATTTCCTACGGGCAACGATGCAATGTTCAATTGAGCACGAAGAAATTAGGGACAAAGCACGCTGCCGCTGATTTCTGACTCATGATATGAGCCAGGAGAAATTGAGCAAGCTTACTTCCGGAGTCGAAACAAGAATCAAACATTCCAACGCAGATAGCTATCAGAGTGGAAAGGCAAACAATTGACTCTCTCTCTGGAATAGTTTGTTTCGGGAAACTTTTGTCGCCTCTGCAAAGCTAGGGTCTTTGAAACCCCCGTATAAACCCACCATTTTGGCAAGTTATCAACCGCCTTTTGAAAGATAGAAACCTAGACGAGGGTTGAGTTATCTTCTTAGATAGATATAACACGTACGCAGTAGCAAAAGAACCCGTTGAGTTCTATCCTCCTTGGCCGTAGAAATGGCGTTTCAGCAGCTTATGTGGGGCACAGAGAAAGGAAGGAATCTCATTAGTTGCCAAAGTGCGGCTGATTCGAATCTGTACTTAAAAACTTCCTCAAACTTGCTCATGCTTCAGTTTTAACTCGGTTTTATTAGGTAGCACGATTTATCTCCGGTGTGCCACTTCCCATGACAAGTAATCGGCAACTGCAACGTGAAAATCTTCAGAAATTTAGTATTGGCTCGGGCTTCAACTTTGTATGATTACCTAGCTATAGAATCAGAAGTCTTTAAAATATCATGTCTTTGCTGTGTTTAAAGACGCTTCAATATGATTGAGTGGAAAGAAAATCTCATACACTGTTGTATTCATCATCAGATACTATTCCCCGGCTAGAAGCCCCTGTACAGAAATTGAGCATATTAGCGCAAGTTTGATCATGAGTATGCAAGCTAAAGACCTCCTGCATTGCTACCAGAAAATATCTATATATCTTCCCACGATTTCCAGGATGGGATTAAAGAATCTACAACTCCGCTTGTTGCTCAACTTAACTCATAAGGGGTTTTCATTTGCTTCTTATTTCTGCCTCGGACAGCTCGTCGCTCATGCATAATAAGTCTGTCAAAGTTCACACCAGTTGATTATGATACCCTAAAATGAAACTTGTGCTGAGAGGGACCTTAGAAGGCTTGAGATTAGCCAAAATACCGTTAATGTCAATTCCTGCGAACGACATGTAGACAACACATTATAACAAGGCGTCCGGGAGATTGAGGTCGTAACTCTGACAAGCTCGAGGACCTGGCTCGTCATCGCTTATGTTATGATCTGGATCACCTACTTCGTTCAAGGTCTGGTGTCTGGCGTCAGTGGCTCTCTCCTTCCATACATCACGTCGGACTTTGCTTTACACTCCCTTACGCCTACTACAAGCATACTGAGCGCTGTTATTGGCGGAGTGACCAATCTAAGCATTGCGAAGGTTCTGGATATCTTTGATCGTCCTCAGGGATATATTCTCTGCGCTTTGCTGTGTACTGTCGGTCTTGCTATGTCAGCCAGTTGTAACAATGTCGAGGCGTACGCAGCATCTCAAGTCTTCTACACAGTCGGAATAAATGGTATAGGATACAATCTGAGTGTCTTCGTCGCAGATACATCCTCACTACGGTATCGAGGTCTGATGCAGGCATTTGCAGTTCCCCAAATCTGATCACTTGCTGGCTAAGTGGGCCGATATCAACAGCCTTTTTGAATGGACCTGGCTGGCGCTGGGCCTATAGAACGTTCGCCGTTCTTGTTCCACTTGTGACTTTTCCGCTTTCTGGCCTTTTTATGTGGCAGTTTTTCAAAGCTAAGAAGCTAGATCTTATACCAAAGAATGATAGTGGACGCACTACCTGGCAGTCTACCATTTACTACTGCCGGGAGTTCGATGCTGTTGGTCTCATTCTAATATCTGCTGGCGTCGCGTTCTTTCTATTACCATTCAACCTTTACACTATTGAGGCCAAGGGGTGGGGATCTTCCCTTATCATCTGCTTCCTAGTCTTTGGAGTCGTATTGATCATCGCTTTCGCCATATGGGAGAAGTTGTTCGCCACCATATCATTCATTCCATGGTCTCTCCTCAAGGACCGTACAGTCTTTGGTGCTTGCCTCCTCTCCTTTACACTATTCGTCAGTTACTCCTGCTGGGCCAGCTATTTTACCTCTTTTCTACAAGTTGTGAACAGCCTTAGTATTACCGAGGCCAGTTATGTCATGCAGACGTACACTGTCGGCGGTGTCCTGCTCGCACTCGTCACTGGCGGTGTCATCAGCTTTACTGCACGATACAAACCCATTGCACTTTATTTTGGTGTTCCACTGACGATCCTGGGCATGTCGCTCCTGATTTACTTTCGTCAACCTGATCAAAAAATTGGGTACATCATTATGTGCATGATCTTTATTTCGTTTGCAGAAGGGGTCTTGGTCATCTGTGCCGAGATCGCCATCATGGCCGCCGCCGCAGAGCAACAATACTTCGCCGTCAGTCTGGCGGTGCTAGGCTTGTTTGGAAACATTCGTTCTGCTGTTGGTCTAACCATTTCGGCTGTTATTTGGCAGGGTATATTGCTCAAGAAGCTTTCTGAAAATTTTCCAGATATAGATCAAGCAGATCTACTCCTAATATATGAGTCCTTACCGACGCAATTGTCATTCCCGCCAGGAACGACTGAGCGCCTTGCGATTCAACACGCCTATAGTGACGCGCAGAGAGGATTGTTGATTGCTGGTACCGTTGTCTGGGTTAGCGGGTTAGCGGCGGTCTTATTGTGGCGGGACATCAGGGTTATTGGTATTCGCCAGACGAAGGGCCAGGTTGCTTAAGCGATAAGTTCAATCTCAATACATAGATTATCTGCAATGAATACACGCGTATAGTTTCCAGTGCTCCCATCAATAAGATATAGTAATCGTCTTTGTACACCAACTCTTCTGTGCTTCGTTGGATTCGTAGCTCATGGACGTTATTTTTGCGCAATTTTCGGGAAAAGGTCGTGAAAGGGAGATATTGCATATCTTCCGTCCTGAGTTTGAGGATCGAAGCTCTTATTTCAGGAACAGACACTTTGTAACCACAAGATAAATGAAAGCTTGAAATCGGCCGGCTCGTTGCAACTCAGCAAGCGGGTCCAAAGGATTGTTTGACCCACCACGGAGCTCTTGAACTCATCAAAATAACTCCATATGATTATCTTGTTTAATCAACAAAACAAGATCGAACTTAATTCTCACATCATATGAGTCTATTCAATCCTGCAAAGTTGTTGATCATGATAAAAACAAGAACGAGTCTCCAATTGCATTGGCATGTTCAAGGTCTGACATCGATTAGTAACGAACACAGAGGTCTTGGCACACCTCCACAATAATTCTACCTGAAAAGCAGGGGGCCATTGCCTTAAACAAGTTAGATTGGGTTTGTAATCAATCGTTCAATGTCAGCACATTCCAAAACAGCTCCTGCATCGCCATTATCATATTTAACAGCTAAAGAAATTAAAATGACCTGACGTAATCAGCCTCCAATTTGCTGTACAATGTTGCAGTTGCCAAAGACTATAAATTTACAGTAGCGTTACCCACCGGGTGAGTGTGTAAATGCAAAAATCGTGAACTCGAGGCGTCTCAAAATCTTGAAAAAATGATAATCAATACTCTGCCCGAAGATGGAAAATACGCTTTTATAACCTCGACTCCTTCTTATTCGGCAAAAGGGAAGCAGGAGACAAAGACCCTAGTGCGAAAACATGTGATGCGTCCATTCATGAAACAAAATCGGCCAAAAAGGGCAAATGGTCTGAAAAGCATTGCGCCAAGGTCTTTTGTTGGTACGTCACCACTGCAGAAATCTATCCCACACGCGAATAGAGAGGAGGTAGACACAGAAGCAGAAGTAGGAAGCGAAGTTCTAATGGGTTTGCAAACCAATTCGATGGTTCTACTGGGAAATGGCCGTGTGAATCCCTTTCAAGCATGGCCAGTTAAGATGGATACTCAAGAGCATGAGCTGGTGTATCACAGTAAGCTCTTCCAGGTTGGCCAATTTAGTTATTAACTTTCCCCAGTCTGGGATCCATCACAATGCTTCCAGCCATTCAGAGACTTCTGGTTCACGCTCGGTACAAACGATTCTGCAGCAATGCACTTGATGTTGTCTAATGTTGTCCTACACCTCAATACCCTTAAAGGAAATCGAGACGAGGATCGTGATTCGATTATGTACCATCTCTCGGCTGTCAGATCCGTAAATCGAAGATTAGCACATTTTGCGGTGGAAAATTCAGATGGAATTCTGGGAGCTATACTTGGCGTGCGTTTTACATGATATACCTTTATTTATTTATTGATGATTCTAACTCAGCATAGTTTATGTGCCACGACGTAAGACTTTCCGCAATTTTGACATAGCATCTACTGAGTCTACTAGCATCTTCTCTCTAATCCGGAGAGGTGGAAGATCCACCAGGCTGGCTTCTATAAAATATTGGGTCTGCGAGGCGGACTATCAAGTATCGAAAATATCCCACCAATGCGACTGTCTTTGTTTTGGATTGAACATAATATGTCTAGCGACTTGGACGTAGTTCCTCTTTCTCCTCCACCTGTTCAATATCTTACGAATCCTTATCTTCCAAGGTATCAGACTGAGGGCGAAGCTTATTTTCTTAGCATCTGTGAGCACTCTGATATCTCATCTTTTCTTTCTGTGGGTATACTCGATATCATGAAGCAGTTGAGTATCCTCACAGTCACGATAGCTCGTGAGAATGAAAAGAGAAATCTATCGAAAGATGCGCAATTTCTTTGGGGGGACCAGAACTTTGCTGGTCTGTGCGTCTATCCGATCTTGTCGAGACTTTTAACTATACAGAAAGAGCCGAAGCATAATATCGAAGAGTTGTGTAGGATTGGCGGGCTTCTGTTCATTGCGCAGACAAGAAGATGGTTCGGCGTCGCGCCCGTATTGACCAACGTGTTTATCACCAAGCTGCGTCGAATACTGGAGAGCGATGGCGACATCTGGAATACCAAGGCGAAGAGTCTAAGAGTATGGACTCTCGTTATGGCTGGCTGCACAGCTAATACAGAGGATGAGAAAGCTTGGGTAGCTGAAACCCTCAAGCGGGATGTCTTTGATTGGTCCGAGTTGGAGGACGTGAAGAATATGTGGTGGATAGATGAAATATTCCAGGTTGGGCTGTTGAATATCGAGACAGCCTTTTATTCACTCCAGGAGATTAAGTAATTATCAAAAGAAGTTACTATCTTTATCTACACGGTACAGAGAATTTGATCAGCAGATACCTAAGTCAACAAGAAACTTTTCTCTCTGAAATCGGGCTTTCTAAGCGGCGCACGAAATAAGACCAACAGAAAGGTTGCAAAATTAAAATAAAATACAAATCGAATGGCGAAACAAGTAATTTATAATCAAAATTTGTTACTGGAAAACCAAATTTGCTGCTTGACGCCTTTAAAAACGTGTTACAGGGCAAAGAGCCTTGTTACTTTACGTAGTGACACTTCAGAATACAGGATGTCTGGCATAATCCGCAATGGAGACTACGTGGTATCATATTAACCATGCTACAAATGTAACTAAATATCAGTAAGATGACATTGAAGGGCACATAAATGAGTATGAGATTTTCTGACTGATCTTTTACCAAAGTTATCCAACTACACTACGTCGTTTTCCTAAGTTCACTAATCCCCTCTCGGATTCTAGTGCTGAGCATTATCGGCTCTTTCTGAATAATCATCAACGTCTTCAACTTTGTCCAATCGAGTCTTTTCCCGGTTTCAGCCACATCGAATGTCCACAATAGTCTCGCAATAACAAGCCGAATCTCTGCCCAGGCCAAGTCTTTACCAATGCAGTTAGAGTGACTAATGCTAAAAGGCTAGCTCACTGAAAGATGATCATTATCGAATCCGGATGGTCGACTTCCTATCGGAAGCCAGCGTTCTGGGTGAAATTCATTTGGAGAAGAGAAATATTTCTCAGAGCGGCTCATAGCGTAGGGTCGGACGGAAATACTTGTTTACGATGGTCAGTAACATTGGAGTATTGGGTTAAATGAAGAATGCTTACCCTGCGGGTACAAATGTATCGGCATATGTATCACCACCTGGGGGAACAATTCGAGGAAGACCACCCGGAACCGGATTTGTAAGTCTCAATCCTTCATTTATTACCGCATTGAGGTATGCAAGACCGCGGAGTGTCGCAATTTTGATGTCCTCCTCACGTTGAAACGTCTCTCGAATCTCAGAGACAAGTTTGTGCAATTTATCTGGGTTCTGAACCAAGTAAAGTAACGTTCCTAAAATCGATGTTGCGGTTACGTCTATTCCAGCCACCAAAAGAATGGCCAAGTTTGACTGAGTTTCCTTCAAAGAAATCTTGTGGAAGTCCACATTATCTTTCATGAACGAGGCAACAAAGTCCGGCTTTTGCTTTTGCAGATTTAGGCGTTTATTGATCCGATCATTCGCGAACTCTGAATGTTTTCTTTGCATCTCCATCACGCTTTTCGGGAGTAATTTGAAGACCATTGTCTCGATGAATGGATACCATCTTGTGGCCGCTGCATATACCATTCCTCTTAGAAAATTATTTAGGGTGTTGGCCCAGGGATGAAGTTCGCTGTTTGCTAAACAACCAAAAGACTCGCCTAGCGCAAGTTCGCCAACAACATCGACTGTGAACCAGCTAACCCATTGGAAGACATCTATGATTGTGCCATTTTCTTGGGATGTGGAACTCATGAGTAAATCATCCAAGCGATCAATAAGTAAGTCTGCGAAAGACTCCATCAGAGGAATTTGATTCCGCAGACTAGTCTCGGTAAACGAAGTACTGAGCGCTTTTCGAAATCGAGCACGTCTCTCTGTATCAAGAGACGTAACAATATTCTGAGGCATCTCATCCGGTGCTTTCGATACCATCAGTAAAAATCTCTTCAATAGATAAACCCACTTCACGTGTACCTTTATACCATACAGGATCCTTAGTAGGATCTGCATGACCCGGTCGATGTACATAAATATCATTCCAAGCTTCTTCCTTCGTGAAGGATATTTCATTTGGAGCCAAGCGAACTACTTCGCCATACTTTTCGTGGATTTTCATCTGGTCTAATACAAGGTTACCTCGCACCAGAGAGATAATATATGGTAATCGACTTGATCTCCATAATATCGGACCTGGAAATTTTCGTAAAGGGTGGAAAAAGAGATTATATATCACGGTGGCTGTTGGGTACTGTGATGTTTGCGTGTTAGCACGAGGATTCATGAAATCAATAAGTGCTAAGGAGACGTACCAGAATGATCGCTGCAAAAGTCAACAGCAGTGTCGAAGACAGATTAGGTCCCGCGAAATCAATCATGATGGTACTCTCAAGTAAGAACTATTTCTTGAGGGCATTTCCATCAACTGAAAAATCTTGTATTCAATACCTGTTGAGTTCAATAATGGGTTATGTTAATCCGCAATCTGATTATGACAGATTCCCCGCCCTGTGGTTGGTTCAACACCAGGACATGCAGTGATCCAACATTTTGATAAATGTTGGTGTTGAACTTCTATCATAGATACAAGCAATGAATGATTTCATGACGACACTTCCGTCAACGGCCTTTTATTTGTAGCAAAATTTCTCAAGAGCTTCGTTTTCCTTGTTTGTCATGAAGCTTATAGGTCATCCTCTCTGGCAGAAACTCTGAGGAAATGCCAGGACTTCCCAGCCTTGAAAAGGGTTTCGAAGAAAGTCTATGAAGGAATCCAAATATTCACATGTGGAATGATTCCTCGCAACAGATGAAAAGCTGCGTTATGTTTTAGAGTTAAATCATACGATTAGGGATGGCGTTAATAGTTTTTGAAACTATCTGTTATATACCAACTGCATGATATGTTAGTGATAGTATTCAAACTCTGCATATATTGCTCTTTTTGAATGTCAGCTTTCATTTAAGGTAGGTTGATAGACATGTATCTGCAACCAATTGTCTGGTCATTTCAAAAATGAGTTGTTAGCTGTAGGTATAGTACCGGAGCGAGATTGTAGAATTAGCAGCCAAGCATAGAGATATGATACAGAAGCTATCCTCTTACAGCTGCAGAAAATCCTCTCGCGGTCTTCAATATACAACCGATTGTATTATAAAATCTTTATCAATGAGTGAAATACCTGTGCCATAATTTGCACATACCACGCCGTCCTTGCAAATCCGGAATTGGGAGAATCAAAGTTGGTGGAGACCAACAGTTGGACAGAAAAAGTCAGCTCGTGCAACTAGCAAAACATTATTAATGTGTAGACCTGAGTGATTCTCAGACATCAATTTTATCATCTATTTCGTTTTTGTAAAATGGAAATGATTACTACGGAAACATCTTTTGAAGTCTCAAACTTTTGCCTCTCATCCAGCCATCACCAATGAACTAAAACACACCGTAATTGCCATCAACCCAGGAAAACAAACCCAAACACCAACACATAAACCTCATAGCTCTCTTGATAATCTCTGCAGTGCAACCTCAATCCACTTCCTCAGCCATACATCTGTAGTCGAAGAGTACACACACCTCGATTCGCTATACACAACAACACACCGTCTAAATTCCAAAGCACTTCAAGTCAGCAGTAGTAACCGACTTGCGATGCGGAACTCAGACGGCGTAGTATAGAAAGGCTAAATCTGTCGGGTTTTGATTGTTGTTTTAGAGATACTCAGGATCTTACTATCTTAATCTAAATATACTTAATACAGTAATGCGATCACCGCTCGAGTCAGTGTATGAGAATGATGTCATCAAAGGAATAGTAACCTCAGAAATCCTCAATTATCGATCAAATTTCGTTGTGATAGCAAATCAATAGGTAGGTACTCATCATCGCTTGCTAGTAAAAACGAAACATTCAAATGGAAAGAAACAACCTTGGAAATTAATACTATTCCTTCTGATCTCGCTTTGTACAAACATGAGTGAGTATACTCAGTAACTATTTACACATCAACATATCATAAATCACTCAATTTTTTCATTCTCCCCAAGACCTAGACTCAAACCCCATTTTTCATTCCCGATCACACTCTCGAAACACTCTTCCCATTATATAATTGCAAAAGAACCACACAAGTAATTTGAATACATACTAGGTAAGTAAACGTATCTACAAGATTTCTTTCTTTCGATAACAAATCACATTATTCAATTCGTTCCGCTCACGTGATATCACATGAACATTCCTAAGTCGGAAGTTCCGACTCGGAACTGATGAGCGAAACTGGAATGTCCCCGTTGTAAATCCATATAAAACTATATACATTATTCGTGGTTGAAGTACTAGGCATGTATTACCAAATTCATCGCCATTAACTACCTACCTACCTACCTACCTACCTACCTACCTAGTAATCCATCAAAATATTCGATTCTTACTGCCCTTTCCCAAACATAAAGCATCTATATTATCTCTCCCCTCTTCCATTTTATTCTCACAAAATATGTCTAGTAAAAATCTATCTAAAATGAATAAAAATCCCAAGAACACATATACATACATACACATCACATCACATCACATCATATCAGAAAAACATTTACAATACCTAACCTAACCTTAGTATTTCCCCCTAGCGCGGGGTACTCCTTCCTCCCCACAAAGCCACGCACCTAATCCATCCCACCTAATATCCATCCCACCACCCCTCCACCCCTCGATCCCTCCCACAAAAAAACCCAAAAATGAAGCTAAGTGCGGGGTAGCTAGCTCCAGCTCCAGCTCTAATCTACCCTACAGAAAAGATGTGTAGAGTAGGTAGGTTTATTCGTATTAAGTGTAGTGCGTATTCTCTTGAAAGCTATGTACGGTTCAGTTGAGTATATCAACCAAAATGATTACCTAATACGCCTAATGCGTTTAGCCTACTTTCTCCTACCCACCGGAGCCACTCATTGATATCGTATGGATATGGATATGGATGTCGTATGGATATCGTGTGGATATGGATAATGGTGGGGTCGAAGCAATGATATGATATAATATGATATAATATGATATGATATGATATGATATAATGGTGTGTTGATAATACTCCGTAGATGAGAGGTGGGGTTTAGAAAAACAAAAACAAAAACAAAATAAAATAAAATATATGGATGGTGATTAAGAAATACTAAAGAAATACTGGTGGGTGAATGAACCCCACACCACCCACGTCCCGGACCACTTCTGTTCTCTCCACAAATAATGGAAGAGGTGAAATGTTGTGGGACACAGGGGTCAAGACTCGGGTGGTGCGGGAGAGGGCGGGTGGATAGTTGGTCGGTGATTTGAGGAGATGTGTGTATTTGCTCATGGATTGATGGATGGATTTATGTATGTATGTATGTGTGTTATGCATCGGATGGAGGAGATGCATGCATGGAATGTGTATATTTGGTAGATTAGTAGGTATTTTGTTCATATTAACCTGCCTACTTAATATACATAGCTATACTATACCCGAGCATTTACACTCGCGACTAATTTTATATAATTACACTTAAACCATGCTATCATTCCTTCATAATCCTACAATTCCCTGTCCTACAAGTTCCTAAATTATCTCCTAACTGTGCCATTCATCGCGGAATCAATACCATCCACACCATTAAACAAACCCAAACTGGCTTGCCAAAGTTTGTTCTCGTTCAATAACCACACTTGCATTTTATCTCCCTCATTTCCGAGGATAAAGTTCGCGGAACCACCAGCTACTGCAATTTTGCCGAGCAAAACACCGCCCTCGTTCCAGACATTGACTCCATCTCCACATCCTGCATATACATTTCCTGCCTCATCAGTTTTAATTCCATCTGGAAGACCTGATTGTGGTACTGCGAAGATTCTCTTGTTGGCAAGAGCTGGTTCACCTCCTCGAATTATAACATCGTATGCGTAAATAGCTCTTGGGGCAGTAGGGGCAGTGGAATTGCCGGCTCCGTCGGTAATGTAAGCGGTTTTCTCATCAGGACTAAATGTGATACCATTTGGTTCTTGGATGCCATCCGCAACGACACGGATGTCATTTGTACCTGGCATGTAGCGGTAGACTTGAGGTGGAAGTAAGGGTTGAGGACGGATTCCTTGCCATGAACCGTATGATGGATCTGTGAACCATAGGGCTCCATCGCTTGTCACGTGGACATCATTGGGTGAGTTAAACTCAACGCCGTAGTAGTTGTTGATGAGGGTTGTGGCAGTATAGGGAGCTGTGGCATTCATGAAAACAAGACCACCGGGTGCGGTCATGGATCCTTGGTCGCAGATTACGAGACCATCGTTGTATTTTGCTCCTCCGTTTGCGAGGGTGAGGGTTCCTTCTGGTTCAATAATGGTAGCGGACCATGAATCACCGGATTTATCTAAACGAGTGATGGAAATGGCCTTGTTGTTAGTGGCAGCAGAACTGGTATTTGAGGCATATTGGTTACTCGTGACGAAAAGAGTTGATTCATCGAAAAAGATGGCGG
The DNA here is from genome assembly GCF_014898435.1 of Botrytis sinoallii. Lineage (NCBI taxonomy): Eukaryota > Fungi > Ascomycota > Leotiomycetes > Helotiales > Sclerotiniaceae > Botrytis > Botrytis sinoallii. The sequence goes on along the minus strand of NW_024066030.1, from coordinate 2,886,369 downwards.
CTTCATGGAATTGAGGGAAAGAAGAATTTAGGATATTGCTAATAGCTGGCGCGTCTCCAAGAATTGAAGTGAAAGATTCATTGTAGACTTGAAATGGTGAGGTATTGCTAACATTGTACAAGTCCAATGTGGTGATTGTGTCGGCGTTGTATGTCTAAGGGTTCATTAGTTTGTGGTCATAGCTGTTACCATCACTCTGTACTTACATATATAGTTTCTTGAGCCAAGGCACCAGTGGCAATGGCCAAAGTTGGGAGAATATCTCGAGAATACATCATTTGTTTGATTATAGGTTCTAAAAGAATGAACAAAGATAGATCAAGCCAAGTAAAACAGTCAACGAAAGAACATAGCTAAATACTTATACTGAAGAAATATGGGTATGGATCGTCGAATATGCCGTCCTGGTGGATCTATCTATCAATATCACTTGGCATATAGGCACAGTCATCGACAGTGGCATGTCATTTGTAATTTGTCCGAAGTCTTGAAGCATTTGCCAATGCTCATTGTAATTTGGGTCAACGCCGTGAAACGTAAGTGCCAAGAATGTGAAAATTGACGGTGAAAAGGGTTCGTGAACATTGTTGAATTTGGTGCTTCCAGAAGGCATGAAAGGCCCTATTTTGTTTCTTTTGTTCGTGTGAAACATGCTAGAAATTCTTTTGGGGAGTGCCAAGGTTGAAATCTTCATTCATCAGATCTTTTACCTCGTCGTCGACCAAATTTCTGGAACCTCGAGGGACTTTAAGATTTCTTGGCATCATCCCATGGCTCATTTCAGAGCCAATGCGATTATGTGCATTGTGCTCTGATAAAAGTCTTTACCGATGTATGGCCGTATTTTCAAACCTTAAAATTCCTGCCCGTCTGAAGGAAAGCCACAAATGTTAAAATGGCATTATAAATACCTCTCGGGAGGAGATACGCATCATAGTTCGAGTGGAAATCATCGACTCGATTACTGATCTTGCAGTATCTGCAGTATCTCCTTATCGCCAATGCCCTAAGGTGGAATGAGCTGCATTGAATTGTATCAAGTTGGGCTGGGCTCGATTATATAGAACTACCTACTAGGCAGGTGTACCTAGTAGATATTGGATCGGATCGTATCGTACTATTGAAGTCTGTGAGCACGTGTTTTGGATGTAAGCAATTTAATTGGTCGTTCCAAATCCGATAAGTTCTACCGAAAAGAGCCCAATAGAATGGTATGATGAGTGTTTATGACTGTTTTTGACGGTTTTCCAAGTATCTTGGAACTGCGCTTGCCGCGATTAAAGAATACGGAAGCCGAGATGTCCATTCCTTCAAAGCGTAAGTGTATCGGTATGTCCCGGTATATTCACAGTGTGTATGTATTTCCGTCATTATTACCGATTGTGGATAAATAAAATCTGGAAATATGGAAACATATATCAAATGATAAAACAGCTTTACTTTTTTATACACCAGTACTGAGGATTCACATGAGAAAAGTCTGTGCTGTGCTTGTTGTCCCCGCCAGATTATCATTGAATCCCAATTGATCAGAGTACCATCGTAAAAAAACCACAAAAAAATACCTGTTGCCCAAAATGGATTAGTCTCTTATCTACCCCGCTAAGGTTAACCGTTCTTTCCAAATGTACCGATTAACCTTCAACCCTCACCTACCTACTACTGTCAACAAGATACATATCAAACTACACAGCAACGTAGCTTTACCTTGATAGACAATTACTCATCTGTCATATATCCCTTGTCTTGAGTTCTCCTGTCTGACTGGTATTACTTTCATCTGGTATTCACGATCTTTTCCTGGGTTCATTCCAATATTACACAGTCATCGATTATCTACTCCATCTCACCCTCGATTGAATCATGAATTCGAGACAGCATAGTACTACCACTAGTAGGGCCAACCGAGTCCAGAAGCAGCCACGCATCTACACTTGCTCGGTATGTCAGAGAGTGTTTAAGAGAAGTGAGCATTGTTCAAGGCATGAACGTGGTCGTGAGTACAATCGATCGTGCGAGTCATGCAAGTTCCTTTGTTGATACGAGTTCAACCTCTAGATACCCAGGAGAAACCATTCCCTTGCAAACTATGCGGTCGTAGATACGCGCGAAAGTATGTTGGATATTGCGCGACTTTGATGTTCGTTGTAGAAGATCGATCACATTGACTAATTTCTTATCTAGGGATGTCGTCATACGACATGAAAAGTCTTTCCACCGTGTCGAAAATCCACGACGTCAACAACCTCCTCCCCCTTTACAACCGTCATCTCCAGATTTAGATGCTGAGTCTGAACCGTTCGCAGATTCGATGGTTTCTAATGCGCAACATTATACTACTGATCCTCGGCTCCCCCAGATGCCAGTAAAACTCGAACATCAAGAATCACCAGAGATGCAATCTACATTAGATCCTCTACTACGAGAACATGATGCACAATTGGCTGGTCATTCCAGTTCATCTGGTCCTCAAATGAATGGTCATGGTGGGCCAAGTCATGGATTTCAACAATATCAGAATGGTTTCATAGATCCAGCCTTGGATATTTCTGATCTCTTTGGACCATCGCCTAATCTAGTAGCCCGAACCTGACAATCACAGTATTATTCGCAACAAATGCAATAAATTTCACGGCTTCTTAAAAGGTTATATGCAGCACAACGATATTACGATAAATGCAATTCAGGGGAATGGGATATCACGATTCGGTGTTGTGGGGATATATACAAATGGCAAGGCTTGAGATATTTTTATTAATAATCTCTCGTGTGCATTTGCATGGAAATGCTGTCAACTTTGAGATGTTTACTACACTGGCATAGAGGTTTTGCTTGGAGATGTGTTTTTCCATCTCATCTTTTCTTTTGGGAAACCTGCATACACAGCTTTCAGACAAGCAAGTCAACGGTGAATTGCACTGGAAGGGGATTTTGGTACTTGATTTCTTTGAGAAGATACCATATTTGTGCACCTCGAGGGCGTATCACTTATTTCTAAGCGATTAGCTCAATACAGAAGTTTCGAGATTTAATGAATGCAATCCACAATGTGCTTGTGAAGCCGTTTATTTCTTTGTTTCAATAAACAACAACAGGTCGGTAAATGATTTCTTTGTTCTATTCGTCGAAATTGTCGAAGCATCACCTCGCTTCCATGCTGTTGTTCAAGTGTTTCAAATTAGAATTCGTTCGATACCCGCCTGAAATCGAGACTTTTTAAAGCGGTTCGTGTATTTGAGTACCATTATCAAGAATAAGTCGAGTTCAAGTTCAGAACAATGTCTTTGAAACGTGTCAAGTGTCGAGTGCAATGGATACAATATCCAGTTAAATTAAATCAAGTACCAACACTACAACCACAGAGATTACAGCTATCAACTCTATTTTCTTGACACCCCACTTCACATTATCCAAGATGCCACCACAATTAACCAGAGTCAATGTAAATTCTCTCCGAGCAGACCAATGCACCTGTGCGATCTGTCAAGACAATCTCGGTGGTGGAGAGAACGGAGAACCTGTTAAAACTGCGTGTAATCACGTTTTTGATCGAGAATGTGTTCAACGTTGGCTTGACGCTGACCACACTACCTGTCCCATTTGTCGCGAGGAAATTCGTAACATCACCGGTGGCGTAAGAGACGCCGCAAGAGATCGGATTAGACAGATCAATAACGCTGCTAGACGCGTTAGAGATAGAGCTGTTGAGGAAAGAGAAGATATGATGCAAGCTCAGGCGGATTACGGAGGTGGTGATGAAGATGATCATCTTGAGGGAAATGTTGGAGAGGAGCTTGAACCCATGCCCCTTGACGTGCCGGGAAATTTCAGTACTCCTGCGCCTCCCCGTTATCGTTCTTCGATCGGGAGATCGGTGTCGAGAAGCCAGTCTTCTCCCCCAAGAAGATTCCCCTCACCACTTCCCCATAGATATCCTTCTCCTCCAAGAAATCTTCTCCACTCAACTCCTCCCCGAGTTTTCAGTTCCTCGTCAAGCACCTCTGCAGCAATGCAACACGCCGAAGCAACTTACATCAACGCCCTCTCCACCCTCCGATCCCTCGACACCAGAATAATTAACCAAGCGCATCTCTCCTACGAAGCCAACGTCGTCAAACACGACGCAGAACGCAACGTCCAACTCGCCTTTCAGGAACTCCAACGCGCAGTCCGATCGAACGATCAGGAATCAATCGATCTTGCGCTTGCGATGCAGGAAAGCGTTACGATTCTCTTGGACGATGCGCATAATGCGATGGCGCAGTATAGTGCGCCGTTGAGAGAATGGATGGAGGAGAGACCGAGGGCGAGTGAGAGGTTGGATCGCGCGAGATTGGCGTTTGCGAGAGAGAGGGAGGGGCTTATGAGAGGGGTTGGGAGTGCGAGGGGGGGGAGGGAAGAGAGAGGGAGAATGCGGGGTTTTGAGATTGATGGGGATGAGGAGGCTTGGGAGACTTATAATCCGAGGGATTTTGAGTGAGTGGATGGGTAGGTAGGTAGGTAGGTAGGTAGTAGGTAAGTGTGGCGATGACTTGATGAGGAACAGGTGGGTTAGAATATCTGAATTCTGCATTTAGTTTTTGTTTCTTCTTTGTCTGCTTGCTTGCTTTCTTTCCTTTGATTTTCTTGATACTTTTCTAGCTCACATTCTACCTGAATGAGAATTTAGTTTTTGATCAGTTGGTAAGTATACCATATCGATGAACTTTCGCCCCCTTCCCCATTTGTTTTTAATAAGATATATGATTAACTTATTAAATTATGATCACGATTGATCACTAGTGAAATGAATACAATACCATGCAATGTGATGTGATGTGATCTGATATGATATGATGTGATATACTACAACCCTCCAGTCCCTCTAAAATGTCTCGACTGAACATGACATGTGTGCGTATGAATTCATCAAACAGGAGCCTAATTACTGTAAAAAGGGTCAAATATCTTAACCCCCCCCGACCCGATCCTTCCTTGTGTATCACTACCTAGGTATAGATAAATGATACATTCATAATAATCTTCCATATATTACCGAGGCCGAGTGTTGGTATCAACTTGGTTGATAAGTGTAAGTACTTTAGTCTATTATGGTTGTATTCGTTCTTGATCATTATTATCTATAGGAAGCTAGTATTTAATATAGTAGAAGTGCTAGCGCTAGTGTATACGCTAGTGCAATACAGTGCCCTCTTTTGATCACATGATCGATATCCCGACACCGAGGTATACTGATACAAGCGAATACATAGCTAAAGAGGTAAGGAGTCACATATGATACATACGATATGAGAGATATATCGAAACGGATAGTTACTCGCTCCGCTGACTCCTGAGTGGTAGGAAGGATATCGGAGGTAGAAGTTCTACGGGTTGTGAGGAGCGGGAAGTGTGGTGCTTGGGGTAATGGATAGATGGGGATGGATAGACGGAGAGAGTATGAGTTTGGAAATTAAGGATTCTTGAGTTTTGGGATTTGGATTTTGAGATCTGAGATAACCATTGAGCTTGACTGTTTCCTCTTTCTCGATTCATCATTGTCTGATGTCTAGATTGGGGATTTGGGAGATGTTTGAGGGATTGATTACATATATGCAATGCAATAAATGTTTTGCTTTTGTTCAGATCTCGAAGTTATCCTAAATATTTATCGCATCTTGATACATTTCTATTGCCTTTCCTTATTTTTTAATAGGACGGCTAGACTAGTAAGAGTTTGTTTGCTGTTGTTGTATGATTGAACAGATATCTTTGGTGAATGTGTGAGGGTTTGTATTTGAGGTGTTGGACTAACTATAATCTCAACGTAAGAACTTCAGGTGGTTAGCAGAATTTCTTGAAAGCTTGTAAGTCATGATATGATGACTATACATTTAGGAAAGATTATTCTAAGGCTTTTACGTGATTTAAATTGATTTTCATAGACTATCCCGTTAGATCAAATATTTTTATCTAGGTACTCGCGTGTTCATTTGTTGAAGAAGTTTTTGTGTATGTAATAATCACATTACCACAGGTTTAAAATGTTAAATTTTGTGTGGTTATACGGGTTGGTCGTTGATTTTCTCATCATCTACTTGTCTTTTTAGCAGGGATGATGGATTAGGATCAAGGATATATCTTTTATAAAAGGGTTTGAGCATGTTGAAAGTCGAATCATTAGAAATATACATGGATTCAACATGATAACATAACGAAACACTATATTACAATAGGCGGATTTTACTCGATACTTTTAGCAATGTAGATGGCATTAATAGTTGTACCTCGACTTCCATTCCGTACCTAAGTAAAGGAGAAAATTTCCACAAGCGAGACGTCGAGCTGGAAATTTATAAGGCTCCTCGTATAAGATTTGAGGCTGACTGGTAGATTTAAAGTTGGTTAGGAGCAGGATTAGACTATTAGTTATCTTTTCTTTTGAGAAATAAATACCTTGAGTGGTGTAGAAGGAATGTTGTAATCAGCATTTCCCATACTTCAATAACGCCTCAAAATATCCATACATGAGCTTCATCTCAAGTGAGTGTTAAAGACATAATTTAATTGCCCAATCATTCCATTCATCTTGTATCTGACGCATGAAGTGACAAGTAATACACATACTAGAGAAAGATAGCGCATGCCTTCATATAGTACACCGGAATAAACGAAAGTTGACAGAAATCCTGAAATATCATATACAGATACATAGACAATTCAAAGTACACACTAATCAAGTGAATGAATGAGTGAGTTCACTGTCGGTAATGGCTCTAAGCCATCTGTTCGATGTAGTGGTACGCTCGATTATTAGGTTTCTATTGCTTTAAAATACTGTTAAAGTACCTGTTAGACTCCGCATCTCACCACAGATTTATAAGGATAATTTCACTTCGAAATTGATATTGTCTTGTTGGTCGTCGAATCTTTTCATCTTCGTTAGTTGACGAATTCGTAATTTCTAGTCCAATCCTCAATGTTATTATACTCGATAGCACTCCTTTTCAAGTACAACCTTCACTTTGGTTCAATCTGTTTCAATCTTGGCTCTATAAATAAATCACAGTTTACAGGATGCATCATGTACAGGTTTTGAATCATTACATGCTAATAGAGATTAATATTGCGGCTAGCGAAGCTGTTCTATGGCGAGATGCAATATTGAAACACCTACCTTATGAGCCAACGTACAGGTACCGTTAAATATCATTAGGTTCAATGGGTGAAAGCAGAATCACTTGATTTCATGATAAATATATGATAAACACATATCGGCAACTACTTTCTAAAAAAATTCAAACAAGGTCACTGTTGAAGCAACCGCTCAACAGAAGAGCACAGCAGAAGAAGAGAAATTTATTGTGCTCTACGGAGGACCTCGTATAGACAGCCTAACTGTGCATCGTATCTCATCCACATGCTCCCGTGTTCATTTCTTCTCTGCCTCTGCCATAGCGAGATCCTGATCAGCATAGATCTTCTGGACTGTAGGCCTCGTCTTCATCCTCTCCAGCCATGCCTCCACATGTGGGCAATCTTTATAGATATCTTCACCACCATATCGAGGTGCCCATCTTTGCCATGCTATGAAACAGAGATCGGCGTATGTGCATTTATCGCCGACCAACCAGTCTCGAGTCTTCAACACGGATTCAAGAACTCCAGTGACTCTACGGATCTCTTTCGCGTATCGATCAATGGCACTCTGGATGCTTTCGGGGTGGATATTGGTGAAATAAGAAGCCTGACCATAGTATGGCCCTTGACCAGAAGCTTGGAAGTGCAGCCACTGCTTAGCGAGATATTTTTCGGGGAAGGTGTTATGACTCAACCGGTGCTCGACATCATATTTTTCAATCAAGTACTCGATGATAGCACCGGATTCCCAGAGTGTAATGTCGGTGTTAGGATCTTCGATAGATGGCAAACGTCCGTTTGGGTTGATTTGAGTATATGGCTCCTTCTTGACTTCGGAGAAATCCACAAACTTTGTTGTGTAAGGGATGTTCAGCTCCTCGAGGATGAGGGCCACCTTCCACGGGTTAGGACCGAAAGGATGAGAATAAAGTGTGATTGGAAGCATTTTGAATGACGTCAACCAAAAAGATGGTAAATTTAAAGTTTCAATAGCGATTGGATTATTCGATGAGAGGATTGGTTTGAGGGTAGGGTACTTACGAGACTGTTCAAGGCAAGAGGCCATATATAATAGAATCTTTATTATTCTAGATCGTAGAGATTGGTAATTCGGTCTATCGGATGCGAAACTGTCGATCTCGAAGCAATCTGATCTTAGTAATATTCGAAACCATATTAAACAAAACATAGAGACAGAAGCTTACCGCAATGTCAAGATCAATTGCTGATGAAAATAAGGCGGTTCTCGGAAGCACCTTTGCCGAGAAGCTCCGCGGAAGGCAAGGCGAGCCGAAAATACGGAGCCGTGCGCCAGAAAATTACACTTTCCCGGCGGAAGCTACTAATGACTTTCTTATTCGTTGGGAGAACAACTCTGCATAATCTCTGCAGAATATACGACAGCTGTCAGAAAAATTTAGGCCGGCATACTTCGTGTCTGATAAAGCCGCGCGGGAGCAAAGAGTTGCCTTGACATTTCTGCACAAGGCTAATAAGCCAGCTCTCGCCACCAATTTTCAATTTATTAGACTTCTACCAACAAGGCACCCCCATGACTCAAGTGACTCTCATCATCGCTGACCCCCTGGATATTACGCAACTGTCGTTGAAATATCGTACGGTCCGTGGCCTCATGTCTACCTCCTCACAACTGTAAAAAATCTAATTACAAATCCAACCTCTAAGATCGATTGATGGTCTTAATATTCCAAAATAAAATTTATAATCAATATTGATTATTTATAGAAACCTAGTTGGCTGATTTCAGTCGTCTGACTTCAGTATCACTCTTACCAGATTTAAATTCCTACTACATTGAATATTGATATCCATTCCTATCATAAGACTCTGAGAGTTATCTCATTCGATTCCGTCGACCTTCAAGACCCTTCCCTCACCTATGATGGCGTCTGAATCTCAGCAAGGAGGAGCGATCCCTTCAACCACTGAATACTACAACCTCGGATCATTCAAGCTGGACATCAGTACCAAGAGCAAAGATGCGCAAGTGTGGTTCAACCGTGGCTTAACATGGGCCTATGCATTCAACCATGAAGAATCGGCCATTTGCTTCGAACAGGCTATAGCACACGACCATTCTTGTGCAATGGCTTACTGGGGGTTAGCATATGCCCTGGGCCCAAACTACAACAAACCCTGGGAGACATTTGATGAGAGTGATCTCAAAACAACGGTGCAGCGGACTTATAAAGCCTCTAGAGATGCAAAAGCAAATGCCGCCAGTGCGACGACTCTCGAACAGGCACTCATCGATGCAATCCAATTTCGCTTTCCGTGCGACTACCCAATTAAGGATTTCTCTGCCCAAAATCGAGCCTATGCCGACGCTATGGAATCAGTCTATGAACAGCATCCGGATAGTCTTGACGTAGCCACTCTTTATGCTGACGCAATGATGAATCTGACCCCATGGCAACTATGGGATCTTCACACTGGAAATCCAAGCCCGGGCGCTCGCACCTTGAAGATTAAGAGTGTTCTCGAGCGTGCTTTGGACCAGGATGGAGCAAATCGACACCCAGGTCTGTTGCATTTGTACATCCACTGCATTGAGATGTCTCCGAACCCAGAACTTGGATTGAATGCCGCAGATCATTTACGCGACCTGATACCAGATGCTGGCCACGTCCCTCACATGCCTTCGCACCTAGATATCCTCATCGGTGATTACCGGCGCGCAATTGCCTCCAACTATACCGCAACAATTGCCGATGAAAAGTTTCTAAGCCGATCTGGTCCGAATAATTTCTATACCATGTACCGACTTCACGATTACCACTCCTTGATTTACGCGGCAATGTTTGCGGGCAAGCCTAAGATCGCGCTTGAAACTGTAGCGAAAATGGAAGCATCTTGTCCCGAGGCTTTGCTGCGTGTCCAGTCACCTCCTATGGCGGATTGGCTTGAGACTTATATGTCGATCCGTGTTCATATCTTGGTTCGCTTTGGAATGTGGCAAGATATTATTCAGATGGAGTTACCTACTGATCGTCAGTTGTACTGTGTCACTACAGCTATGATTCATTACGCAAAGGGCGTGGCATACGCCGCAACTTCCAACGTGCAGGAGGCGGAGAAAGAGCGGAGTCTATTCATATCTGCTGTGGAGCAAGTTCCAGCCACCCGTTCGTCTTATCCTAACAAATGTGCTGATATCTTGGCTGTGGGTGCTGCTATGCTGGATGGAGAAATTCAATACCGCCGCGGGAGCTATGAGGAAGCATTTGCAAGTCTTCGCAAGTCCATCGAACTCAGTGACGGACTTACCTACAGTGAGCCATGGGGTTGGATGCAGCCACCGCGCCATGCCTACGCTGCGCTAATGCTGGAGCAAGGACATGTCGAAGAAGCCGCAAAAGTGTATAGCGCGGACCTTGGACTTGACGGGATACTGCCTCGTGCTCATCAACATCCAAACAATGTCTGGGCTCTCCAGGGCTATCACGAGTGTTTGACACGCCTTGGCCGTAAGACAGAGGCGCGCCTCATTGAGCCACAGTTAAAAATAGCCCTTGCGGTTGCAGATGTTCCTGTCAAGTCATCCTGCTTTTGCAGACTTGATACGTCTTGTTCGCCTGTTATAGCTTAGGGTGTATGAGCAGAAACCGTAGCTGCCACTGAAATGACTCTTCAATCTGAAAGGTTCTAGACATGGTTCGCATTGATGGCTGGCAAAAGAACCTCATCATTTTGTTTCCGACTTAAAAGCGAGGCAGCACATATAAATCCAAAACAGGCTGTGATAGACACTAAAAAGGAGGTGACAAAAGCAGTGACCCTATTCTTTTTCAGTTTTGTAAGTGGAAAACATTTAGAATAGAACACTGTAAAAGCAGAAGGTGAATAGCGTTCTCTGGTCTATTCTGGAAGTGTCTTCTCTATGGATAGCAGCTTATATATATCAAAAACTTTCCCGCCGAGCTTCACAATATGGCTAAAATCTGTTCTGAATTTTGGGCATGCCACTAGTAAAAGACTTTAAATCGTGCTTAATGGTAGGTTTCTGTAATGAGATTGTCGTGAACGGTAGTCAATTATACTACCTAGAATCTAGAACTAAGGAGAGAAGAGAGGAAAGAGGAGAAGAAAGAACACGGTCCTTGCGTACAGATACCCACCTACCCACTAGCACTCCTAGGCTAGAACATGACACCTGCCACAGGAATACAGAAAAGAAGCGTCATGTGACAGAAGCAAGACAATGTCCTCTTTAATTAGACACCCGGATTGTGCTATGCCCTCCCTTAAAATGTTTTTAAAATCTCATACCTACTGTTCCTCTCACCTACCTACTTAGTGTAAGAACTTAGGTAGCTATACCCTTCATAAATGTGAGAATTTGTAAGACAACTCCTACACACATTTTCATTATACAATAAAGAATTTAAAATCCACAATTTTCGGAACACTGCTGAAGTGACGAAGTAGAAAAACAGGTACAGAGGTTGATGGGATAAGTCGTGTAAGCCCCATTTTTGATAAAAGTTGCTGTTTTACGAAATTCCAATGCTGCTTTTACTAATTTTACTAGATATTCAGTCATTCCCCTTAGATTTCGAATTTCAACTCTTATAATTTTGAAGCTTTTGAAGCTTTTGAAGCTTTTAAAGTTGTCAATAGATTTTAAATAGAGATATAATAGCATTTCTAAAAAGAAAAGTATGAATTTTGATAAATTTGAGTGATTTGCAAGGGTTAGAATAAATTTACAGTACTTTCGCCATCTGGAGTTCACCATATAAATTTTCAATCAGCGTGATGATATGATTGGTCCAAACGATAAAAATGGGGAAAAGCTCGGTCGCTTTTTGGTGTGTTTTACAATACTTACGCTGTCAACCTCCGTAGAAGTGATCGGGATCGAAGGAATCATACTTGTAGGCGTGGAAGGGGTCTCGAGGGGGTGTGGATTTATGATCCAAACTTCTTGCACCCCACTGTAACTAGCACCCTTTAAGCTTAGAGCCGAACGGAAATAAAAGGTGTCCGGGAGATGGGAATTTACGTCGCATTTGTGGAAACTTACATTAGCATTTGTCTTGAAATAGACTGACAGATATATTATTTCGTTTTCTCGTCAAACAAAACATCATGCTTGCAGCACGAAGTAGCACTGGTTGCTGGACGTGTCGGCTCCGAAAGAAAAAATGTCAGGAAGAACGACCCACGTGTTCCACGTGTGATTCACTTCGCATCAGTTGCCATGGCTATAGTGAGAAACCCACTTGGATGGATGGAGGATCGTCAGAGAAGGCAGAATCGGAGCGAATCAAAAGAGACATAAAAGAGAACAAGAAACGGAAAAGAGAGATAGCCAGTCTCACTGTGGCAAAGAGTGGCCCAGCATCTACACCCATTACCGACAACTCGATGACAGATACAGAGTCCAGCGATGCACCCCAGAGGCCATTGTGCGTGGGCTGCTCACTGAGCCTCATGATTAACGAGTATCATGGACGCGAGGCGAGCCTCTTGATGCATTATTTAGATATTGTCTTTCCTGTTCAATTCAGATTCTATAGGCCTTTGGCCTCAGAAGGTGGCCGTGGCTGGCTTCTGAGTATCTTATTACATACGAAGCCACTGTATCATGCGACGCTGAGTTTAAGCGCATGTCATCACAGCGCTATGTACTCAGGCAGTGGGTCTAAAACTAGTGATAACATACTTGAAGACCTGCAAAGGCACCATTGTCTGGCGCTGGTTGGTCTCAGGCAACATATTGATCGGCTTAGTTTGGAAATTGGTTTGGGCAGGACAAAGACAAAAGTCGAAATACTTGCTTGTATGATCTGTTTGATTTCATTCGAGGTGAGCCTTATAATCTAAGGAATTGAAAACCTGCTAAATTGTGCATGGTAGGTTTTGAAAGGAGATAGTAATGACTGGCAGACCCATTTGCAGGCTGCGAGAACTATTTTCATGGGTCTCAAGGACAATTTTCTTCCGCCATTGAATAACTTAAATGCAGTGCAGGAGATAGGAGACTCCCCAAACCCCGATTCCGACGCTCTTTCTTTGGACGAAGAATTGGCCCTCGAGTTCTTTTCTACGGCCCTGATCTGGTTTGATGGTTTATCTTCCGTAACTATAGGTGCAAATTCAAAGTATTCCGATGTCTACCCTTCTATTCTGCGCATTGATAATGGCACAATCCAACTTTGTAAGTTGATGGGAGGTCAGAATTGGGTTATGATTGCTATTATGGACATTGCGCTCTTGGCCGAGTGGAAAATTATGCGAGAGGGTTTGGGCGATTTAAGCCAATCTCAGCTGGCTAGGCGTGCAGCCTGTATCGAAGATCAAATTGAACATGGTATACAAGAGAACAGAGCCCGTCAAATTGGCGAAAATTCTGATCCGTGTGGCATTCGAGCTCAAGAAAGCCAACATGTCACTCATATATTCGCATGTGCTGCAAAGGTCTATTTGTATGTCACTCCGTCCTGGTGCATACCCTAGGATTCCAGAGATCAGAGACAGCGTGTCAGCAGCCCTGAAAGCCTTTCGAGATCTTCCCGATGGTCGATGGATACGCCACCTTGTATGGCCTTTCTGCGTTGTTAGCTGTATGGCAGACGAAGAGCTTGAAGACGAATTTCGACAGATGGCGGCCCTGGCAAATAAAGATCGAGACGTTTTCTGCAACTTTCAGAATACATCCTCGATCATGGAAGAGTGTTGGAGACTTCGCAAATGTCAGCCTAGCAGTCCTTGCAGCTGGGCAACAGCCATGTCCAGTCTAGGGGTCAAGACTCTCCTTGTCTGATTGATACTCTTATCAGTTAAATCTTTACTATAGCTCTAGCGAGAAGTGTGGTCTCGGGTCTCTTGGGTGAGATTCTACATACGATCGGTCATACCTCAAACGCGCGCTATACTTGCCTTCACATTTATTCTTACGGTCGCCAAAGTTTTAGACTCAGAGCTTGCCAATATTTCGAGACGAAATGAGCAGCCGGTGGAATTCTTGAGGGACTGGAAGCATATATGTTCATGTAAAAGCGCAAATTCTCGTGTCAGATGTTATACTTGGTGAGACTTGTGTTACAACGAGAAACATATCTTGCATCACATGATCTTACTCTGCAATCATTATATGATGGGCAGCCAGGATAAGCAGGCTATCCAAGTTATCTAAGGAACATCTTCACAGATATCAATACACATCACTAAAGTGGAGTGTAATTCAAATACGAAAAATACTGGTCATGACACTGGTAGAGCTCCGTACTCAAGATCAATCATTTGGTACAACATACTAGTAGTTACAAATTGAAAACATTCATTGTTGTTACCAAGCTCCTGCTTGACGCTCAAGTATGAATCACATTGAGAACGAGAACTTCCACGTTATTGGTGAAGGATACCATAATGGATTTGAAAATTTTCAAAACTTTACCCATACTAAAATATTCGTCTTAGACAAAACTGAAAATCTACTCGATAGTGACACAGACTTTACCAACATGCTTCTGCTCCTTCATATATGTGTACGCTCTAGGATATGTTAGCACTGACTACTAGCAATATAAGGAAGGCCTTCCAATCATACTCTTTGAGATCCTCCAACTTGAATAAGCGACGATCAATGACCGGTTTGAGGTTGGTGGCGTCAATGGCAGCATTCTTTAAATGATTAGCACAGGATACAGAACCGCATAGAATAGAGACCAATGGAGAAAAATGAACTAACCATCTCTTCGAACATTGCTCTGCTTCCGACGAACAATCCTCGAACGGTGAAGACCTTGCTAACAGTTTCAAGGAAGCTCGGCTCCTTCTCGTCAGTCTTGGACAACCAGCCAATAACACTGATAACGCCGTCAATCCTGATCGATTTGATAGATTGCGTCATGGTTCCACCTCCACCAATTTCGATAACATGATCGACACCCTCCCTTGAACCTGTCAATTTCTTGGCTTCCTCTCCCCAGTTTGTAACCTCTCTATAATTTATCACATGATCCGCGCCCAAATCCTTCAGCTGTTGGACTTTTGCAGGAGACGAAGTTGTAGCAATGACCGTAGCACCAGCAGCCTTCGCGAATTGAATGGCAAATAGCGACACTCCGCCCGTGCCTTGTGTTAAGACAAACTCTCCTGGTCTGACTGGTTTGAGGCCGTATAGAGCGTTCCATGCTGTTACTCCAGCGCCCGTCAAAGTGGAAGCCTGCTGATAATCCAGTGATTTGGGCATCAGCACAAGACCCTCTTCGTTGAAAGTTCCATATTGACGAAGAACACCATCGAGGTCCCCGCCGAGTGCAGTACTTATGGTCTTCGAGGTAAGTGAGCCATAAGTATGTTTCTGGTTGAATAGAGTCACGACCTTCGAGCCCTTCTGGAACCGTGTCACTCTTGCACCAACTGCCACTACTTCTCCTGCACCGTCTGATCCTGGTACGACGCCTTTTTTAAACCCGAATGGGAACGTTCCCTAGTCTGTGTTAGCATCCTCCCATCAAAAGAATGATTGTGAGCGGACATGAGGTATTGAGACATCTCTGTAGTTCAAAGAAGCGGCATGGAACTTGACGAGAACATCATTATCTGACAAATCTGGAATAGCCTCTTCTAGGTTGTAGTCTAGACTGTCAAATCCGTCTGTTCCTTGGACTCTCCAGACTTTCGTTGTAGTTGGTAGAACGGCAGCCATTGATTATATTGGGGAAGAATGAAAGAATGATGTAAGTATGTTCTAGGAAAGTATTAAGACTGTTCGATATGAAACCATCATTGAAGCAGGACATCCGCTCTTTATACCATACTAGGTCTTAACCTCTCAAGGTTGCGTTATGCGAGCATTAATCTTCCACCACTGACACTTACTAAAACCGCTTACATAATTCGCTTCAGATCGAATTCTTAGCTTCTCCCGCGCGGCTTCATGCCCCACATTGTGTCCAAGCATCGAAAAGCTTGAGGATTAAAATAACTCCTTAGGTCAAGCCTTTAACTATTGACTTTCGCTCTTCGAAAAAGTGGATTTGCGTAATATACGAGAAATCCTGTTCTTTTACCAATCATAACAGTCCAAAAATCCCTCAAGAAGGCTTACATAATTTACTGCAAAAGGAGTTCTTGGCCTGTTCCGCGCGGCTTTCTTCCCATCCCACCTTGAGTTCAGATCACTGCTGGCATCGAAAAGCTTAAACTTCAAGCTAATTCCTTGGCCCAAACGTCACCCCAAACTTTCCCTCTTGAAAAAGTTGGTGTAACCTTAGAAATACACGAAGACACGGTACCGTTTATTACAAAACAAGATAGTCTAAAAACCGGTCCATAATCAAGGTTCTACGCCAGAATGTCTGTCAAGCTAACAGTAAAAATCTCAAAGTTCAGGAAGGCGGTTTCTCTCGTCAGGTAGCTTTCATTTGGTATTGTATGTAGGGTTGGGCAATTATATAATCTGGAGGATGATTATATAATTCTATATTATCACGTTTTTTGAGCGATATGAAATATTATGCCAAGGTTATGCACGTGTTTTGATAGCTAATTAAACCCTTAGAATGAATGAAAGTGGGTCGAATTCGAAGGTATTTTCTGATGGGTGATTAACAAAGTTATTATGGGAAGGTATTTATTATATTTTTGATTAATAAGAGATTGAATCGTTTATTCAACCAATTAAATTCATTTATTCAAATCAAGCTTTTAAAATTACCTCTCGATTGAAATAATGAATAAATTAGTATTCATTTATATAAATTCACAAGTATTAAAAGTAGCGAAAAGGAGTGTTGATTATATATAAGAGATTTTAGATAATTTGGGAAAGGATTTGATATTGAATCTAGAAGATAATCTTGTTTTTAATAATGATATTGAGGTTGAATTAAATGAATTTGTTAATCTTTTTGAAGATATAAATTTCAATGCTTTGAAAAGGTTCCTTTTCTAGTATAATCCAATCAAATTCATTCTTTTTATTCGGAATATTTTCGAAATAACCCACTAAAAAAATCGATATATAATTGTCACGATAGAATTAGCCTATATAAACCCAATTAGCTTAATGCTCTTGGTGATATCACTTTTAGCGTGATAATAATTTACTTGACCAATATTACATATTATAATTTGTTGACGAATACGTTCAAATAATTTGATATATTTTTCCCAACCCTAATTGTATGGTATTTACCGAGCAGAACGACTCCACATATCCTCGTATATCAGCAGATCCTGGCCGGCAATACCCACCAGTGGGTACACGGACTCACGGGACAGCGTGACAGGAAAGCACAGTTTCATACTAAAACGAGTGATTTTAATAATTCAAATAAAATTCAATATACTATTGAATTCTTTCAAAATTGATATATATAGTTCTTCAAGTATTAAAGAATAATTCGTATAAAAATGATCGAGATAAAATGTGATTTGAGCTCAAAACACAAATAGTGCGCTTTCTCATCAAAACTTTTAATGAGGAATCATATATTCTTTTATAAAAAGATCAATGTTGATTTTTTCGATTCAATTTTAGATCAATATAGAATATTTATGCTTTAGATCTATATATTTGATTTTCAAATTAATTCATAGAAATTTTGAATTTTAATCGAATTATTAAAATCGCTATTTTTGGTGTGAAATTGTGCTTTCCCTCTTGAGTGTCCCGTGAGTCCGTGCACCCACTGGTGACCCTACGAGGGCGTGTTTTTGATGAGGGCCGGGGTCCGTGCACAAGTATTTTTCCTACTAAAATTCACCTACTTTAGAATTCAATATTAAATAGATTTAATAATATTATATATTTGAAACCTTGTGAATAAGTAGATTTTGATATAAAGTTTCATAATATGATTTTAAATTGTTTATAAAAATTAATCTAATTAAAACTTATAAGGAATTTTTAATACTTAGAATTGTTATAAAAAATAATGCTTATTTTAAGAATTGAAATTCTATATAAGATTTATCAATCAGTATCTTATCAAAATCAATGAAGTTAATATTAAAATAAATATTAATTAATTCTTTAAATATATTTCAAATTATAAAATTTTATAATAAATATTTGAATTAATTTCAATTTATAAAAATAAAGTATAAAGCATAGTTTTTGGTAAGGAAATTCGCTTAAATTTTATCCGGGCCCTCGTATATAAATTTAGGGATGTCCTTGCGTGGCTGGTGATCTCAAATGATCGTGCTAAAGTAGCTATTAGAAGGTTTGCTTTAATATCAACGTGTCGTGCATAGAGACGCAGATTGAGTATGTGGTGTCAAATACGAACGACGTATGGAATTAGGTACGTCATGATAATCATCCATACTTTCCACGAATCATACTATTCACTAGTAGGAAGAAGTGCCAGGCTTGTGCTCAGTGCCGTTGTTTGCCACTTAAAGGCGAGGTTTTAGTTCTAAACGGTCCCGAGGTCGTCTCCCATTGCCTCCCGCGTACCGAGGATTAAAGTTTGCTGCAACTTTTGCTACCAATGAGCCGCGCGGGTGTACTGCGCGGAGACTCTAATCATGATTCGGGCAGCAAGAACGATCCCTAGGAGTTTGCCTCCCTTCGATCTTCCGTGCGAAGTCAATGCATGTTTTGTTACTGTCTGACAAATCGGATCTAGATCGCAGTCACTAAAAGCATAAAACAGCAGCATTTCCTCGTTCTTTCACGATCAATCATCGACATATTGAACAGTAGTCAATTTCAGAAACAATCTTTTCTTGCTCACTTTATTTAAGTCTATAAATTCCTTATTATTAAACATGCCTAAAGGATCTTGTTTGTGCGGCGAAATTCAATATGAATTCACAGGTTCGTCTTTTCAGGCCATCATCTGCTTTTTCATTCGATGCACATCGATAACATCTTTTAGGCGAACCAAAGATGACTGCTCTCTGCCATTGTCATGCATGTCAAAAATGGTGCGGCGCTACCTCGTCCTCCAACGTGCTTTTATCTCGAACTCAGTTCAAGCTCTTGCAAGGAACGCCAAAGACATATGAGATTCCCGGAGATTCGGGAAAAATGAACAAGCGTTCCTTCTGCGGGACCTGCGGAACCAGTCTTTTTGGTGAACTCGAGCTCATGCCTGACTTTTTTGGTATTAAAGCTGGGTAGGTCACTTTGATATTCGAGAGTGTAATTCTAGAACTAACCCGTCTAATAGGAGCCTCGATGATGGCGCTGCTGATTATGGTAAAGTTGCGACTGAGTTCTATACGGATTACCGACTCAGTTTCTGTAAAGCTATTGAGGGCGCGAACCAGGAACCCAGGTTTGGAAATTAAGTAGACGGTATTATATTTTGGAAAGGATGAGAAAGATTCGTGGTTCAATCTTTAAGGTTACCATGTTCATGGAAGGTCTTTGTATGGGATTGTCGGCTGGTGCAAGTATTATGTAGATATCGAATAAAACTGACAGCAATTCTTCCGGCTTTGGCAGCCCCGTAAGATTAGACTCAAATTGTTTCCTTTACCAGCTCGCTGTATGTGTAAGGTGTACAGGATTGTATTTCTTCTTTCATCATTCCAAATATTCTATGTTTCGCGAAGGATTGTGGTACCTTGCCGTGATGAAATCTTGCAGAGCAAGTGTCAGATATGTACTCATAGTATGCGAGTCAAAGGAGATGTTCGGCCAATTCCATGTATCTGCTACCCATTTTATACACTAATTTTGCTATCTCTCTCGGCTCTGAGTAACATAATATCAAGATATTGTTAAGTGTTACCCGGGTTCGTAGCCAGCACCGCGTACATGTGAGAGATTCGTATTTGCTGGCTTTCCTCCCCCGCACCCATACGATGGCATTAATTATCTATTCATCCGTTGATCCAACCAAAGAATTTGCGCTACAAAAAAAAAAGAGAAAAACAAAGAGAAAGTGGTGTGCAGTTGTACATAGTATAGTGTGCATCGGTAGCTCTTAGAAGAGATCAGGGTCAATTCTTGCCGCGCCAGCCAAGCACCTCCTCAGAAACACCTGTCCCTTAGCGGGGACTTTTATTCGACGAAACGTAGCTACCATCAAACTTGACATAGCAAACTCCATGCCTACATCGAATCCTGAACGCTAGAGAACTGATCCGCGGGAGGTGGGGAAAGAAAAGAAGGGATATTGCTTGTCAGGAGTGCTTCTTGGCGAACATGGGCTAGGGCCTTCCGTCCCAACCTTTCTCTCATAATATTTAGCTTCCGCTTTGGGTTGTTTGAATAGCATGTCGTAAATGATTTTAAGTCGGCGGTGACTCGTACTCTTTTCTCCTTTCCAATCGTATAGTACACCCAGACGGCAGTACCACCACGCGCTTGGCATTCTGCTTGCAGTACAGATATTGAATCTACATCTTCATGATGCTTCACTCGCTTGTATGTAGGGGGCGTCATTGTAATGAATACTACAGTGATAAAACGGTAAAAAGTGAGTAGAAGTCTGGTATGCCAATGGTTATGGGAGTAGAATGAAGCTTTATTCTCAGGTTCGATTGTTTTTCCTGCAAGCCTTGTAAAATCTGTCGCGTCAAAAGTAATTCACTGTTGCTACCAAGCCTCCGAACCCTCCACGCGTTTTTACTCACTTTTGCATAAGACGCGACCTATTCCACAAAACATACTTGAATGCAGAGAGTGAAGATGTACTATCATCCTTTGCGCTATTAGAACTTGGGTGATATACTATGGTTCTCCCTCCCATCAGCTCTGAGGCATCGTTCCTATCAACCATCTTAAACATCCGAAGCATCTTCGAGAACCCAATGCTTTGCTCTGGTAATTGAGCTCCACGTCTCATTCAAATACAACAACATATCATAGCAGCTTTGTTGTGCTTTAGAAGCTCAAATTTCTGACAGAAGTAAGCATAACGAGCTCTATTCTTGACGGGCAGCTACAGATCACACTTACTGCTAGCCCCTAGACTATATTCGACGATATATGACGAACAGCTTCACATTCGACTTGTTCTCCTTTTGTTTGCTTCCAAACCTTGGTGAAAAACTATCTGGCTTTGAAATGAGCCGCGGTTGTGACTCTCTATTGTCCAAGGAACCTACGAGGATAGGCCCACAGTATACTCTTTCAATAGTAAGGTCCGCCGCATTTTCGAGAGAGCCGAACAAGAGCCGAATTCAGATATGCAACAAAACTTTTATTGCATGGAGTCCAGCCTAGAAAGCCGAACAAGAGCCGCCGCATTTTCGAGAGAGCCGAACAAGAGCCGGATGCAGATATGCAACAAAACTTTTGTTCCATGGAGTCCAGCCTATCACGACTATGCCATAAATCAGATATGAATTTCCGAAAACTTTCAATCTCAATGTCATTCAGACAATACAAAAAGCCTTAATTGAATTCTTTCAAAGCTCAAACATAGCTCTTGTAGAATCTGGCTGGCTAACTCTTTGATACCCTCACCTATGAATCGCATGCCCTATTTCATTGTCATCAAGGTTTCTTCTCCCTTTTCGAACATCAATAATACGTCTTTGCTCTTGCGTTCGGCCTCAACAAATGGATTTCTGTTCACTATACGTACGAATCACAATGATAACTGTTTTGGGCAGGAGAATTCTACCCTCTTCCCTCTCCGATCTCCTCATCATACCACTCCTAACAACCTCACATATTTAAGGAGAGCTATTTACAGGTTACGATCCACACAGCATCGGAGAATGTTAGTATACGGAGTGGTCAGCGCAAGACCATCGATTATTTTTGTATGTTGTGGATAGAAAAAGACAAAAAATATTATTGCAACACTCAAGGACTTGCTGTCTGTAGCTCTAAAACATAACTCGACGATGGATATCAAAATTATACAACCAGTAGACTACTGGAGAGCGATATGTTCTTTACAAGCCCTGACTATCAGTTTCACTCCAATAACTACAACTGTTACCTCGATCATTCATTCATTATTAGCATGAAAAGTGGATTCTACAAAACGTATTGCTCGCGTACATCACCTCAAGTTTCCCAACCCACGAAAAAGCAAGCAAGTCAAAATGACAAAAAAGGTTATTAATCAATTTATGAATAACTATTTTTTTTTAGATCTAGTAGGTGCGGCCGACAATTCGTGATGTGCACCCAAGCGAAGTGAAATCAATTCGGTCGCTGCGACTGACGATCTTGTGGAAGTGGTGGGATGGACCACTGTACCACGCAGTCTGGGGTGATTTGTTGAGGGAGGAAGTTTATTTGAGGTGATATTTTGCCGTGAGAGATTCACTTTTGGCTGGTGGATTTGGTGGTTCGGGTAGGTTGGGAGTGGAGGAGAGTGGATGTGAGAGGGAGTATGAGTTTTTGTTTGCTATTTTAGATGTGACATATTAGGAGTTTTGAGTATGTAGAACAAGTAGGAAAGTCTATCTGCTTTTAAAGACGTGGAAGTTACTGATCAAAATTAATGCGCTATATACAAACTCAAACAAGCGCGCTTCTATACCCAATCTATTACCTCCCAGTACCTCCAGCCCAACTCTCTCCACATTCAATCCTTCCTCAAACCCGCCAACTCCAGCCTTTCTCTCACCGCCCAATCCATCCCCTCCCTAATATTCTCTTCCATATCATTCACGGGTCTATATCCCAACCTCTCCCTCGTCTTCTCAATAGAAAACGTCCTATCTTCCGTAATATACCTCCTCGTATGACTTCTCAGTTTCTCAGTTTCTCCGGCATCACCGTCCCAAAAGTACACGTCCAGTAAATACACTCCGTCACAACCGCAAGTCCAATCATGAACCATGCGGGAAAGACCCGGATATCTTTACGATCTACTGTAGTCCCAGCTGCGGCCCAGACTTTATGTGCGAAATCCCAAAAATGGACGGGATTTCCGTCTGTGATGAAAAATGCTTCACCCGCGATTCTCGGATTTATTTTCTCGTTTGTTGAACTAAATCAGATACCCTACTTTCAGGCCACTTCTATTTTAGACCACCCTTTCACACCATAAATCACTTTTTAAACCTATTAATATTTTTATCAATATAATAAAATTTAATTTAAATTTGTATATATAATTTTTCAATGTATTCTATTTATAAATAAGAAAGTTAGAAATTTCATTTTTGGTGTAAAAAGTGATCGAAAAGTGGCTCAAAACAGGGGTGGCCCGAAAGTAGGGTACCCGACTTATCAGCTTGGCGTTCCCTGAGAAGAGCTTTCTCGGCTAGTATATGAGCTCTTGCGGAATTACTAACAGAAACAAATTCCATCAAAGCTGTATTGTCCCCAATTTGAGAATGATGGTGTTTCTCTTGGAGAACTCCAAGCGTCCCTGGTGTCATCTGCACATCATGTTTACCATATATAGGAGCAATACGAAGACAGCGTGTCCTTAAACCTTTCGGATTATTGGCTTTCAAACCAGCGATATCTGCAATTGCTTTGGTAACCGTGTAGTAATTGAAATCCGCCTTTGAGTTAAGATCAATCAGAGGCTGTGTCTCATCATTAAAATGATAAGGAGGTTTCGATACAATAGTCAAAGATGTATAAACCAAAGCTTTGGTATACAAACTTCTCGCAGCGCAATCGAGAAGATTTTGCGTTCCACGAACATTGACTTCGTAGAAGAGATTTGCATTTGCGGTATTTCCAAAGGATACGGGAGATGCGACGTGGAAAATTAAAGTTGGTTTGATGAGGTCGAATAACAACTTGATGTCTTCTGGTGAAGTTAGACTCCCCGCATGGTATGAAACACCGGGTTGGACATTCACAGGGGGATTGCGCAAATATACGTCTACGGAATTGAAGGATGGTTCTTGTAGAACTGCTTGGACGATGTGGTAGCCCATACATCCTCATCCACCGGTGATAAGTACAACTTCGTCGTCCATGTCGAATTACAGGATTTGAATAGAAAGAGACTCTGAGTAAGAATCATGCGCACTTCGCTCACGTAACATCTTTGAGAAAGAAAAATGTTTCCCAAGATATCTCCGACATTGAATTACCAAAGAAGATTCCATTTTAGATTTCTGTTCTAGAACAACTGGTCCATATTATTGAACCAGCTTTTTAGAACCAAGGGTTCATGTAGAGTAAATTAGCAACCCAACTTGATTGACCGCTCAGCTCGGGTAAATATCCACCACCGTCTGTGCCGTACATACAACATGATGCCAACAAAATTGCAGTCACCCTGGAAAATTCGGGCACCACATTGTCCTGGGCAACCATGTTACCGGTAAATTACTATCTAAAGGCCATGTTCGAGAAAAGAATGGTTGGAATATCGAAATTGAAGCATTTCCTTCCCCAGTATTCATCAATTCATACCCGGAGTCAAGCGAATCGACAAACACCGATCTCACAAGACTAATAGACCTCATTCTCTCCCCCAACTTTCAAGACTTCTCCATTCATCCATGCTATCCCAAACCCACTCAACAAGTTCACCAAGCATCCCGCTGCAGATAACTCTCATCGTGCGCTACATCTGCCCACCCATGCCTTTTCTCTTTTCCAAAATACACCTTCGCATTTCCCAGCCTCGCAAGCTCAACCCCCAATTTCGCAAGTCTCTCTTCCTCCCAAGAGCCCTTCAACGAATTGTTCGTTTCGCCATGCAACCCACGGGATCTCTTCATAAATCCCGAATCGCCTCTTTGAGATCCAACCTCACCTCGCGAAAGCGAATCTCCACCATTTTTCCAGAAACTCCCCGATGCGAATGAGAGTTTCGATTTCAAAGCCAAGAAATGTGGAATACATTGACGGAGAAGATTCCACGTTGCCGGCATACAGGAAACAATTACTCCGATGAAAATTTCTGCCAATCTATTTGCGGTTAAGAAACCATATTTGAATGTAAGGAAAGAGAATACTTACGAACAGATAATAAAGTTCTGAAGAGCATACGTCGTATCTTTCGTATTACTCTGTTTGTTGATGAATCGATAATAAACGCTCAGCGCAGAAGCTATGCATGCACTATCCCAAATATCAGTCATTAGAAAAATTTCGTAGCCCCAAAGATGAAGATAAATCAAATCAAATCAAAGCAAACCACCACAAAGAAAACACCCACAAAATGCCTGTCAAAAATACAATTCCCACAACTACCTTCCTCCTCCACGGCAAACAAAGCTCTCCCACCGCCTTCAACGGCAACCCCAACAAAAACAAATCAATCCCCAATCCCACCGCCGACCAAGGCGAAGCGTAGATTTGCGCATACTGTTGTTCCATGGTAAAAAGATGCGTTTGCCATGTTTCGTCTGCGTGGGGGGAACTCCAGATAATCATCAGGATACCGGTTGTGGAGTAGAAAGAACGGTGATGCAGATTCCGATGTAGACGCATGTGCGCAGCCATTTAAATGGACGGAAGAGATCGAGATAGAGGAGGAAGAGGGTGAGTTTTGTGAGGAGGAGAGTAGGAGATACGAGGGCGTTGCTGAGGAAGGCGACGGCCTGGGGGTTTGGGGGTGGGTTGTTAGTTAGGGAGCATAAGAGGAGGAGGAGGGAGGGAAGGGGAGTATTACGATTATAAAGTCGTTGCTTGTTACATCCCCGATCGTTACGTCCCATTGGTGTTTTCCTACTGGTCCTCGGGTTACACCTAATTTCATAGTGTTAAAAAGAATCGAAGGTTGTGTTTTGATTTCCATGAAAGTAACTGAGAAACTCACCAATAATCGAAGCAATATAATAAGCCACCGCGAACGCCTTCCAAAACGAAACAAAATAAATCAACTCAAGCCACTCAAACAAACAGACAAAAAATCACTCCCCATCCGAATTACTCACCGTAGCAAACAAACAGCTCACTATCCCAACTCCCATTAGCAAAGTTCCCAAGAATAACCATTCTAATCCAATCCCATGTATAGAAAATAAATAAATCAAACTTACGATCCCCCCAAA
Source organism: Botrytis sinoallii (assembly GCF_014898435.1). Classification (NCBI taxonomy): domain Eukaryota; kingdom Fungi; phylum Ascomycota; class Leotiomycetes; order Helotiales; family Sclerotiniaceae; genus Botrytis; species Botrytis sinoallii. Next base: position 2,860,377 of record NW_024066030.1, on the reverse strand, counting down.
CATAACTCTTCCCCGTACATCTAACATACACCCTCGCGAAAAAACAAACCATCATGAAGAAAAAAAGCACAGAAGAAACGAGTATGAGTATGTATCCTTTACTTTCCGGATGTGCGAGGTTCGCTCTTACTCCCGGGGGCGGTGCCTGGGCCGGAAGATCGTGGAGAGAGGATAGGATTTGCGGAGGTGGACATGCTGAATTTATCTCGTTTATTGAGGGAGAGAAGGTATGGGAATGTAGTGTGAATCGTGATGAATCATTCACGAGTAGAAGTAAAGAATGGAACGCAAGATAAGCGAGCGAGAAGCGAGCATAAAAAATGCGAAAATCATGAAAGGTTCTCGAGTATCATATAAATAAGGTTACCTACTCACAATTGCGGAAACGCCAGACAGAAAGAATCAAAAGTAAGTCATCATGAATCAAGATACCAGCATGAAACAACCACTCGAAAATAGATAAAGTCGTACCTCCCCAACTTGGGGGTAAGGGCCAAGCGAAGCGGGGGCGGGGGCGGGGGCGAAGCGAGAATTGCCAGCCAGCGGGTGTACAATATGGGGGCGAAAAATCATCGGCATCTCCATCTTCAACACCCTGACTTAACTCAGCTCAACTCATGCCAAAAAATATCAATCTACGCATTTTTCCCAATTCCCAGACAAATTACAGTACGTTCCCTCCACCGCATCTCCCTTCGCCCATCTTTTTTCCCCTCTCCCTCGCACAAATACAAATACACAAAAACAGTCACAATAAAATCATTATCATACCCCTCTCCCCCCCCTCTCTCTCTCACTTACATTGCTAACCACCCCAAAACATTACCCCAATACCACACACACACACACACACACATACATCAAGAAAAGCAATCCAAATCAAACCAAACCATACACGATGTAGTGGGCCAATATCACTATCGTACATCGAGTAAGCGGATGTTTCTTGGAGTGCATGTTCTTGTGAGATTCGATTCCCTCGTGAAGAGTAAGCAGCTTTCAATGGTACAAGAAGAAAGATTTCATCAACATAACTACAGCGCACTTATCACCAAACACATGCACTTTCATAGGAACAAGCATGTTGTAAATTGACTATTCAATTTCCAGCCTCCGCACATCGGCATTGGCGTCCACCCATCCTTTTATCTATCTACCTATCTATTGATCTATCCTCCTAGTTACTGGACAAACCCGTCCTATCATAACTCAAACATTCATTTCAAAAAGACATTTATCAGGAAAGATTAGATCCCATCCACCCCGTCTATAAAGTACGCATAACGCAATTCTTTTCATATGACCCTATTGATCATGAAATCATAAAATGAAATTGCGAAGAACATCGCTTTTATATCATACGTGTCGATCCATCCAGAAATAAATGACCCTCTAATGGCGACCGCGTTCTAATGAATATGAACATATATGCAAGAAGCAAATTTTGGTATCTGACTGATTCCAATTCCATTATGATTCGTCATCAGTGTCAGCTGGATGAGGAGTACCCTTTGGAGAGTTGAGCCTAAGATATTATTAGTATGATGTACGACTATAAAGTTTAGCAAACAGGAGATCAACTAACCATTCAATGTGTCTAAGTCTCTTTCTAACTTCAGACTCCTTAAGTTCCTTCTTGGTCTTCTTCTTCTTCTTCTTGGCCTTGAAGCCAAGATCCCCATTATCCTCTGCACCACTGTTAACAGCACTGGCACTAGCACTTGTTGCAGCACTTGCAACACTGCTGTTGAAACCACTTGATGGTCTGCTATCTTCGAAACGATCAGCTGAGATAGCCATGGTACCCTTGTGAGTAACACGACCAGCAACAACATGCCATTGCTCAGGGCAAAGAGCACCAACGAATTCTTCGTTGTGAGAAATCATAACGACACCACCCTTGTAGTCACGAATAGCAACAGCGAGACCTCCCAAAGAATCACGATCCAAGAAATTGGTAGGTTCGTCAAGAACCAAAAGATGGGGGTTGTTCCACATAGCTCCTGCGATAACAACCTTGACCTTTTGTCCTCCGGAAAGACCGGAGATCTCGTTGTGGTTGGCGATTTCAGGGTCAAGTCCAAGATCCTCGAAATGTTGAGAGATAGCAGTTGGAGTAAGCTCACGGAAACCAAGACCTTCACGAGATGCCTCATGGTCGTCGAATTCCTGGATCAACTTGTTGAAACCAAGGGAAACCAAAGTTTCTCTAGAGATTTGAGAGTTGTTACTTTGGCACATTCCAACCCACTTAATCTCGTATTGGAAAGTCTTCTTGTACTTTTGACGTCCCATGATAGCTTCGATACGCTTTGCACCGGTTCCATCACCGAGATCAATCATCTTTTCCATTTGAGCTTTATCTTCATCAGACAAGATACGTGTTTGCTTCATGTGTACCTCACGATCATCTCCGTTAGCATAACGCCATTGGAGATATTGGTTGGGGGTCTTTTCCAAATGCATCTCAACGTGCTCCAAAGCGTGTTGCTTGATGTATCCAATACGCAAGTTGGGATGTTTGTAAACATTACCAGAAGTTGGGATGGTTTCACCAGTAAGAAGCTTGATCAAAGTAGACTTTCCGGCACCATTACCACCGATAATGGCGGTTCTGGAAGACAAAGTCAATTGACAGGAAACCTCGTGAAGAGATGGCTTGGTAGCTCCCGGATAGGTGTATGAGCAGTTGGACATTCTGAGAATGGCTTTGGTTTGAGATTTAACACCAGTAAGAATACCTGGAGGAGGAAACTTGAATTTGACAAGAGAGTCGGAGAGAGTGTAGTAACTCTTGGCTTCTGGCTTTTGCTTGACGAAAGCAGCAAGGTTACCCTTGTAGACGGCAAGCTTCTTTCCTGGCTCGTAATGATAGATATCGGTACAGACTTCATCCAAGAATCCGGAGTCGTGAGAAACAATCAAACTGGTGATTTCGGTGTGGGCCTTCAAGTATTCTTGTAACCATTTTACGTTGGCAACATCCAAGTGATTGGTAGGTTCATCAAGGAGAAGAACATCAGCCTTCATCAACATAGCTCTGGCTAAAGCAAGCTTCATCTTCCAACCTCCAGAAAGGGATCCAACCTTCTCAGATTGACGACCTTCTGGACCAGCAGTGAAGCCGACTTCGCACAAAACCTCGGAGATACGTTCACGACCTTCCTTGGCAATTTCTGGATCCTTTGCGACGAAGTCCAAAATGCTAATATCAGCATCTTCACCTTGGTTGTGTTCAACGAAGCATGTTCGGAGTTCATCTTGACTTGGGAAACCCTCGAGTTTGCCGTTTGAGATGGCTCTCATAAGAGTCGACTTTCCGGCACCGTTGCGACCACAGAGACCATATCTGTGACCCTTAAGAAGGCGTAGGTTGGTGTGGTTGAGTAGAAGCATACCTCCGTATGCCAAGGAGAAGTTTGTGTTGACAATTTCAATTTCACCATCATCCTCCTTGATTGGTTGTCCAAACTTTCGGTGGTCTTCCTCAAGGTAGAATTGTTGAACAGCATCACCAACAGTAGCGGCTGATCCTTCCTGCTTCATGATGTGCTCAAGGTAGGGTGTGACGTTGGCAGCAACACGTGCAATTTGACGATGGTTGACATCCTCAACGAGCATATCAGAGATGTATGATTTTGTGAGTTTGGCGATATCCGAGTTATCGGCAAGTCCTCCTGCCTTCTTGATCTCAGCTTCGAGAACCTTGGAAACATCAGCAGCAGTGATTTTAGTGACGTGTGCGACACCGTTAGCAACGTTTCCGGCATCATCGCTCATAGCCTTGTCCATGACTTTCATGGCACGATCAGCCATCTCTCTGACTTCTGGCAAGGATGCACGTTCCAAAACACCCTTGATACCAGGTTGCAACTTTGGCAAGAAAGTACGAGCTTCAACGGGGTCGTGAACCAACTTTGTCAAGTTCTCAACAACGACGACGGTTTGTCTCAAAACTTCTTGTGCGGTAGCGCGGTCGTTAAGAGATCTCTCGAGAAGGGGTGTGAGGAGAGCAAGAACGGGAGATGTTACAATGGCAACGAAAGTGGTTTGAGACAAAGCGTGGATAGCCTTTTGGAGGGTCTCCTTTCCTGGCTTTTGCATGGTTTCGATCAAAAGTGGGATTCTGGGAGCAACATCGTCGTTGGAAAGAAGGGTGGTCAAAGAAGTCATAGTAGTGACAGATTGCTTCTCAACCTCGGACTTCAAGTCGTGCATTCCAGCCTCGACGAGAGGAATCAATTGTGCCAATTTTGCACCCAAGATTTCTCTCAACAAGTCCTTCTCATCAGCTTCCTCCTTGCTGCCACCAATAGACATTTGTGCCTTGTCTGCCATCTTTTGTATTAACTTGAATGCAGCGACAGTTCCTTGCCACTTTCCGGTTCGTTTGGCGAGATAAGCAATGAGGATTGGGAGGAGACCATAGACGAGAGCTTCAGCGTTCAAGTTGGAGAATAATGCGTCGAGAGCATACTGAGCAGCATCGCGAACGACAGCGCCCTTGTCGGCGAGAGCGTCGAATGCACATGGTACCAAGGTAGTATCTTGCAAAAGGAAGACAACCTCAGAGATCTTTTGCTTAGGAGGGAAGCGTTCAAAGAGAGCACCCAAAAGATTTTGAGCGCTTTCTCTTCTCAATCCACTCTTTTTATCAGCCGCAGCCTTCTTGATTTGTGCCAAGATGCCATAATCTTGAAGTCCGCGGAAACCGACGGAGTTGAGAAGAAGGTCGCAGAGAGCGTACGATGCATCGACTGATGCGGCGGATGTCTTTGCTTCGAAAATGCTATCGAGGATACCGGAAACTTCCTCTTGTGTGGGGGCAACACCATTTGCTGCCTTCGAAATCATGGTAGGCATCTCGTGAGTGGGAGATTCCTGATGTGGCATTATAATGCCTGGAGAAACTTTCGAAAGTGTGTAATATTAAGGTATCGATGTAATTCGTTTTCTAAATAAGGGAAATTTGAGTCGTGAGAAGAAAATTCTTTGAAAAATGGGAAAAATGTGTTCTTTGGGTCGAGAGAAACCTAGTATTGGTCGCAATTCGCAAAGATTGTCGGGATTTTGGAGTGGAGAGTTTCTGACCGAGCAGAATGAAGTCTTTGAAGAAGTGAGAAACAAGAAGACTTGAATCTCGTTTTTTCTATGTTGAAGTTGTATCTTGGCCGCGTGTGGCTAAGATAATTATCAAAAAGAAGGGTTTGGGGGAAGAGGAAGGATGAAGAGAAGAGGAAGTGTATGAGGGGTGAAGAAAAAAAGATTATAGATAATGGAATTTTTTGGTGGGTGGGGGAGCGCAATCAGCTTGTGCCACTAAGGAGTTTGGAGTTAGAAATCACATGTAAGACAAGACCAGACAAGACCCTACGGGAAAATTCAGACATTTTGAGGAAGATGTAACTACTTTGGGTTTAGCTTGTGAGGTAGTATGTGACACTTGCGTTGAGTCTTTATCAAACCGATTATTAAGTTGGAGATGGAAGAGATCTCATTGGTTGAAATGAGTAAATGCCAGATATGAAATTCATGATTGGTTCATATGCAAAACTGAAACTTCCCATCTCTTTTATTGAGGAAACTGAGGACCCACACGTGACCCATTAAGGGTCTTTTTTTGATCAAGGATTGATAGGAGGTGGGTGGGCACGCACTGGGTATCGGCTGGAGTGAGTGGGTGGGTATTTAGATGGGCATTAGATAATCCATGGATCCGTGGATATGGATGATTGCTTGATTGCCGATACCGACTCAATCCGAGCTTTCTCCTGAGATTTCCTAGTCATGATAAGAAAATAATAATTCGAATGGCCGGCATTATCCAATATGAGTCTTTGATTCCGTCATAGAATTCCCGTGCTCAATTATAAATCTATATTTATATTTAGTTTTCATACAAATATGACTCGGCGTTGTCTCCTAAGTATATCTTCATTTTTATATGTTCTGACTTGTACTCATACCCAGGTACATTGCATTCACTACCCTCCTTATCTTTCGTTTGTTCGAGTACCGGTACTCAATTGTTGATTCGTCAATTCGTCAATCCGTCAATCCATCATACCAAGACTCGGTGACGAATTCGACCAATTATGGTGAAAGCCCCCTCAATCGAAGAATCGGGTCCTGCAGCTCAAAGTTCCCTTCCAACAACAGAACTTCCTTCTCCCAGCCGATCTCATAATGCTTCTATTAAAGAATCCCATGATTCTCTATGGGCTAGAACGAAATCACATTTCAGTGAAGAGATAACTCTCGTTCATGCTGATTTGCCAATGATAGCATGTGCTCTCGTATCCGGTATCTGCGACAGTAGTGCCTACAATGCTTGGACATGTTTTGTTTCTATGCAAACCGGTATGCGTTTCTGCAATATCTCTGTCTGCTGTCAATATTTATGCCATGTTCATCACTAATACATCTTTCTACAGGTAATACCATCTTTCTAGCTCTCGGTGCATCTGGTCAACCAATCAGTCATCCATTCGGTTGGGTAAAATCCTTAATTTCCATATTCTTCTTCCTCTGCGGTTGTCTCTTTTTCGCACAAACACGACGATTCGGCGCCGGAAAGATTCGCGGGATCCTATCCATATCATTTCTATTACAAGGAATTTGTATCATAATCGCTGCAGCATTGGTACAAAGAAATGTGGTACCAGAACCACTTGGGGTCAAGTCAATCGAGGATGAAGTCAATTTTATCGAATTGATTCCCTTAGCATTCCTGGCATTTCAATCGGGTGGTCAAATTGTTACATCGAGAATTTTGGGCTTCAATGAAATTCCTACTACGGTTTTGACCAGTGTCTACTGTGACATTGCTTCGGATCCAAAGGTACTTGCACGAAATAATGTGAAGAGGAATAGAAGAGTAGGAGCGGTTCTTGCTATTCTTTCTGGTGGAATTGCTGGGGGTTGGATCAGTCGAAGTTCGGCTGGTTTATCTGCTGCTCTCTGGCTTGCTGCTGCTATAAAAGTTGTGATCTCTTTTAGTTGGGCGATATGGAAGCCAAAGCCAGTCGCTTTGGCATAAATGGTTGTTATGAGGGGAAGAATACGGAATGCCGGCTTTGAGTCTCACTGCCCATGGGTACAAGATACTGGATCATGGAGCACGATCTACTTCAACACTCTGGAAGAAGTCTATATACCGTGTTAAGTCATTTCTTTCGTGGAAAGGGGAAATAATCGTGAGTCTGTACATTTCTACAACAATACCAGTTCTTACATATATAGGACATAATTTCAAATGCAGATGGGGGAAGGACTAGTATTGTCTAATTTAATAAGAAGATGTATTCAATGGTACAAAAGATGTATTTAATAGCAGAGATGTATTTAAAAGCAGTATCTGTTTACAGAATTAATATCATACATAGATTCAACAATTAGACTTATGATTGTGTCATCAATATACTCATGATCCAATACAACCCTCGGCAGTAAATGATGAAAAAAATATCACAACCTCGAATTTTGAGGAAAAGAGAGAAACAGAAGAGAAAAAGCCATCATGTGTGATTGCTCAAGAGAAGGCGAGGCTAGCAATGGTGTTTTGGCTAGATAGTGCGATGCTGAAGTTCGGAGTTTAGACGGGAGAATGACAGTATGGAGGGGATGTAGGTGGGTGGTTTTGAGGGGGAGTTTGAAGGGGAGTTTGAGGGTGGTATAGTAGGTGGTATAGTGGGTGGTATAGTAGGTGGTATAGTGGGTGGTATAGTGGGTGGTATAGTGGGATGGATACATGAAGTTGGGTATTGGATTGGGGCTTGAATTGGGGTGTTTGGAATTGGACATTGGGGGATAGGGTGATGATTGGGATTGGGATTGGGGGATAGAGTGATGGGGAGAGGAGGGCGATGAGGGTGATAAGGGGGAATGAGTGATATATAATATATAATGTGTACTGTATAGTGTACTGTATACCTAGTCCATGATATATTAATATATATAATATATAACATATAAATACAATACCTAATAATCACGCAGACAACTCGAGTGACAAAAATTCTTATGGCAATTTATAGGGAGAGAGATATAGATATCGGTATTTATTTAGAGATGGGAAATATTTATTGTGTTGTGTTGTATTGTTGTATGGTATAGTACAGGATAGTATAGTATAGTATCGTATAGTATATTGAGGGAGGGTTGGGGTTGGGAGAGGGAAAGATGGGGGGATGGGGGGGATGAGGGGGATGAGGGGATATTAAGGTAAAGATTATTCAGAAGCAGAAGCATAGATATGAAAATATGAAAATATGAAACTGTTCTGACTTTTGATTTTGATTTTGGAAGTGTGGTGGAGTCTGTGAGATGGAATGGGATGAATGGTTAATTTTATTTTGGGAGTTGGAACTTGGAAGTGTGATGGTGTGATAGGGTTTGTGAGATGAGATGGGATGGAAGAGATTTGTGATTATAATGGTGAATTTTCTAAGTTTTTGATAAGTAAAGAAAAATAGAAGAAAAGCTGAAGATGGGAAGAAAATGATATAAATCAGATTTAACATTGAGTTCAGAAGAATAGAGAAGACATAAATCGAAGGAGTCATTGAATGAAATCTCGGATTGTAGTTTAGGATATTAGCTTGAGATTTTTTTTTTTTGCTTCTTCTTTTTTGTATGATTTCTTCGTAGGCTGAAAAGATTAATATAATGAAATAGACGATTAGTTTTATTAAGTGATCTTAGATTTATAGTAATCGTATGGGAAGAGGGGAAATAGTTGATTTGTTAAATAGTGATTTGATGAGTAGATATAATATATTCGTTATAGGGGGAAAAGATATTAATAAGTGATAAGCGAGTTGTTCTTTCTTATTTTGAATTTTATGGATTTGCTGAGATGATTTAAAGAACTTTGGCCCTGTTTTGGAATATGTTGGCGGTTTGGGTTGAGTTGGTTTTGTATGTATATACGTATGTTGTATTGATTGATTGATTGATTGATTGATTTTATTAACGTCCATCTTCAGTCCAAGACTATATAGGACAACTAGGCCCTAAGGGCCTAATGGATAACTTTTTAATTTATAATATTGAATATAATCTAATTAAAGAAATGAAAACCAAATACTGAGGAATAATATCCGCTCATTATACACATTATATATAATAAAATTTTTTTGAAAATCAAGAAATTGTAAGGAGGTTAAACCCCTTTCTTATTTCCTCAACTACTTCTTTTTTATTCTTTTTTTTTTTTTTTTTTCTATTACTACTCCTTTCTTTATTACTTCTTATTCAAGAATCCTTACTAAATACCATACCCTTATAGCGATTTTGATAATATTGATAAATTGATAGTTAATTCGATACCTATTTTTATATACAATAGGAATTGTATAGTGTTTTTGATTAATAGTATCTTCTTAAAATCTTTTTTCTTTCTGTTTTATATATCAAATAACTAATAAGGAGGTATTGAGGTGTCTTGATATTATTATATCTGTATTTATTATTGATAAATTTGAAGCAATATAAATAGGATTTGATATATTCATAACCTAATTTGAGTTGAAAGAATATACTAATAATATTTCGAATAGTTCCGCTTGATAGCTTGATTTTCGAGCCAATTTTCTATGGAAATAGTTTCGAGTAAGTTGATAGGGATTGGTTTGATCTGAGTTTGTATTAATTGAGAGTATTAAGCCATTGATCTGAAGCATATTCTTTGATAGTTATATCTAGTAGTTCAAAGCTTGTTTCGTTCGAGATAGGTTGTATTGTAATTGCTTCTTTTGCTAGTTTATTTGCTAATTCATTTCCTTCAATTGAGATATATCCTGAGACCCAGTTTAAAGATATTTCAGCTCCTTTAGTTTTGATAACTTCCGCCGCTTTGATTATTCTTATTGATATGCTTATCCTAAATAATCTAAAGATATCTTTAAACGATATAAACCTGTTTGATTGTTTGAATAGATTTTGAATTTTTAACCAGTATAAGCAATTGAGCTAGCATATTCGATAGCTCTTGTAACTCCACAAAGCTCTCCATTATATACCAATTGATTAATACCAATATTGCTTCGCTCTTGATATAAAATTCGATTATTTGACTATATAGCCACTATACCTACCTCAATACCTACTCCCTTTTCGATGGAGGAGGCATCAGTGTAAATATAAGTAATATTCTTATCCCTATGATTGAAAACAATATTGTAAAGAGTAGCAGTATCTTCTTTTGACGAATTGCTAATATTAACTCTGAAAGGAATTTCTCTTTTTTATAGGGGAAAGTTAAAATGAATGATCTTTTCGAATGAGGAGGGGTTGAAATCCTTATTTATCGATTCTTGATTCTATTCAATTGAGTGGGCTTATATTGTTTTCTTAGAGGAATAGAGATCGCTTTCAAATTAGTTTGATATTGAGCTAATATACCTTTTTCGATATTAATTGGGTAATTTGGTGCTAGTTTGGCTAGACAGAATGCGTATTGTCTAATATTTGAATCTAATCGGATTCTTGAAGGCTTTAGACCTGCTTCTACTTCCATTGGGAGGATTGGAGCAGTTTTTGAATACTCCTAATATCTTTCGAAGGGCTAGGTTTTGAAGTGATTGCATCTTATTCTTGAAATGAGCTTGGCCTCTCCACCAAATCACTGATCCGTAATCGGCTATACTGGTCACGCATGCTATATATAGCTGCCTGAGGGCTTTAGGGCTAAGGCCTTTTTCGATATTAGCTAATCGAGCTATTCGATGGAAGGCTCCTTTAGCCTGTGCGATTCGAATATTAACATGTTGATTGAATTGAGGTTTGGGTCAAACCATATTCCCAGCCATCTGATTTGGGATTGAGGTGTGATTGTTTCAGAATTGGGTAGAGTGATTGGATAACGTATGTTGTATATATACATGTATGTATATATTTATATATAAAAGTAGATATATATATATATGTTGTATGTATGTATGTTGTATAATATGTTTATCTTTATCTGGGTTTGGGTTTGAGTAGAGTTAAGTTGAGTTACGTTAAGTTGATGAGGTTGCAGTCATGTCGAAGAATTAAGTGAGTGATACGAAATTCTCGCTTCGATTCTCGCTTCGGTTCTTGACTGTAATCTATAATGTAAATAGGTATAAATGCGGGGCGTGGATTGGTGGGTGGGTGTGTATTGGATGTATGCATGTATATGTGGAGATTGAAAAGTATTAGGAAGTGGGTGAACTTGTTTGTTGGATTTTATGGAGTAGGAAAGAATTTTGGGATTATTGGATTTTGGATTCTAGGGTGGGAGGTTGATGGCGGTGGTTTTCGTTTCGGATTTGGTTTCGGGTATAGATTTGGGCTTGATCTGTAAGGAGGCAGAAAGTGGTGGGGAATGGAGAATGAGAGTTTGCGATTGAGGTGACAGAATCTGCAGGTTTGTAAATGATAAGATGATAGGAAGAGTGACGGTGAGAAGATTACCTAATGTCGTTGATGATGAGATACGTGAGAAGAGAATTGCTCAGTGACAACGATACGTTACTACAGACAACGATAACTATAGATAGCATTTCTACTTTTGGATTTTTAGAGTCTACGTAGTTGATACGGGACATGAGGAAATTCTAGGCACAGGTGGAAAGCGCAGAGGTAGAGCGGACGCGAAGTTGTGCTCATCCATGATCGTCTTCCTCATTGTTTGCTTTTAATTTACTGGGTTTTCGTAGGATGGAAAGGGTTTTTGAGTAAGATAGGAGTGGGAGAATAGGACTCTTTGGCGGTGGAGAGGATTCTGGGTGACTGATGAAGGTTATAGGTAAAATACATGCATCGTCATTTGGTTGAGGCTGAATGAGGACATTTAATTGCTCTATATATTAAAATATTCCCCTCCATTTAACTATTTTCATTCATCTCTACCAAAGTATATGAGAGTGACTCATTGAAGATTCGGATATATGTAGATCATAAACTCCGGAATTATCCTTACTTATTTTTGATGGATGATTGTTGTAAAAAGGCAGGTACGCATAATGCCAGTGATGGATTGTGACCGGAAAGGAGTCGGGATCTTGCAAGTATACAGTGACCACAATTAAAAAGAGCTGAAATGCGTTTTATCGCATGCGTTTTATTCCCTAATTACTAACTTTTAAATATTTTATAATTCAATACCTACAATTTCTGAATGGATTTAAATTTATTATACTTAGGCTGTGGAAGGAGCTTATTTTATATAAACGAGGGCTTATTATTGGGGCTCGATAAATGAGATTTTCATTGTGTGAATTAACATCGAATTTAGAATCTCTCGCAAGGCAGTGAGATCGACTATTAATAACACTGAATCAAGGCCAGGAGGAATCTCTAAGCCTGGTAGATATGGGAAGATCCTATATTCGGCCAGGGGATTATCGATTTATGCTAAAGCATGTATGATGAATCCCAAGGCGAAAGTTTGAAATACATTGATAGGAAATAGATCTAAAAAATAAGTAATATTATATCAAGGATTTATGTAAACTCTATGGGATTACTTATTGATATACTAAGAAGCATTCTGAATTTAAAAAGGAGCATGCTAGACTGAGATTGAATTAATACAAGTACCAGAGCATATTAAAATATTGAAAAATGGAAGCTTTATATATAGAATAACAATGTTCCGCTGAGTATAACTGTGGGAAAAGAGATTGAATAGATATTCGGAACTTTTATTCAAAAGTGGGATTTTTGTTTTCATATTATTTATAAACCTGAATGGGATATTAAAGTCATAGTATAAGCAGCTTTCTGGAGGATAAAAGGATTCCATTATATCTAATAGAAAGGGATTAGGAGTCTAAGAAGTATGGGTACTCTGCAAGATCTTATATTCAGGTTTTTAAAGGATATGCTCCTCGAGGAATATATAATTCTCTCATTTTTTATACAGAATAATATACTTATATATACTACTCGTACTGTACAGGATTGGTTTATTGAAAATGAGATCCAGACTATTTGATTAGCCTCCCTACTCCCAAACCTTAATCCTATTGAGAATGTCTGGTAAGTATTAAAGTGTAAGATGATGTAATTATATTCTGTATTTATAGAATCTATAGAATATAAAAGAGAAAATCTAAAGAAACTAGAGAAGTGTTTGAAAGTGATATAGGAGGTATTAGATGAAGGATTATTCGAATTTCTAATAGAGAGTATATCGAGATATATAAAGTATATATTGATATAGATGGGTAGTATACAAAGTATTAGAAATCGATATATTGATAGAATATATAAAAGTAGTTTCAAAAATAGCATACGCGACAGTATACCCAAAATCAGATTTTTAAAAGAAAGAATTGAATTTATATCCTTCATTTTTCCCCGCAATGTGGATACCACTAAATTAAAAAAAAAGTGGTTCCGGCTTATTTCAATTGTCTAGTACTGTAATGGGTTGATAATTCCTACCTGATTTCATTAGCGAGAACAGAAATTTCAGTACCGGATTCCATGGTGAGTGTTTTTAGTCAGATCGTGCTTGCCTCATCTGTTTATTTGGATGAGGATTCGGCGTTTCAGGGGGCAAGAAAGAATTTTCGAGAAAGTGGAAGGAGGGCCGCAGATACGAGAGTGGTGAGGTGTAGAGTTAAATAAAGATAAGGGGAAACGGGATTAGAGAAACTTGGAAGTGATAGAGATTCAGAATTTTAGATTGTGAGAATAGAATCAATTATCTGAGTAAAAATATATTTAAGTCTTCTATGGTGAAGAGAACGTGTCAGTTCTTTTATGACTTTGACACTGAATAAGATATAAATCGATAGGTAAATTATTGATTAGATCTACTTCTTCTCAATATCTCTTTTATTTGTAAGACACTTTAAGATGAATTTATACTATTCCATCAAGTAGATTTCGTATCAATCCGAACTCATTAAGTTTCATAAAGTAAGATTTAGGGGCTCGCCATCAGAAGCACATGAGTCTGTTCAGTCTATATGCGATCATAGCATATTCAATGAGATTAAAACCACCAAAGTCTATTACACAACATAGGAAATCGAGTAATTAATTTCATTGAAAGTATCAGTAATGGCTGTATGTTTATCGTTACTTATTCATTGATAACAGCTGAGACATGTATGATTAGTTGAAAAAATGAACAAGGACCTGAGAATCATTTGAGACTTGTACTTGAATGTTCCAAGAATCCTATATAATCAAAAACTTATGAACATCTATAAGCATTGAATATTTACAAACAATGGGATAATAAAAAGCGCTTAATAAGTATTGATAAACACTCAGGCATTCAAAAGTACTCAAACATTGAGAGGCATACAAACATTCATAAGAATTTGAATATCAACAAGCATTTAAATATCAATGAACGCTTGAAATTTCTAAATACATGAACATTGATAAGCACTCGAATATTGACACTCATTTAAACATTGACAAGCTCTTGAATATTCAGGATGATATATATTACGGAATGTACCTGAACAATCAAATCATGTGCAAGTCTATCCAAGCACTCAATGGCTCCTGACAACTTGGGAAATTTGAGAGAAGGAAAGAACGACGATCAATGTTTACAGGTATGTAATGAACTTTTCGAATGCTTCTCAATCCTTTTCCTCTTTGTCGTACATGAGGTACCAAAAGTGATACAAAATTCCAATTTCCAGTTCCAATTTCCCATTTTCCGATCCAAATCCAATCAAAAAGCTCCCCTCTCTCCTTTCCTCTCCCACGATGACTTTCTGGGCCTTTCGTTCGGCCGAAAAATTTCCTCTCCCGTGTGTTGGAGAACCCCTGTTCCAGGGCTGTCTGTCGTTATCTAAAGAATTGGTATTCCAAACCAATGTCTTCTTTCTCATCGTGCAGTTGGCAATTTTTTCGGTTTCTTGGTGGGCTACTAGCAAGTGGAGTCTTGGTACGGACCTGCAGCCAGCTTCGCTGTGCTGTCAGTGTTTTTCCTCGGCTCTCCTCGTTCTGGACCTGGTCTCCCTGTTCTCCTATCGACTTCGCGCGGCGGAATTTGGCTTTGCTATATTCAATTCTCTTGTTGCTTTCCTCGCTTTTGTAAGGATATTGTATATCGATCATGAGAAGAAGAAGGAGGATCCTAAGTGGAAGGAAGGTCCAGGCGAGGTTGCTTCCTTGATTCTGGCATTTTTCGACATTTTTCTTATCGCCCTTGTTATAATTCGATTGCGAGCCACCGAAGCGCAAGCAGAGCGAGAGATGATGAAACGAGAAAGATCTGCGTGAGATCGTAGATCGACAACCCTTAGAGCGGGTTAACCCGGGGGTCGCACACTGGGGCAGCCGCATGGTGCTGTTCTAGGCTCGACCATGCTTGCACCGAGTCCAGCGGCCAAGGGACCGCATCCCGAGCCCCTACAGAGTTCGACGTTCACGGTCGTTGTCGGGCGTTAGTATTCGAGGGGACTGTCAATCATCATCAGACACCCCAGGATTGTCGATCATCACTAGACTTTCCATAAGTTCGAGCTGGGAATCTCCTTGCGAACGCGAAGAACAATGAACTCAGATCTGATCGACCCATTAGCTGCATGGGAACTCAAAGACGGTCAGATCACCTCCTACCAATCACTTCAGCATTGATCTATGCTATTTGAATATCCTCGCGATAAATTATCAAATATTTCGCCGGTAGGAGGTCTTACCCTGGATATCATCATCATCACTCAGATGTCTTTCCTTCAGATATCATCATCATCCAGATATCCTCACTTTCGAAAACTCCATTTATTCGAAACCCGCTCTATCAAAGGTTCTCCTCAATATTTATCGCAACTAGATGCTATCAGCAGAGGCTTCGCATTGGTTTCCCGAAGCGCAAGATACAACATCAATCATATCTCAGCGTCTCAATTCAAAGCTTTGAAGTGGCTAGCCTGCTTGGATTGCTATCTCAGTATTCCGTCAGTCTCCGTGTCGATTTGTCAACATTGTGAATTGGAGATTCCGTGAGAACCTCTATCTCAATGTCGATATTCAAAACCAAAAGCTCAAAATCAATATAAAGCTACTTCTCGGACTACTTAGTCATCATCAAGATATGCTCAGAGCCGGTAATCAAGCCAGAGACGACTAATCTATTTGAATTGACATCTCAATAACCGAACTGGGGCTTGCATAGCCAACAATCTCGTTGACGATCTTGCACTCTTATGCCATATCACTCCTCACTTCGAAGCAAAAAAAATTCAGAGTTTTGAAGTTATGACCATGACTGTCCGCTGAGAGTTAAAACTTAGAGTATAGTCAATACTTACTCTTTGTTTGATAAACTTTTGAGAATCGTCATTCTTAGACCTCGATTTGACATCAAACTTACTCGGCTGCTGTGCTGTTTGTCTCGCGTTTACTTTTGTTGCACACGCAGTCTTTTATGATCGAACAATCATCTTCATGGCACATTTCACCCATGGTATCTATCATCAAACTACCCAATATGATCAAGATATCTCCTCAAGAACACCCTATCTCACAAAGGGTTTCGCACACCGAGCTCTCTTTTTGCTAAAACATTGAGTTATCGAAGCCAGAACGCTGACTCGCATCGAAGACTGACCTCATTACAATACTTTTTGCGTTGAGATGTCATAGGATTGGGCCAAATACTTCATCGCAACAATCCATACGTTGAAAGCACAATTTTCGTCAGAATATTGTGAAACGAAAGTACGCTTTACCTCATCATTCCTGTGAGGATTCATAATAAGTCCACTAAATCACTTATTAATATCTTACTAATTAAGAGATATCTTAATGACTAATATGCATATAATATGATCTTATATTTAAAATCATATTATCATACAGTTGTATAATAGTATCTCTTATCAAATTGATTTATAATGGAATAGAATGAAATGGAATTAAATGGAAGTATATGGGAAATATCGGTAAATCGATTGGTTGTACTTTCTTTTTATTATATAAAATTATTCTATAAGATTCGATTCAAATCAATCTTATTTATAAGCATAGAAAATACTGGAATTTCATTATAAACTATATAAACCTAGGATATTCTTTAAAGAAAACCTAGGAAAAAGCAAGCAATTTCATCTCAACTCAGCCTAGCTCTTCTAAATTGACTTCAATTCAACTCTTATATATATTCGATTTATCCCTTAAGCTTAAATTGACTAGATCTTCCACTATTATTATAATAATAATATTCCTTATTATTATAAAAGCTAACCTCTAAGAATTCCTGCTTCGATTTGATGAGAAATTGGAATTTTGACCTTCTCTTTGTTACAATGGGTCATGCATCTGCTCATGCGGAGCATTCAAATCCCCCGAGCATATTGTGCATTGCCGCAAAGTCCTCGTGACCTATGAAACCTGGCCCCCAGATATCAAGCCCAAATACCCACTCTGCAATCAAGCAGCTCAAGAACGACTACTGAAACAACTAATGCATATACTAGCCAAATTCGCTAAATTCATTGCTATAATAGATTTCTATAAAAGCATATACCCTAAAACACTATCAGAAGAATAGAAAGAGAGAAGGAAAGGAATCGATTGATCCAGGCGAACATAAGCAGAGAGTAGAAGAGAATAGATCTAGAAAAGCTATATAGAAAAAAATTGAAGTATACAGCATACCATATTACAATAGAATATATACAAAAGCTACCCTTATAGAATAAAGCAGTTTTCAAATAAATACTATATAAAAAATCGGAAAGCACGTACGGAAGCACTCAGAGGATTGGAGACAAAGGTGTAAGTGCGCTAGCTATCGCTTGGGAGGCTATTGAGGGTATTGAGACCCTATCTCTAGAAAAGGGGGATTATGTAAACTAGAAAATTATCCCGCAGTTAGCCCAATTGTAATGCCCCCTGGGAGGCTTGCCTATACGGCCTGGTTGAAAATTACTAATAATAATAATAATAATAATAATGGGTCATGCATCGAAGGAGGATTTCCAGAAGAAAAGATGTGGAATTGGAACATTCACTTGATTGAAACAACCTCTGGATAAAAATTCTATGGATTTGGAAACTCAACATTCTATTTATGAAAAGTTGTGGAACTTGGAATTTTCACTTACAATAAATTCGTGATGAAACTGGAACACTATCCTGATTGGAGTGGAAGACTTTCGTTGGAACACTCCTTTGTCCGAATGTTGTGAACTTGGAACACTCACTTCATTGCGGCAAAGTACGCTAAAATCACTGAGAAAACTCCCTGCATTGATTACCTCATTATTGGAACGCTCATTAGCTCTGTTTGAATCACCATCGGATCGGAGTTTCATGGGAAGACTCTCGTCGTTGGCAAGTTTAGATATCGGAGCCTCGTTACAAGGGAGATACTTTGTTCATTACAGCACAACATGTTATGGTATATTTTTTGAACGGGTTGCCGAAACACGACTTAAAACGGCAGGCATTGAGAGATGTTTCTCCGGGACTATGTTCGTGGAAAATTTCTATTCGTTGGCAACCTTTAACACTCAACAGCAAAAGAGGTGGCATGTATATTTTTCTCTCGAATTATTGGTGAACGTTGAGGCACGTTGATTTAAAAGCTGTTGGGCAACCTCTCAACTACAGCGCCATCTTGAGATAAGAGCGAATTCAGAATAATAATTATATGAGAGAGTCTCAAATTCAAAGAAGTGAGCTTCTCTGTCGTTGGATAACTCAGTCTCTTCCCCGAGACTCGCAAGTCAAATTTCGATCCTCATATGGACGTCAGCTGTGATGAAAAGTTTGAGGGGTTACAAGTTTCTCCTCTTTAAGAGACTTCCTCTTTTCAGGTACTATCTATGGCTTTGACTCTACGGCATTGGAATATCTCGTTCATTGAGATACATCCTTCTGTTTACATGACACTGGGATTGTGTCTTTTAGACAGCGAAACCACTGGCCAGCATAGAATTTTGCCATAATCCAGCTTTCGGCTTGTCAATTTGGACTGTTGAAAACCAACCTTAATTCATCGATTTCCAGCTGGTAATTCATACAAATCAAACACCCAGATGGACTATGTTTTTATTAATACTGCCGAGCTCGATCTCTTTCCTACTTAAACACATCAGCGAATAATTAGAATGTCGAAATAATGGGTTGCTTGAAGAATGAGTGGGAAGAAGAATGAACATAGCTTGAGGAAATTTCCTTTCACTTCCAGGATAGAGCTATCCTTTGTTTTTCTGGCTAACATTTAGATAGTGACGTCCAATATACCTCACGGTACGAATCCGGTTGTCTCGAACCAGTCTTGGCACTTTCAGTACACGGAATTCATTGAACTCTCGATATATCAGATGATACTTTGGATTATCCAGGTCATTATAATGCTTTAAGTCTCGGCTTACTCGAAGTTAAACCTTGGTATTCTAAGTAAAGAAAGTGTTTGAAATGTTTTGCATTTCGACATCTGAGAAGTGGTCACGATATGTGTATAGTGAAGGTGAGCAAAATTAACAAATTCCAGGCCAAAATCAAAGTAACTTTCGAAAATACCAGAATCGAATGATCTTTTGTCGTAAAGCTGGATCGATTCCAAATTTTCTTGGAACACGACACTGTACAAATGACAATCAGTAAATTCCGATTGTTCGTGCTAAATTACTAGCTTGAGTCCGTCGTAGAATTTAGGTTCACGCTACCCACGATCCAAGGTTTCACACAAACTTGGAAATTATCATAAATACATCAAAATTTCTCTTCACAAATTGTTTCACTATCTCACTCCTCCGCAAAGCATCACGATCTTCGGATTTTGCCACAACGCTGAAGGTACTGAACTTAGTCTTATGGCTTCAGATTTGAATGAACCGAAGATACTAATGGTTGAATGTAGGTTTCAAATTGATCAGAACAAGAATTCAAAATGCTCCTCGACAAGCTTATGCCATTCTTCGAATTTATCGCCTACTTTGGGGCACTTTTGTCTGGATGGTTGATTTGTTCACAATATGGCCGTGACGGTTATACAGGGGGCGAGAGTCGGATGCGAGCAAAGCTACTGTTGCAACTATTACAGATGTCTCCAGAGGAACGATCTGATAGAATCTTGGATCTCTTCTTCTTTGTACTGTCTGGAAAGACAACCGAGGTACCTGAGGAAGTTCTTCCCGAGATTCTCGAGCATCTCGAACGACGAATTGGTGGCACAGAAACTGTTCAAAGAAGCGAATGGTTCCGGACATTGTCCACATCCGAACTTAACAGATATTGCGACGCGCAGCTTAGAGTGACTCCAAGTCGTCGACGTAATTTTGCATTAGAAATCAAAGAGAACTGGAACATACCAACTGTGGAGCGTCCAATGGGATTTGAGAAAGAGATTGCCAGGGTTCAGAAGCGTATTGAGGAGTACAAGAGAGGAATTTCTTCAACGAAAGCAAAGATGGCGGAAAACATTGATCTTGAAAAAGGACCTGGATGGGAGAGATGAGAAATTGGTATATAGTCAAGGGATTAAGCTGATAGTGATGTACAGTATGAATAAGTTCGATTTCTCAACTGTTACATTATCTAATATATCGCCTAATTGTATTCCGGAAGTCATGAGGAGATTGTAATGATTTCAGATATCTAAGTTCGTTAATTGTCCGTCTACATGATTCCATTCAGATAACCAACAAGAACTTCAATAAAAGATAGACTCCTAAATTAAAGCTCATCTTTCTCCCTATTGCCTCTTGAAACTTTCTTTCCCTCAATAATTGCCCCCCTGAAAAGCCTGTCTCTCGCCTCCATACACTTGCGCCTGTGAGCATTACATATTAGTGGCTTCGGCTTATCGATCCTTTTCCTTGCTACTATCGCCGCCCCGAATGATGTTACGTATATCATATTTTCATCTTCCAAATTCAGATCTTTCTGTCTATTCCCCACAATATCTCTTCTTTCTTTTCCTTCCGCTGCACTTTTCCACTGTCCATCCAAGATCTTAGCCATTGGAACGCGCATGGCCTTCCTGGAGGTTGGATCTAAAGCGTGATTTCCCCTGAGTACAATATCCAACGGATCCATCTTGAATATATTCGAGAAAAAATGCTCGTCTTCCCAATATGGCTGAATGGAATGAATTCCAAAACGAAAAGAGTGTCTTTCATGCCATTTACATAGCTAAAAGGTATGCGGGGCTCTGTTTGCAAGAAACTTAGTTACGTGGCGAGCACAGGTGAAAATCGAATCAACTAGTATGGGAAGATGAAAAATCTCAATCATTGAGCCTTCCTTATATAAATTTCATGCTGCAGAAGAACCTGTGTAATATTTTAGACACTAAACTTTGAAGGTTACGTGTTCAATATTTTACTTTCGATGTTTCCATACAAATTTACCCCAGATCTCTCCCTCAAACTCCCTTCTCAAGATCCACACATCCCGCTTCATCTTTCCCCGATTTTCGTGCATTCTTCGAAATCCCTCCCTCCAAAGGCGCCTCCTCCTTCTCTTTCTCTCGCTCCCTCTCCTTCTCCTTAAATTCCTCAATACGCTTCTTAACTCTCAAAACTTGCTTCTCATACCCCATCCACTTTTCTACGCACAAAACATCCCTGAACCTTCCACCATCCATCTCATTCCTCCGCATTTGCATCTCAAGATATTCATACACTTCCGGAAGCACATCATTTTCCAATCGAGACCGAGTACTCTCATTATCCGCGATGACGAAAAAACATAATTCGAGGATTCTCTCTGTACGCTTCTCCGGAGGAGCTTCTAGTATTTCGTTGAGGACTCGGGCGCGCATTTGACGGTCTTGTTTCGCGCGTCCAAATGTTTGAGCGCACTCCCAGCCAGCAAAGAGCATGACGAGCATTGAGGTCAGAGAAGCAATCGGGAGAAACCAATCGATAAACATCGCTCACCTATTTTTCCTCCTGATTGGAGAACAATTGGGCTTTTATAGTCAAAAGGATTCGTCGTGTTCTATTATTTCCAACGACAAGTCTTAGAGGTTGTAACCGTTCCTCCTAATTCAATGAAAAAGTAAATGTGATGATCCTAGGTAATTGTTGTCGAGAAATTAAGATCCAAAAAGTTGTGCAGAGTATGAGGATGAGGATCATATAGATAATTCTCGAAAATGGGAGAATGTGAGGTAAAATTCGTCCTGCGAATAGCGTAGACCTAAGTTTTGCGACGGACTGTGACTAGATTCCTAGTTGAGGAACAAGCGAACTGTCGATCAAATTTTTGAACTACGTTCCGGAGGTCTTGCAGATCAAGAGCAAACTCGAGAGTTGAATGTTAGCAGATACGTGTGTCGTAACTGGTGCAACGCTAAAGCAAGTTCGAGGGTCTGATTGTATGATTATGAGAAGTAGATACTAACTTGGTCTTTATTGGTGACGAGATACCAAAAAAATTCGGACTTGCAGACTGGATGTGCGTACAGTAAGTAATTATAATCCACCCAAGAACATCGCAGTAGAACCACTCTAAAACACCGGCTGCCAACCACGCAAAAAAGTTGTCAACAAGTGCTTTGAATTGCATTTTGATTATTGGATTGGATTGGATTGGATTGGATTGGATTGGATTGGATTGGATTGGATTGGATTGGATTGGATTGGATTGGATTGATTAGATTAAATTGAATTGGAAAATTTGGAAATTGAATCACTTTGGTACAACGAGAGAAAAGCATCTTGTTATTGGAATTTGAATTTGAATTTGGAATTGAATTGAATTGAATTGAATTGAATTGAATTGAATTGGAAAATTGAATCACTTTGATACAAAGAGAGAAAAGCATTGAAAAACGTTCGAAAAATTTCTTACATACCTAGGTACTTGTAAATAAAGATCATAGTTCTTTCCCATCTTCATTCTCAATTTCTTAACATTGTCAAGAGCCATTGAGTTACTTGAAAGCACTTGCACATTCAAATGATTTGATTGTCTGTAATCAATTTGAATGCTAGAATCGGGATAGACAATTAGATACATTTGAATGCTTGAACTGCTTTGATTGTTGAAGTCGCTTAGAATGTCTGGTTGACTCTGAGTATTCAAACTATCTTGAATATTCAAGTGCATATGATTATTTGATAACTTAAAGAATGTTCAAGTGCCTATAATTGTTTAATAGCTTATAGAATGTTCAATTGACTATAAATATTCAACTGACTTTAAACATTCAATTAATTATAAACATTCATATACTTATAAAAATTCAACTTCTTCGAAACATTCAACTTCTTATAAATATTCAAATGACTACAAATATTCAAATGTTCAAATGACTATAAATATTCAATCAATTACAAATGTTTAAACATTTATACACACACAATAAATTTCGAAGGAAACTTTTTCTTCGAAATACAACCTTCTCACAATCGCTCTAGATCATAGTTATCAATACAATTCCATTGCAATTATCTCTAAGTGATTCTGGCCAGTAATTGTTGTGATACTGTCGTCAACATTTCGAAATACAAAACGCATGCAAAAAAACGCATGAAAAACTCTATCCTAAGACTTCAGAATAAATAACCTAATCTCAATATTAATATGGAACACTCCGATTATATAGTTATAAAGATTCCAAATACTAATCTGAATACTTTTTAGATATAGATATGAGAAAAGCCACCCCAAATCAATCTATAATATCAAATACCTATCTAGCAATTACTTCCAGCCCTTCTATAATCCCAAATTTGCCTACTTATTCTAGAAGAATCCCAATCGAATTATTAAGTCTTACTTCATTAATCAATCAAATAACCAGCCCTGAAATCAGAATATAAGATTTCAATATATCTAGCAATCCTTTTATTATTCAAAAGCCAAACAATATTACTCAAATCTTCAATTAAAACAAAAAGCGAAACTTTATTATACTACTTACCAATCCAAACAAGTAATTCAAAATCCAAAACAATCCAATCACTCCTAAAGAAGTTATTCTAAAAGCTAGAGATCTTATAGTTTTAGTTTTTACTCTTTCTCAATCACGTGATAAGTAATCTAAGCTATTAGACCTTTTAGAAATCTTTAGAGAATATACTGAAAAAGGAAATCTCACTACAGCTTCCAAAATCATCATATCCCAAATCAATTACTTGGAAATAGCTATACAGAAAATCGAATCTCAAACCAAAGCTTTAACCAAATCGGCTCCCACCAGTACCACAATATTAATATCAAAACCTTTTTACACTAATATTACAAAAAAAGGAGAATAGAATCTAGTTACTAAAGGAAAAAGTAACAAATCTATTCCAATAGAGAAAAAGACTAGTATTATCCAAAAACGATTACTCTTAATCAAATCAGAAATCCCTAACTCTAAAACCTTCTCGCCTTTAACGATTCGAAACAAGATTAATAAAGCCTTCCAGGAAATTGGAATTAAAGAACCAATAGTTGCTATAGTAATATTCTTTTTCAATAATAATATCATTATTATTATTAATAATCCCTTTACAATACAATTCCTAATTGAAAAAAAAGCCATTTGGAAAAATATTATTAAATTCGAAAGAATTCAAAAAGACCAAGAATGGCATAGGGTTATTATTTATAATATCCCTATAAAAGAGTTCTCTGGGTCTAAAGGAATGGATTTGATTATAACTGAAATCAAAATCTTCAATATAGATTTCAAGCTAATAGGAACTTCCTTCTGGCTTATTCTAATAGCTAAAAGAGCCTACTAAAAAGATGGTGCTATCGTTATAGCTTTTACCTCAAAATCAGAAGCCGAATTAGCTATTCGAAAGCGATTGTATATTGCAGGCACTAGTATTAGAATAGAACAATTCTATAAATCCAAATCTATTATACAATGCCAAAAATACCAGGGCTTTGGGTATCAAAGCTTATATTGCAAAAAAGACCCTTTTTGCAGATTGTATAGAGGCAAATACATTACAGCAATATATCTCTATATGGTTTGCAATTTAAGAGAAAAACTCTGTTTTCATATTATTATCAAATGCTCTAATTGTCAAGGAAATCATATAGCTAGCTCTAAAAGCTGCGAAATCTTCAAAGCTATTCAACAAAAAAGCCAATAGTATTAATTTTTTTTTTTTTTTTTTTTTAATTAACGTCCTTTTCTCAGTCCAAGACTATTTAGGACGGCTAGGCTTTAAGAACCTAACAACTGCTAGTGGATATCTATAGTAGATATATTCAATTTGGGGGAGTAAAAACGAATGCTGGGGTGCTATGCCCGATCTCTATTCGGAGTGCAAATAGAGATTAAATAGTCTTCATCCTCTGAGACACTTCCTTCCTCACTCTTCCCCTACCCCTAATCCAATTAAAGCATCCCAATATCCAATTTCTCTTTTTAAAATCCTAAATCCAATTTGCTATCCCTCCCTTTCTATAAAAGGCAAGAGTTATCCCCTCCCGAGTTGCCTCCAATATAACAAAGGGTCCTCTTGCTAGTGAGATAGCAGAAGAAGGCACCACTCTTCTCTGTCTTTATCTCTTTTAAACTAGCCCCTTGTATATCTTCATAAGCTTGATATCCTCCAGCTCTTATTAGATGTGTATAGTCGAAACTGTTGAAAATAGTGGGGCAGGGCCGAATCCTAAGCCCTATTGCCCACACACAAATCAATTCGGAAAATTCGAAAATTCGAAATTAAAAGAAAAACGTTGTATTGTATCGATGCCCAGAGCATGGTATTAATTTGAAAGCGATGGCATTCTCTGTATTGTGTCGTCGTAGTATTCGAGTGGCTGAAAGCCAAAGGGTATAAAAAAGGGTTGTAGTACGAGTAGAGCGGCGGCAAGCTCTATATCGAAAAGACTCTTCTAAAAGAAGAGACCTACTGCGTATCATATTTCTGTATTTGAAATAGTAATCGATGGTAGATGTTGAATCTAACCGGGGCTTCCGTAACCTTCGTATCCGCGTCTAAAGCTGGTATTCAACTCTTCGTAGGTATTGCTGTCGTAAAATCGTAATATAATCCTTCGCTATATCTCTGAACCTCTCTCCTTCCAATTCTTCCAATTCCATCTGCGACTCAATCTTAGCTCTGCAGACTCTCAAGAGAGAGCTGGAGGTTCGTAGGATGCACCGCGTACAGGTGTTGAGTCTTCGCATCCCCCAATAGTATTAATCAATGTGTTACAATAATATCAGATTTCTTCAAATAAACCTTAACAAAAGCCCTCAAGCTACAGAAAATATTCTACAGCTTACTCTTAAGCTCAATATTGATCTGATTTTAATTTAGAAACTTTGGATTCAAAAAAATGGAACCAATTTCTCTAATTGCAGATCGACTATATATTCCAATTTTATACAAATTCTCCCCAACTTCAAACCCCAATCTCAAACCCCGAATCCTCCTATATATTTCCAAAGACCTCCGAGCTATAGTTAATCTAGTCCCTCATTTGCCAATAGACCCGAATATACAGATAATAAACTACCAAAATGGAAGCGAAACCTTCCAAATTATCAATATATATAACGAAGCAGATCAAGCACAGAAAAAAGGATATACAATTGATCGGTCCCTTTATAATCTATCGATTAATCAACAAACAATAGTATTAGGCGACTTCAACTCCCATTATCTATTATGGAATCCCTTTTCAAATAAAAGCGTTAATGCTGACCAACTAGTAGAGTGGATTGAAGATCAAAATCTAAATCTATTGAATGAACCTGGTGCTATTACTTTCTTTCGAACTAATCTGACAAATCTAAGTATATTCGATCTCACATTAGCTTCTCAAAGTATCTCTTCAAGGATACAAGATTGGCAAATACTTTCTAATATTGAATTCGATTATTCAGGGATTCTATTTGAATTAAAAGGAAAAGAGAATCCAAATACCCTTTATCAAGAGCCAATAATCAGATATTATACAAAGCTAGCCAATTGGGAGCTATTCGAATCTATTCTATAATTCAAAGCCAAACACTTGTCTATTCTAGTCGAACTAAGTATGTTTACAACAACTATACAAGATTCAATTGATTTCCTTTAAGAAAACGATATATATTGTTCCAAATTGGATCATGCTGTTAGCGAACTTACAAGGATTATCCAAAAGGCAATGGAAAGCTATACTCCGAAGATTATAATAAATAAAAGAGCTAAGCTATGGTGGTTTTCTGAATTGAAAGCTCTTCGAAAAGAATTAGGAAAAGCAAAACAACAAGTTGAATTTAATCTCGAAAATATTAGTTCAAAAAAAGCTTATCGAATTATTAGAAACAGATATTTTTAAGCTATTAAAACAGCAAAGAAGAATTATTGGAACAATTTCCTAGAAAAAGAGAACACTTAAACTATTTTCAAAGCAATAGTCTATATAAAGAATTATCAAAATCAAAGAATCCCTGATATTGCTTCAGAAATCTTTTTTGAAGGAAAATGCTCTGCTTTTCGAACTACTTTGTTCCCTTAACCTTTTATTACAGTTGAACCTGAATGGGAAGGATATTAACAATCCAACGAATGGGAATGGCTTGATCTCTCTAAAAACGAATTAAAAAATACCTGTTCGACTAAAATTCAAGGGAAAACTCCTGGTTTAGATAGTATTACTTAAGAAATCATTATAAGAGTGTATAAAGCTATTTCACAAACCTTCTTTATTTTATATAGCAAGCTTCTCAATATTGGATATCACCTATAATGCTGGAAACAAGCCACTGGAGCAATCCTTAAAAAAGCTTCGAAATCAGATTATTCGATACCAAAAGCGTATAGGGTTATTGTATTTCTTAATTGTTTAGGAAAAGTAAGCGAAAGGATTCTAGTTTAATGATTAGGATATTTAGCGGAAACTATTCATTTCTTATATTATAGCTAAATGGGAGAACAACAAAAAAAATCGGCAATCGATATAGCTCTCCTTTTGAATATAGAGATTGAAAGCAATAAGCGAGCTAATAGTAAGACTTCAGTTTTATTTATGGATATAAAAGGAGTATTCGATTATATTTCAAAAAATCGATTATTGGATATCTGTAAGAAGTTGAGACTACTAATCAATCTTATCTCCTGGATAGCTTTATTTCTTCAATAAAGACAATTAAAATTATCTTTTAATAATCAAATCGAATCTTTCAAGCTAATTTTGATCGGAATATTATAAGGCAACCCTATCTCGTCAATCCTCTTCTTGATTTATATTAAAGATCTTTTCCAAAACAATTCAATTAAATTCCTTTTATATATTAATGATATCGCTTTTATCACTAATTCATCTACTTGGAGAAAGAATGTTAATTCATTAGAAAGAGCTACAAAACAATTATACGAACTCAGCTCAAAGAATACAATCCAATTCGATTTAGCTAAAATAGAGCTAATACATTTTTCCTCTTCCAAATTAACAGTTCAATATCCTATTACTTTACCCAATTCGGAAATAGTAATACCCCAATCTCTAATTAGATGGCTTGGTATCTGGTTTAATCCGAATCTCAAATTCGATTAATATATTAATATCAGAGTAGCATAAGTGAAAAGAGTCTTTCAATGAATAACTCACTTAGCTAATATAGAAAAAGGCCTTAGTTCTAAAGCTATAAGATAGTTATATATAGTTTGTATAATTAATATTACTGACTATAGATTGGAAGTTTAGTGAAAAGACTAGATCAAATTCAAGGATACGTTTCAATCACTTCAAATCTAGCTTTTCGAAAGATATTTGGAGTTTTCAAAATTGTCTCAATCCTTTTAATAAAAATCAAAGTAGGACTAAAGTTAGCAAAAATTCATTTAAATTCAAATATAAAATGATATACCTTTTGATTAGTGAAATTATTATTAAATTATTCAATTAATATTGAAAAAGAAGTGCTATCTTAATATAAATCGGATTTAAAAGTAATGGCTACTCCTCGAAGGAAACGATATAAGTTATTTCAATTAGATAAAATAAGAGAATTCATAGAATAAGATTTCGATTTATTTACTCTCGAAAAGATTACCTATTTTAACTTCCCTTTCTGAAAAGAAATATATCTTACAAAGTCAATATTAATAAAGTCTTGAAAGAAAATATAGCTATTTTTTATAATATTATATTTAAATATAAAGATCAAAATACAGTTTATATATATACTAATACATCTTCTACTAAAAAAGGAATTGGAATAGGAGTAGGGATAATTGTAATATAATCAAATGGATCAATCTCTTATCGAAAATGTTCGAATATTGATATCAATCAATTAATATATAATGGAGAATTATTGGGAGTTATAAAAGCTATCGAATATATTAGTACTGTAGTATATGAAGGATAGAAATTCAAGATCTATTTGGATAACCAAGCTGGACTCTATTGCCTAAAAACCCCCTCCGATCACCCCGAGCAAGCCTATCAAATACGAACAATCAAGGTAGTAGAGGATATTAGAGCAAAAGGAGCTGAAGTCTCCTTAAATTGGGTTCCAGGTTACACTTCGATATAAGAAAATGAAATAGCTAATAAATTAGTGAAAAAAGCAATTTCAATACAGGCCACTTTAAGCGAAACCAATATAGGACTATTTGATATAATAGTAAAGGAATACAACTCCGATTAATGGCTAGAGATTCTCAATCAATACAAATCTAGATTAAATCAATTAGATATAATCTATTTGAAACTCTTCTTATGGAAAATCAGCTCCAAAATCAAGCTATCAGAAGGTACTAAATGAAATATTGCTAGCGTCTTTTTTCAATTCAAAATCGGCCACAGTTATATTAAGTCTTATTTATATCGATTCAAACTTTCAAACAATAAGTATATCTGCAACAATATCGAAACAGCTGCATATCTCCTTATTGATTGCTCAATATATAGAAAAGAAAGAAAGGAAATCTTTAAAGAAATATCAATCTCTAAAATCAACCTACAATTCCTGCTACATACGAAAATAGGTATCGAACTAGCAATCAAATTCATCAATACTACCAAAATCGCTACTCGAACTTAGCACCTATCAAGAGCCAAGATACAAAACGAAATTGTGGAAGAAGAAGAGACAATAAGAGAAGGAGAGAGAGCCATTTTGGAAATGGAAAGAGAAGGAGGAGGAGGAGAGAAAAGATAGAGAAGAAAGGGTTTAACCCTTTCTACTCTATATCTTACTATACGCACTTCGTATAGTAAGCGGGAACGAGTCCCCAGTATTAGTTTTCACTTACCCTATTGTTAAAATCCCTAATTTTGTACTTTAAAAGTTATCCGCTAGACCATTTGGCCTAGCCGTCCTATATAGTCATAGACTGAAGGTGGACATTAATTAAATCAATCAATCAATTTAAACATTTATAGATATTTAAATGACTTTAAATATTCAACTACTTGTAAACATTTAATTACTTATCAACATTTAATTAATTATTATCACGGAGATAATAGCTATATCTAATGGTCACTTTGATCAGGAGATAGGTATATAGAGTAATAATAATCTAGATTGACTTAAGATGTAATTATAAGAATTATATTTGATTTATATATTCTAATCAAATAATGAAGTCGCCTAATTAGATATATAAGATATACAAATAAACTAAGTGAAATAGTTTTAGTAATCATAGAAATAAGTACTCCGAAAGAATACTAGGATTAATACCATAGGGTTACACCATATAGTGAATTCCGTGATAATTATAGACATTCAACTTCTTATAAACAATCAACTAATTATAAACAATCAACTGATTATAAACATTCAACTATTAATAGATATTTAACTATTTAGAAAAGCTCAACTACTTATAAACATTCAACTGCTTGTAAATATTCAACTACTTTGTTACAACGGATTAGTAACAGGCTGTAGAATCACTGACTTATAGGCTATAATGGTATTATAGGCCTCAGTGATTCAGCTATAATATACTAGGGGACACTAGATATCCAGGAAAGCTTTAGATATATATATAGTATTAGTTATAAGATATTCTAGAAATATAGAATATAGTTTTTAGAATAATAGATTTTAGAAAAGATAGAATATAATAAACAAAAAGGTTTTGCTAGGATTAATAATATTCTAAAAGATTAGTTTTAGAATAAAAGAATAAGCTAGAATATTAAAAGTTATAAAATTAATATTCTATAATAGATAATTCAAAAACAATAGTGTTTCAAAAGTGTGTGAACAAGGGAATTCACTTCAAAAGAATGACTTCAATACAATGGCTACTGTATTAAAGGTATTTAGGCGAATGCGAAGGAGACTAGCTCTTTCAGTAGTGCCTATATAAGGCCTACTATTTCCCCTCATTAGCTAGCTCTTTAGATTGAATACAAATAGACATTTAGGGGCCTACTGATAGTGGGAACCACGTCTTCCGTATCTCTCTCGAACCAACAAAAAGTGACTAGCTATTTTAATTATTTAAATAAAATAAAGATCTATATAAAGGAATAGATTTCATTATAATATAAAGCCTTGTATTTAAGAACAATTATTAGTTTTATTATCATAATTACAAGAATTACAATCAGTTATTATTTTATTGAATTCCTATTTAAAGTCTAGTCTAAACTATTTTAAAAGATTTCTAAACACTTCTATATGTTACGGGTATATATATAGTAGTAAGCTGTCAGGAAGCGATCTCTGATACTGTGCCTTTTGACCAGATTGCGTGTGTAGCGTAGTAGTAAAGCTTACAACTCCTATTGTGTCCGCTTACATAATACTATATGACCCTAATTGATTGATTGATTGATTGATTTAGTTTAACATCCCGCTCCAGTCCATGATTATATAAGACAGCTAGGCTCTAAAAGCTTAGTAATGCTAATGAATATCTACAATAAATATAATCAATTTTGGGAGAATAAAAACAAATATTGGAGTACTCTGCCCAATCTCAATTCAGAATGCAAATAGAGATATAATGTCTTCATCCACTAAGACCTTTCCCTCTTCCTTCTTCTCCTACCCCTAATCCTATTAAAATATCCCAATATCCAATCCTCTTTCAAACTTAGAATCCAATTTGCTATCCCTTCCTTCTATAAGAAACAAAAGTTATCCCCTCCCGAATTGCCTCTAATATAACAAAAGATCCTCTTACTAATAAAATAAAAATAAAAAGCACCACTCTTCTTTTAACTCTATCTCTTTTAAACTTACCCTTTATATACCTTCATAAGCTTAATATCCTCCAGCCCTTATTAGATATATATAATCGAAACTATTGAAAATGGTGGGGTAGAATCGAACCCTAAGCCCTACAACCCATACACAAATCAATTCGAAAAATTCGAAAATTCGAAAAATTCGAAAATTCGAAAATTGAAGGAAAACATCGTATCGTATTGATACTCAGAGTATAGAATTAATTAAAAGGCAATAGCATTCTCTATATTGTAAAGTCGTATTTGAGTAGCTGAAAGCCAAAGAGAAAGAAAGGGTTGTAATTCGAAGAGAGTGGTGACAAGCTCTATATTGAAAAGACTCTTCCAAAAGAGAAAAGAGACTAACTTTCTATATCATACCTATAGAGATAGTAATAAAAAACAGATGTTGAATCTAATTGAGGTTTCTATAACCTTTATATCCATATTGCTTTACTAATATTCATCTTTTTATAAAAATCGCTATCACAAAATCATAATATAATCCTTCCTTCCCTATATCTTCCAAAACCCCTTTTCTTCCAATTCTTCCGATTCCATCTGCAACTCAATCTTAGCTCTACAGACTCTTGAAAAAGAGCTGGAGGTTCGTAGGATGCACCGCGTACAGGTGTTGAGTCTTCGCATCCCACTATATGACCCTAGAGGCAGCTCCCGTAACATACTTATAAATATTTAAGTAATTATAAACATTTCTTTAATTAAAAATATTCAATTACTTATTGTTAGGATTGATCCACTTTACCACTAACTCATAAAAGCGTAGAGTGTTCCGAATGCGTTCGGAACAGTAGATCTACTGTGACACTTTGCCTTAGAAGAACTGCGAGAGCAGGGTACAATTTATCCTTAGAATCTACAACTACAGAATCGGGAGCAAAGCGCTCGTAGAGCGCTCCTATATACTAGCTATGTACACGTGATCGTGCACGTGCGCAAGCGCGCACGTGAGCGATCGCAGCTGCGATTGGGTGCGATCCGTGACATCTACTATATAAACCCTGTCAGGTGGTCGCTCCCTGACACTTATAAATATCTAATTACTTATAAATATTCAATTACTTATAAACATTCAACTATTTGTAAATATTCAATTGATTATAAATATTTAATCAATTATAATTATTATTATTATTATTATTAGTAATTTTCAACCGGGCCGTATAGGCGAGCCTCCCGGGGGGCATTACGGTTGGGCTAACTGTAGGGTGATCTTCTAATTTACATGATCCTCCTTTCCTAGGAATAGGGTCTCAATACCCTCAATAGCCTCCCAAGCGATGGCTAATGCACTTACACTTTTGTCTCCGATTTTCTGAATACCTCCGTGTGCGCTTTCCGATTTTTTATATAATATTTATTTGAAAACTGCTTTATTCTATAAGGATAGCTTTTGTATACATTCTCTTGCAATATAGTATATCACATGCTTCAATTTTCTTCCATATAGCTTTTCTAGATCTATCCCCTTCTACTCTCTACTTATATTCGCCTGGATCGATCAATCCTTTTCCTTTTCCCCTTCTATTCTTTTGATAGCGTTTTAGGGCATATACTTTTATAAAAATCTATTATAATAATAAATTTAGCGAATTTAACTAATATATATATTAGCTGTTTCAATAATCGTTTTTGAGCTGTTTGATTATAGGGTGGGTATTTAGACTTGATATTTAGAGACCAGGTTTTATAAGTTGCAAGGACTTTACAGTAGTATATAATATGCTTAGGGGATTTGAATACATTGTATAAGTAATGGATCATTACTTTCTTGTATTTAAATTGTTGATAATAGCTTTCGAAGTTGCTATATACTAAGTGAATCGTTAGTATACAATAAAGAGTCGTTTATAAGAGTTCTAGTTCTTTAAAGCATTTGTTTATACTCTTTGAATTCTATTTCTAATATTATTTGAAAAATATTAATATTTGTTTAATCTATTATATCTGTATTGCCGATTCCATAGTGGTTTTTGTTATAAAACAGATACTGCTTACTATAGATCAGTTTGCATATCCTGAGGCTGATCTTCTTGTATCTTTATTAGCAAGTATATCTGCTTGCTTATTTCCCTTGATCCCTATATAGTCTAATGATTATTTGATTTGGATTTGGTGTGTTTATATTAATTTGTAGTATTTAAGAAAAGCCTATTATAATATAATAAAGATTGTATTTCTTATTCCTTATATTATCAATAGCACGCGGCATACCATGTTGCAATAGAATGTATACAAAAGCTACCCTTACAGGATAAAGCAGCTTTCAAACAAATACTATATAGGAGATCGGAAAGCGCGTATGAAGGTGCTTAGAGGATTGGAGATAAAGGCGTAAGTGCATTAGCTATCGCTTAGAAGGCTACTGAGGGTATTGAGACTTTATTCTTAGGAAAAGGGGATTATATAAATTAGAAGATCATCCCGCAGTTAGCCCAACCGTAATGCCCCCTGGGAGGCTCGTCTATACGGCCCGGTTGAAAATTACTAATAATAATAATAATAATTATTATATTATCAATATACTATCGATGTATATACAGATTTCCATCCGTTTTATACTAATGATATTGCTGATTACTACTTGAAGGCCTTGATATACCCCAATCGCTTCCGTATCGAATATATAAGAGTTGTAATGTAATCTATTGTTTCCTTTGTATACTATTATCTATTCTCTATATACAATATATCTATATCCTATTCGTCTATCATTCTTATCGATTTATTCTGATCTATCAAAGAATATAGTGATCTAATTATGTATATACTTATTCCATTATTCCTGAAACTATTTTGCCACTATCTTTTTTGTAAGATCTTTAATAGAATCCATTCGATATTCTAGTGTATAGTGGGGCTCTGTTAAAGTCATCTTCTTGATTTGGGGAAGACATTAATTGATCATTTGGATCTTTGTTCTGGCTGACTGTAATTAGCCTTTTCTATTGTTGAAGGAATAGATGATTCTTATTTTTTGATAATAAAGAGGGTGTTTTGGATTAATAGTTTGGGTATAGAGGGCTACTTTCTATTTTATTTGTTCTAATACTACTTCTACTGGTAGGAGAATGCTATCCCTTATTATCACTGTATTCGGGGTTGTTCGCTAGACTGGGAGGACTCTTCTGATTATTATTTATAGGATCTTATTGATAATTAGAATCGCTTTTCCTAATCGGGCATTTACTACTATTAATGTCCCATTTCGATACTATTTAATGGTTTTTGTTTGTTCTATATATTATACCTTTATTCTATAAAATAAGACTAGGTATAAGGCCTCGCTGATCAGGGCACGGCTGGGCCGCTTGACCCTGGCCCATCCTGCCTCTCCACAGTCAGCAGCTCCCGCTTTGTTCTACGTGCCAAATGTCGGTGCTCCGAGAGCAGATGGTGGAAGGAAAAAAGGGGTCTGATCTTCGAAACGTACGATGCATGGAAACCGGCATATGATACCTCGAAGCCGGAAAGCCTCAAGCTCCCTCGCGGGGTACTATACAGACTCATAGCGATACGGACCGGATATGGTGACTTTACAGCCTATCATATTAGATTCAATCACAAAAATAGCACAAACACCTGTATATGTGGGATTGAGAAAAGCCCACTGTACTTCTTTCAATGTTTAATCAATAATCAGACACGCGGCGACTGGCTGCTTGCACCAAATCGATTTCGATCCGAATAGGACGTGATAGTATATATTAACCGCGTTCTGTGAATACAATATAGCTTTATTGACCTTCTCGCTAGATCCAGATTCTATATTAGGATATGCTCAAACTACGCGAAACTACGCGAATTCCAACCTGCTCCAATACCCCGAGAATGAGCTCTCCACCCTAATCAACCTAAGACCTGCACCGAACAGCCATAAGCACTCCGAGCGCTCTCCCGATCGACAGTGATTGACCTGATCATCCGCCGATACCCGGATGGCATACAAAACAAGGCCCTCTGAAACAGAACCACAAACCCTTAAACAGAACAGTTGCAGGATCGCCATGAGCAATACTGAGCGGGGGAATACTAGAGGCAACAAGCCTCTAATTAGCTAACATTACACTACTATAAGCGGCTGGAACGCTAGCGGCCCGTAGGCCCGCTTCTTAGTACATCTAGAATACCCCTTGGGAGGTCAGATATTAGACGTTAATCACTATAAATAAATAAATAAATAAAGACTAGGTATAAGCAAGTAATCACTGCTTTTCATAAGGATACTGCTGGAGGTTTGTTTGTGATCCGGGTTAACCCTTGGATATGATAAATTAATTTCCAATCTTTGATTGCTCGTATTTCGATATACTGTTTAAATGTAAATTTGCAATCAAATCATATGCCTAGCTATTGTAGAGTCAATCCTGATGCAATTGGAGAGATAGTATAATCGCGGTTTATTTTGTATATCAGGTTGATAGAATGCTTATATCGTGTTATATAAATCATCTCCATCTTTTCGAATGCAAAGATTATTTTGTTTCTAGTTTTTCAGCGGAATATGCTTTTCATATCTCTTGCTAGTATTGTAATGTTTTGTTAAATACTTGCTAATAATCGGTATAGATAGATATTGTTTGTATACCCGAATCAGAGTTTAAAGTCTTGCTAAAGTAGCTCTGTGAGATAAAGTATATACAGGATTGATGAAAGGGGTAAGCCTTGTAGGATACTACATTCTACTATGCTATAGCTAGTTATTGCTTTATTAAATCTAACCCTAAGTTGCTTTTGGGTTAAAAAGAAATCGATTAGAGCAATCAGGTTTTGTAAGAACCCTTATTCTCTTATTTGTTTCAGGAATTTGTTTTTAAATAGAGTATCAAACACTTTTTGTATATCTAGTGTAATCATTGTGATTTTGTAGTCTTTATTGAATACTATTTTTATATTATAAACAAATGATATTATTAAGTCTATAGCCGATTGTTTCGAAAAGGCTTTGTAATATTGTAGGCTGAGTATTTCTTATATTAGGGTTATCTACACTAAACATCTTACTATAATCCTTTCAAGATCCTTCCCAATACAGAAAAGGAAGACGATAGACTACTATGATCATAGGGATGTTCGGTTTATCTTTCCCACTTTTGGTAATATAACTATCTCTGCTTGCTTTTATATTATAGGGAAGTGATTGAGTTATAAATACTTATTGAAAATGATATATAGAACTAAGTCTATTTCCATTCAGATAGCTTTCAGTAGTCTTATTGTGATTCAGTCTGTCCCCAGAGATATACTCGAGATCTCTATAATATTATATTCTATTTTCTCTATAGAGATAGGCTTCTCTCAGGGTAGTTTTTCTCTATTTTGATTGTATTCGGAATCTGGGAGATTGTCGATGGCTTTGAAATGCTGCAGAATCTCTGAGCATAGCAGTTCGGCCTTTTCTTCATTCGATATAGTAATATATTCGCCTATTATAATTGGTAAAGAGTAGTATGTAGAGCTCAGATTATACTATCCGATTATTCTATACAGATCTCAATCTGATTTTATTTTATTAAGGAATTTCCTTCAGTACTTTTTTTTAGTCTATTATATATACAATAAGAATACTCTATATTCTATAAAGTAATCGCTATTGATTATATAGTTCTGGAAATATATATCTCGAGTGATTATATAGTTAAGTATTTATCAGAAAACTGATTTTCCTATCTTCCGATTTGGTTTTTCTGTTATTCTGATTGCCTGTTATAATACTTTCTATATATTTTTGATAGCTCGATCTAGGGCTATACTTGTGACTGCTATTTGTGCCTCCCGTTTAATTCCTATTATGTTAACTGATACCACTTTTTGAAACAAAGGTAGATCTTTTTTTCTGATACAATATGTGACGATCCTGTCATATTAGTGGATCGGCTAGGTCCTCACGTGATCCACAATCCTGTATATTACCACTTCCTTCCGAAGAGCTCTTCTAGCTCTTCACCTTAGTATTCTAAATGATGCAATCGTCACATTATACTAAGGTCATATAAATTTTTTAAGCTCTTGATCGCTCCTGCGAAGCTTCCTATCGCTAGCCCGCTCGCCGAATGCCTACTGCCTTCCACGCCCGCTCCCCCGATACGACTATTCGTACGACCTCCGATCAAGACCTCTCCCTAGCTCCGCTCCCGCAGACCTCACCCACCGACGAGCTGATACCTCACTATCACATCACTTAGAGTCTCCTTGCTCTATCGACAATGGATCCGAAGATCCTGAACCTAGCACGCAAACTGCAGGAACTGATCGATTCGAAGCATCAATACGCTCGCACGATCGATGCCGCAATGAAGCAGCTTATTCAGTTGATCTGCCAGGCCAATCCGCGTTCCACCAACGCTTCCGCCGCTCCATCGGCACCACCGACAAGAGATGCATTTCAAGCGGATCTCCTCTCTTTCGCTCATTTTATCTTTCAACAACTCTCGAAACCTCCTATTGATTTCGAAGCCTCTCTCGCAAAAGCGATGAAACCGCAAAACGCGTACTTCCGCAAAGCGATCGACGACGCTACGAATTATATTATAGGCAACATTGGAACTAGTATTGGAACTATGGACCAGATATTAGTGGTAGTAGAGAATATAGATCATAATATAGTTGGATTGGAGAACCGTATTTAGAATACTATTAGTACGCTCGAGGGCGAGCTTTTCAGAAGGGGGGGGTAGTGTGACGATCCTGTCATATTAGTGGATCGGCTAGGTCCTCACGTGATCCACAATCCTGTATATTACCACTTCCTTCCGAAGAGCTCTTCTAGCTCTTCACCTTAGTATTCTAAATGATGCAATCGTCACACAATATATATATTGGAATCTCAATGCTGAGTTTGTTCTTTATATAATGATAAGGAGGGTATTATAATTGGATTTATAATGTATATTAGCTCTTATTTTTATATATATTTCTGGGATATTGAAAAAGACTAGATCGATTACATATCCTACTTTATATATCGCTTGATCCGGGATGTTTGTGAACTTGAGGCCTTTGTTGCTGGATTATTCCGTAAGCTGATTATCATTATATACTGTATTTACATTTAACTTAAATAATATATAATAAATATTAAAGTCTCCCCTAATGATTGTGTTTCTAGTTGGTATTAGGTTAAGGATTATCTCCAGAACTCTTAAGGTATTTGGTTCTCTATATAGATTTAATAATTTAATTTCATTTATAGAAAGTTATATATAGTCTCTATACTCCTCTTTTGCTAATTGTAGTATTTATAATCTAGTTTCAATTCTGATATATGTTATTACTTGTGGGTATCCTTGCCCTTCCTTACACATTCTGCTTATTTTCCAGAAGGTCATTGGGGATAGGTATTAGTATCCGTTATATGTTTGAGTGTGTGTATTGGATATCCAGAGCTCTTGTATATATATTATATCGATCTTTTCCTCAAACGCTTGCTACAATGCTACTGTATATGGTGCGAGGCTTTTTCGCATATTTATTCAGACAATAGATAGCGGATTCGATCTATTCATATAGATCTTTTATTGTTGTATTATATTCCCCAATTATAGCCTGATTACTCAGAACTTCAAGATTGAGATTCTTATTGATCTTTACTGCTCTATTATAAATAATACATTGATCTTGTGCATTCCGCTTTTTATTCATTGAGTTCTCCAAGGTATTATTTGCTTGCTCTTTTCTAGTATCACTTTCCGAATTGTTGCTATCTTTGTATCAAGAGATTGTATCCATTCTAAATTTCCTTTTCCTTTCTTGCATTATTATCGATATTTGAACTGTTATTGCTAATGTTAAGACAATAATAATGCTGATCTTCTTTACTTGTCGAATAATCTGAATCTACTTTTGATTTGGGTGTACCGTCTTGTTATTCACCCACTAGGGCTTGGTGGGGTAATTGTTATAGTCCATTGGGAAGGGCTCGCGGTATCCTGTATATTATATTGAATGATTACAATCCCCGATTAGTTCATAAGTAAATAGTGGGTATATGCACTTTCTGTATATTACTTCTCTTTTGCATTTTTAGTTTTTATAATATTACTGATACCCTGAATTGTGTTTTTCCAAGGCTCGTTTTCTACTTATTGGGAATATTCAAATCTCATTGAATAGATTATAATTGTTGGAAATCACATGTGTAGCACGTGTGTGGCACGTGCACACCACTATAAAACTCCTTCTTCGGACTTCCCGGATATATAGATCTGATATACATATTTCAATATATCACTCCTTATGCGTAACTTGCTGTCTATTTCTGACAATAATAAGATAATTGTTTCTAAAAGAATAGTATTCAGATAATCTAATTCTGCTTATTTACTCCAAGCTTGGATCTCATTATTCATATTAGATATAATCCTGTCTAATATCAGATTTCTTTTTTTTATTTGTTTTTCCCCAATCTCTGTAAAACATTCCTAGAAGATCAATAATGATTATCGGGATCCCTAATATTATATATATATACCATAACTCATTGATTACAAGATCTATAGTTTTTAATAAAAGGGCTAGCCCGGATCACAAACGGACCCCCAGCAGCATCCTTACGGAAAGCAGTGATCACTTGCTTATACCCAGCCCTATTCTATGGGGCAGAGGTATGGTACGCAGGACAAACAAAAACCATTGGATAGCATCGAGACGGGACATCAGTAGTAGTGAGTGTTCGATTAGGAGGAGCGATTTTAGCTATCAATAAGGTTCTACGAATAGCAATCAGAGGAGTCCTTTTAGTCTGGCGAACGATTCCGAATATAGTGATAATGAGGGACAGCGCTTTCCCACTAGCAGAAGTAGTACTAGAACAAATAAAATAGAGAGCAGCCTTCTGTACTCAAACTATTGATCCAAAACACTCTCTTTATCATCGAGGGATAAAAGCCACCTACTCCTCCGGCAACAGGGAAGGCCAATTGCAGTCAGTCAGAATAAAGGTCCAGGTGATTAGCCAGTGCTTTTTCCAAATCAAGGAGATGACTTTAGTAGAGCTTCACTATATACTAGAATATCGAACAGATCCCACTAGAGGTTTTACGAAAGAGGTAGTGGTAGAGCAGTTTCAGGAATAGTGGAACAAGCGTATATACGATCAGATTATTATATTCTCTGATGGATCGGAACAGACCGATAAGAATGATAGGCGAGTAGGATATGGATATGTCGTATATAGAGGACAGATGATAGTATGCAAAGGAAACAATGGATTGTATCACAACTCTCATGTATTCGATACAGAAGCGATCGGGGTATACCGAGGCCTCCAAGCAGTGATCAGAAATATCACCGGCATAAAACAAATGGAAATCTGTATATATATCGATAGCACATTGGTGATATAAGGAATGAGAGGTACAGCCTCTATTATATCGCAGTGGGCTTTCCTCAAATGTTACAAACTGATACAAACGCACTCAATCCAGATCAAATGGTTGTTAGGCCATATAGGGATTGAAGGGAATAAGTGTATGGATGTACTTGCTAATAAAAGAACAAGAAAATCAGCCTCAGGGTATGCGAATCGACCTATAGCAAGCGGTATCCGCTCTATAGCAAAAACTGCTATGGAATCGGCAGCACAAGTGTAGTGGATTAAACAGAAACCAATGCTCTCCAAACAATACCAGAAATGGAATCCAAGGAGTACAAACAAATACCCTAATAAACTAGAACTCTCACAAGCTACTTTCCACCACATACTAGCGATCCACTCAGCACACAGCGATTTCGAAAACTATCACTAACGATTTAAACACAAAGAAACAACAATCCATTGCTCATATAGCACATACAAATCCCTCAAGCACATTGTGCACTACCGCAAAGTCCTTGCGATCTACAAAACCTGGCCCCAGATATCAAACCCAAATACCCACCCTGCAACCGGGCAGCTCAAGAACGATTACTGAAACAGCTAATGCACACACCAACCAAGTTCGCTGAATTTATTGCTATAACAGACTTCTACAGGAGCATATGCCCTAAAATGCTACCAGAAGAATAGAAAGAGGAAATGGAAATGGATTGACCGATCCGGGTGAACACAAATACAGAATAGGAGGCGATCGATATAGCAAGGCTATAAAGAACAAAATCGATATACAATACTCTGCGCTGCACTAGAATACATACAAAAGCTACCCTTACAGGATAAAGCAGCTTTCAATCAAAACATTATATAAAAGATCGGAAAGCGTGTATGGAGGCGCTCAGAGGATTGGAGACAAAAGCACAAGCGCGTTAGCTATCGCTTGGGAGGCTACTGAGGGTATTAAGACCTCATTTTTAGGAGAGGGGGATCATGTAAATTAGAGATTATCCCGGAGTTAGCCCAACCGTAATGCCCCCTGGGAGGCTCGCCTATACGGCCTGGTTGAAAATTACTAATAATAATAATAATAATAATAATTATTAAAACTATATTATTATTATTATTATTATTATTAGTAATTTTCAATCGGGCCGTATAGGCGAGCCTCCCAGGGGGCATTACGGTTGGGCTAACTCCGGAATAATCTCTAATTTACATGATCCCCCTTTCCTAAAAATGAGGTCTTAATACCCTCAGTAGTCTCCCAAGCGATAGCTAACACACTTATACTTTTATCTCTAATCCTCTAAGCACCTCCATATACACTTTCCGATCTTTTATATAATATTTTGATTGAAAGCTGCTTTATCCTGTAAGGATAGCTTTTGTATGTATTCTAGTGCAGCACAGTGTATTGCATATATTGTGACACTTTGCCTTAGAAGAACTGTAAGAGCAGGAGTACAATTTATTCTTAGAATCTATAATTATAGAATTGGGAGCAAAGTACTTGTAAAACGCTTTTTATATATTAGCTATATATATGTAATAAACAAAAAGACCATTGTTCTCCGTAGGAATGGCTGGCTCAGTGGTAAAGTGATTGGTGCCCACTTCTGCTCAAAGCCATATCCCATCGATATTTATCTTTTCGAAGTTTAGTTATTTATGAATCTATAGCTTATTATTTGTATATAATCAAAGAAAAATATTGTACTTCTTTTCAATCCTTTAGCCCCAACATAGAAAAGCCTTCGCTCTACCGTTATTCCACTTCTCTATTAGAAAAAGTGATTCCATTTACATTCGAGTAGTTACAATATACCTCTCTCTCTCGATAATAATAATTATTTGGTTATAACAGTTTACAATCACCTTAGCCTTCAACAATCCAATCACTCTGACCTTTACCAGCCTATAATCACCCCAGCTTTCACTAACTAACAACCCCTACCTTTTTACAAAGACTCTAAACAACCCCTGGACTCCTCAACATAAAATGAGTTGGACAACCCGAACTTACAAGTTAAAGTAAAGCAGTAAAAACACTCATAACGCAACCGCCCTGCTCGCCACTAACATCACAACTGTAAAAGAATAGAATGTTTAACTATACCAGCAATTGTATATACATAGAATTGTTAGTTTAGTCTATCCCTAATACCCTCTAGGAGGTTGTGGCAAGCCCCTGTGGCTTGCCCCCCGGATATAAAATAATAAATAAATAAATATATATATGTAATCGTATATGTGTATAAGTACGCATATAAGCAATCGCAATTGTAATTGGATACAATCCATAATACTACTTCCCTTTTCGAAAAAGCTTACCCTCAAGCTTTATAATTATCTAATCCATAAATATATTGATAATCCAATAAAATATTATTGTTTATATTATAGTATAATATAGTAAACAAACATATATACAAATTTTGCTTTTTGTAACAAAAAGATATATAGGAAATAAAGAAAACTATTCTATAGTCTAATAATAATACAAAGTTTTTGAAATATATAAATTACCCGAATTTCCCTCTTTTTTTCAAATCTTTTCTAATCATTTATTTTCTTTATATTTCTCAATTAATAATTAATATATCTTTTATATTATTAAGGAAATACAATAGTAAAAGCAAATTATTATTAATATAATTGAAGTAGTAGAAGAATATATATATAACGATGAATTATTTATTTTTCTTTTATATTTATTTTGTTAATATATTTCTTTATAGTTTATAATAAAGAGAATATTTTTTTTTTTTATTATATAAAATAAGTATTTTGTTAAGGAAGAAAAAGAGTTAAGCTATAGTAAAAATAGTAGTAATCTTATTAGCCAAAAGGAAGATAATAAAGAACATAG
Organism: Botrytis sinoallii; assembly: GCF_014898435.1. NCBI lineage: Eukaryota > Fungi > Ascomycota > Leotiomycetes > Helotiales > Sclerotiniaceae > Botrytis > Botrytis sinoallii. The sequence goes on along the minus strand of NW_024066030.1, from coordinate 2,816,125 downwards.
ATTGACATAATGAAAATATAATGAATAAGCCTTTCTTTTTGATATCTTGACTTATAATCGGCTTTACCTAATAAATACAATTACAAATACCGAAAACAATATAGCTGAAAAGTGGGGGTCCGATCTTCGATATATTCATTGAATATATTCATTCTATTATTTTCGAAATAAATTCGAAGAAAGAATATAACCTTTAATTGATTATATTAATAATTACAAAAATAAGTTTGTTAATAAGTTGATTATAATAAATATATCATTTTCATAATTTCAAAAATGATGGCGAGCGACGGCCGCTTGCACCAAATCGACTTCGATCCGAATGGGACGCGATAGCATATGTCAACCGCGTCTGCAAATACAATATAGCTTTATTGACCTTCTCGCTAAATCCAGATTTTATACTAAAATATGCTTAAACTATGCGAATAACTATGCGAATTCCAATCTGCTCCAATACCCCGAAAATAAACTCTCCACTCTAATTAATCTAAGATTCGTATTGAATAGTCATAAGCGTTCCAAGCACTCTCCCGATCAATAGCGATTGATCTAATCATTCGCCAATACCCGGATGACATACGAAACAAGGCCCTCTAAAACAGAACCACAAACCCTTAGACAAAACAGTCACAGGATCGCCATGAACGGTACTGAGCAGGGGAATACTAGAGGCAACAAGCCCCTGATTAGCTAACATTACACTACTATGAGCGGCTGGAACGCTAGCGGCCCGTAGGCCCGCTTCTTAGTACGTCTAGAATACCCCTTGGGAGGTCAGATATTAGACGTTAATTACTATAAATAAATAAATAAATAAATAAAAATGATGGCGAGATAATTGAAAAAGATATCCTAAAGACCTTATATCAAAATCAATCTAATCACAAATTCGATATACTTTATTATAGAAGTATTGGTTTTATTGATATCGATAAATGGGAATCTTTAAATAAGAGATTATTAAAAAAGATAGTATTATAACAGGAACAATATATTCAAAAAAACAACTAGATTTGTACTGGCTATATATACAGTTGTATTTCCAGCAAGGAAGATAATATTTGCTATCGATTTCCTAAACAATTGTTTAATCAATCTCACTATCTGCTTTGTTTAATTAATAAGTATAAATATGAGTACTTGCTTAACAGGGATATATACAAGATATTTCTTTAATATCAATCGACTATTACTGAATATAGCAATATAGTAAAGGTAAGTTACAACTTTGCTAGCTTTTAACAAAATTAACTCTTGAGATAGCTTGATATACAAAAAAAAACTAAAAAGTTGTATTTCAAAAGAAATACTTTCTTTTACCCTTATTCAAGAAGCTGTGGAGTGTCGTATAGCGGAGGCTGTATTGCAGGGAAACAAATTGGAGTAATAGTATTAGCTCATCCTAACTCAAATGGAAATAGAGTTTTCGGCAACTCGCAAGCAATTGGATGTAACTAAGCGCAGGCTTGGTTTTATTGTTACGCATACTATAACCAATAGTCATTTTGTCTTCAGCTTATAATTGTTCTGTATATACTTATTATTATTGTTGACTAGAGACTTAACTAATATTTTGATTTAAATTATTCAGTCTTTACTATTATGCTTTATCCGATTATAACCGTTGATACCTATAAAAGCTTTTTTTTCTAGCTTGGTTTAAATCTGCCGAACAAAGAAAAAGACTTTCTTTATTGATATTTCATTTTTATTCGATTGCTTTCAACCTCTCGTGCAATTAGGATTTTCTTTATCACAATAATAAATTAAAAAAATTCTTTCTATCTTTTTCATTTATATATTGATTTATTTATTTATTTATTTATTTTAATTTACATCCAGGGGGCAAGCTGCAGGGGCTCGCCACAACCTCCCAGGGGGTACTAGGAATAGATTATGCTAGTGGGGGTACCGGTATAGTCATGTGTTCCATTTTTCTATGGCTGTGATGTAGACTGAGAGAGAAGCAGCTAGGAGTATTGTACACACTCCTACCGCTTGTTTCCCGTTTACAATATTGATACTATTCAACCCACTTCATACTGGGTAGCTTAGGTTTGCGGTTGGCCAGAGGGTTCTATATTGTTAGTTTTTGTTTGGTGCAGTTTGTATACAACAATAGAAAAGGGAAAGCAGCTCCAAAAGGGATACAGCCCCAATTGGTAATATAAAAGTGGAAGATCAGAGGATCTCTGGAGAGACTGACGTGGTTGCTTGAAGTGATTAATGATCGTTAGAAAGATTACAAAGTCTATTGGGGTTTTCAGAAGAAGAAAAAGATAATCGATTGCACTCTTTGTATCTCACGGGATTAAGCCGGGTTTGTTCGGCCAGTTGTCGAATTAGGTGCGAGAATATCGGCAGAGCATCAGGTGTTTGTATGCGGCGGTGGAGGGGGGAAAGCGGTTCCAGAGGGGGTGCAGTCCCGGTTGGTAATGTGAAAGTGGGAGATCAGAGGATCTCTGGAGAGACTGAATGTGGTTGCTTGAAGTGATTGGTGATCGTTAGGAAGATTGTAAAATCTGTTGGGGTTTTCAAAAGAAGAAAGAGATAATCGATTGCACTCTTTATATCTCACAGGATTAAGCTGGATTTGTTCAGTCAGTTGTTGAATTGGATGCGAGAATGTCGGCAAAGTATCAGATACTCAGGCTCTTTATTATATCCGTAGGAGCATTCTGAGGTAGCATTATCGTACTGAAAGCATCAATAATAGAACACGAAGTCCCTATGTCCGGTTCTGAGTATCACCAGTCACTAAAGAATAGAACAGGAGAGAGTAAGTTTCTCAGATTCCTTAACTTGATAGCTAAAATATCAGCAATAGTATCAACCAGCAAGAATAACCTTATTTTGCTTTTATTATTTCTATTCTGCCCCTCGTCTGAAGGTTTTGATTATTAAGCTTATCCCACTAATAATAGAAAGCAATGAATTGTTATTCTCGATACAACCACTACAAGCACCCAGATCGGCAAGCCGATTAGCCTTCTCATTTCTAAGGATTCCAGTATATCCAGGCAATTATTGAATCGCCATTTGCCTATTCCTTATAATTTTATAATAATACAGAAACACCTATTAGAATAAATCGAAAGCATTGCCCCTGATATATCAAATAACTAAGGTACTATTGATACACATAGTAATCTACCCAACCAACTCCAATCGGATAACACGCTCCAAATCTTTTAAAGCGCCCACTATCTCGGCATCGAAGATGTGTAAAAGCAGATTAATCGCTCTATAGCCAGATACTACTGGAAATTGTTCTTGATAGATTGTGTAGCCATAGCCGACTATCTTTTGTTCTCGATAATACTGTTCAGTACTATCCGAAAAGACTGTAATATAATTATCAGGCAAACAGTTCCATTATTATATAAATTCAAGTGCGGCTGCTTCTTTCTTTATATCTCCTATAGAGTCTTTACAACTCCCTATAGAGAAATACAGCGAGAAGAGTATTGGTCTCGGTATTTTCGGAATCAATCCGGTTAGTCTGTGAAGGTTGGTATTATTTATCTTGCGTTGAGATGCTTACACTAAACGAATTACTAGTGGGTGGTTTTCGTTTACCTTGCAGAGTCGGAATGCGAATCTTATTTGTGCCTATTCGAGTACTAGCTCATTGAGTAATAATCCAGAATCTCTCAGAATCGCAATGGTCGGAGTTGTACGCTAAGCAAATAGAACTCCTCTTGCTGCTAAAACGATTGCTCGATTAACCTTGATGATATGATTGCCCAGTCTTGTGCTTATTATTATGCTATGGGTGGCTCCCCCCGCCCGGTTTGGTTTTGTTCAGCCTATGTATTATACCTCGAATCCATAAAGGGCAATGAGAAGGATGCAGATGATCACTGCCTTGTATAGCACCGCAGCTGGCGGGCTGTGTTGTGTCTGTACGAGCTCTTGATATATCTCGCAACCTTACAGACTTTTGCTTCTTATTCTACTATATATCTTTGAAGGAAAGCTTCCAATCAAATCAGACTTTTAGCCAACATAAAGCTAATTAAACAGTTTCATCACCTGTTTTGTTGATTAAATAGATTGTTATCTTATCATTCACCTCCAAGTACGGGGTATACACCTTTCTCCTTTGGGAAAGATATATCATCTCTAGCTTTTCCAGTACAAATACTATACGGTTTCATTTACCCCACTAGAAAATCTGACGGAGATTACATTTAAGGAGATCAACGTTTTTGTGAATGTTCTTGGATGCACAATAAATACAGATATCGTCAGTATACCCGAAGTGTAGTTTGATATCTTGATTCAAAAGCTCAGCAAGGTATAGAATGTATAATATAGGTGAGAGTGAAGAGCCCTATGGGGTGCCGCACTTGATGTGGCTGTATTCTGTAATTGCGTTTTCCAGCCGAACTCTTACTAAGCGATTGCTCAGAAAGGCTTGGACTAGTTGCAGGAGTGAACGGGGCTACCCTTGCTGACATATGCGTTCCAGTAGCCTGTTCGGCAGGAGTATGTCAAATACACCTTGTATATCCAGTATAATTATCGTGACTTCTTGTTTACAAGCAAAAGCCTTTTCGATATTATATATAAACAAAATAATTAGGTTCATTACTATTCACTTAGGAAACACTCTATTATACTAAGAATTGAGTATATCTACTATCATTACAATCCATAAGATGCGTTAAGCGATTATATATTCCAGACCCTTCGAGATGTATAAGAGTAGAGCTATCGGTTACCAGAATCGTACTAATGATTTGTTTTTTTTTTTGATCTTAGGGATCATTACTACCTCTACCCATTTCCATCTGTCTGGGAAGTAGCTAAGTTGCAGACATCTATTGAAGATCCCAGCAATCACCAGTCCAATGGAATCCCAGCAAGCCTTCAGAAAGCAAACAATGACCTGGTCAGGCCCCGGTGAGGTACTCGAGACTCCTATAACACTCTTTTCCACTTCTTCGAGGAACACTTCCGTACTCCATAGAAATTCATTGGGTATACAGCCTGGCCGGAGTGGATCCATTGTGAGATCATTGCTACTATCGAAGTACTCGAGGATCTCCTTTTGTAGAATCTGGGCTTTTTTCGCGGTATCTTCGATCGCTACACTATCAACAACCAGAGGCGATACTCTGAGGTTGATAGCGAGCTTGTACCAGTCTATCACTTTGTATAGATCTCTGTCGCAGCTGACCCTATCAATAATCCTATACCAGTACTAGCGTTTCGCTTTTCTGATTGTAATCATCAATCCCCGCCGCCGTTGTTCCGCCTAATCGATATCCTCAGCTCTAATTATTCTATAGTTTTGATATACCATTCTGCATTTGCTTATCTACCAAAGGGCAAAGTGTTTAGAAGCGTTTTTCTCCTTTCCTGTTAAGCGAATCGCCAATTCAAATAAAGAATCCAGTATTCCTATTAATTCATTAACCTGCTTGGCAAATATATTCGCTGAGCTTGGAAAGTGGGGAACTCCATTTTTTATAATCCCCTGAAAAACTAAAAGGCTTTTCTCACTGATTACACAACCAAAGGGCTTGGCAATAAGTGAAATGAGGTTTGGGATTATAATTATTTATATTTGTAATCGGAGCTGCTTTTCAGATTAGTATCAACAATAGTGCTAGCGAACAGGATATTAGAAAAGGTCAGATCAATCGTGTAACCTGCTTCGTGAATAGGGACTCCTGGGGTCCTGATAAAGTCCATCCCACTCGAAATGAACCATTCTACAAGGAGAGCTCCTTAGTCAGCCAAGACTATACTAGGCTCAAATAGATTATACTTAGTATTAAAGTCGCTACCTATTATTATATAATCAGAGACATTATAGAGACTACTAGATCTATTATCTTTCTAGTATCTGACTATTAGTATATATTAATAATCTACACACTATTCATTTCTATCCAAAAAAGATTCTGGTATAATTGAATATATCTTTGTTGAGCATATAATCGCTTACTTTTGTATATATATATCATTATTCTTGATCTCTCCCTCTCTCTTTCGAGACTATCCAGGCTGTCCCAGCTATCTATCAGCACAAAGAAATCATACCCCGAATAGTTCTGGGTCCGAATTCCAGGGTATATAGAGGGTTCCTGTATATATAGAACCTCCAAATCTTATTCGTATGCTATTTACAGTATTGCTATATATACTCCTATCTTTTTCTATATATTTGCCCAGCCAATTTGTATAGATCGGGCTGTAGCTGTCTGGTGATTAGTACTGCAGTATTGAGAGGAATGGCTATTTATTTAGATCGATATCGATATTTATATCAATATACTGCGATAGTATAGTATTGAAGAATGTTTTCTCATTCAGGCTGCCTTTATTTAGGCACTTCCTTTTAGAACGACAGGGGTCCTCGAGCAAGCTACTAGTTAGAGAGGTATTCTGAGGGATATATTCGGAGCTGCTCAGGTTTTTATATACAGTAATATGTTTCCTACAGATTGGGGGGGGTATCTTTACTGTAATGTTTTGGAAAGCCGTTGTAGTCGAGGCAGGTGTTTTGTTGGCTAATGCTTTAACAGTTAAACGAGTTTTTCGGCTGTGTTTCTTGATCTTGTGGACTTCGGATTTCGTGAGGTATATGACTTTCTTATTGACTTGGTACAGCATTACGGGATAATCATTATATCTGGCTTGGAACGGTTCTACGTAGTTTGCGTATTCAGTCTTGGCCTTACACTTAGGCCCAAACAAGCCATTGTGGTTTATTTGTAGGACACTGCAATTGTTGTATCTTGGAGCACTCTTGTATATCGTTGGATTATAGAAACTCTAATATTCTGGATTATGATAAGTGATATACTGCTTTGGTTTAATGTATCGAGCTCGTTTAGAGTTATCAAAGAGCTTGAAGGGAGAGACTTCTCTTGATAGACTAACAATCCAGATCTGCTTATAGGAGTTGGCTGTTTGGATGGTAGTTCGATAGTTGATTGGAGGAGTACCTGTTTGTATTGATATTTCCTTAATTATTATTTTCTTAATAACAAGTATTCTATTTTCATTTAGGCTACAGAGGGAAGTTGGGACCCCCTTTAGTATGTAGTGGTATTAGGTTATAGGTTGTTCTAGGCTATTATAGTTCAGGATTTTCTTAATCTTTTCCGTATTCTCAGCTTCGAGGAGTTTATTATATATAACACCGTTAACAGTGTATACTGCCCAACTAATAGCTATAAGGGTAATAGCTGCTATATCAATATTTTTCAGATTAAGAATAGTTTCATCAATCGCCTTTCTTAATATGTAGGCACTCGGGCAGCTTACTATCAATACAGCAATTCCTGCTGCTAGTAGACGAGTATTCACTCTGATTTTCCAGGGTTTGATTGATCTCCATTTATTGGCCTGCCTTTGTATATATATGTTCGTGTTTGTAGACGTGCTCGAGTTTTTCAGGATCTTTATAATATCCGCATAGATACAATTTAGATTATTGCTATTCCTATTTCCAGCTATAGGTTGTATTGTACTTTGTAATAACCTAGTTTTGATATTGTTTATTGCTATATTGCATACTTCTTTGCTGAAGGCTGCTTTCTCTGGTATGCTATCGGCTTCGAATTGGTGAAGCATTGTTTCGAACGCTTCGTAAACCTCACGTTTGAGTCACACTTGCTCGTCGAGAGTATTAAGTTATACCACAATAGAGGATCCTCTCGTTGCTCGCGGGCTTGATACAGCGGCTCTTGCAGCTTCTGCGCTATAGGCGCTTGTGCTGCTGTAGTCAGAAATGAATTATATTATAACTACTTTCTAGAATATATTATAATACAAAGTAGGTTCGCTATACCTACAAACGCTTTCCCGGCTCACTTGTGATAAAGCCACTAGTACTAGGCTTCTGTAGAATCTTCTGACTATGTTAAACCACCTATTGCATGATTGCCTTCGGAAGTTCCGGCCAGGACTAAAACCATTCCTTCATGCCTTCATTCCTGTTTGCTCCTTAAGCCTATCTGATATCTCCATTATGCTCTCTGCCCTATAGTATCCGATTATAGACTGACATACGTATCCGTCCTCTCGAGCTATATAGATAGTATCGCTGTTGCTATCATTATATACTATGCCTTACGGCTAATAACCGTTTCGCATTACCTTGCCGGATCTTTTCTATACAACAAGGTCGACTATATCTCGCAGGCTTGCTATTTCAGACCCCTAGCCAGACAGCCCTTCTATAGTGTTTCCAACCCACTAACCAAAGCTCTGCTTGTAAAATCTATTCCCCCAATGTATAGTTTGTAGTCGAAAGTAGAGCGCTAGGAGCACGTTGCACATATATATTGTAGGATTGGCCTCTGTCTGAGATCCTCCGTCTTGGAGGTTAGCTTTTATAATAATAAGGAATAGTATTATTATAATGATAGTGGAAGATCTAGTCAGTTTAAGCTTGAGGGATAAATCGAATATATAGAATAAGAGTTGAATTGAAGTCAATTTAGAAGAGCTAGGCTGAGTTGAGATGAATTGCTTGCTTTTTCCTAGATTTTCTTTAAAGAATATTCTAGGTTTATATAGTTTATAATGAAATTCCAGTATATTCTATGCTTATAAATAAGATCGATTTAAATCGTATCTTATAGAATCATTTTAGATAATAAAAAGAAAGTACAACCAATCAATTTAGCGATATTTCCTGTATACTTCCATCTAGTTCCATTTCATTCTATTCCATTATAAATCAATTTGATAAGAGATACTATTATACAACTATATGATAATATGATTTTATAATATAAGATCATATTATATGTGTATTAGTCATCAAGATATCCCTTATTTAGTAAGATATTAATAAGTGATTTAGTGGACTTATTATGAATCCTCACAAAGTGGAACCAATTGAAACACTGCTAGCGCATTCTTTCAACTCAAATTAGATCATGGATATATCAAATCCTATTTACATCGCTTCAAACTTTCCAATAACAAATGTATATGTAATAATATCGAGGCACTACAACACCTCCTTATTAATTGCCCTATATATAAAGCTGAAAGAAAAGAAATCTTTAAGGAGATATCTTTATCCAAAATCACTATACAATTCCTACTTCATACCAAAATTGGTATCGAGTTAGCTATCAAATTCATCAACATCACCAAAATAGCTACAAGGGCATGGCATCTGGCTAGAGCTCTGATACAAAACGAAACAGGAAAAAGAGAGGTAGTAGAAGAAGAAGAAGATGTAATAATAAAGGGGGAAAGAGTTATTGCAGAAATAAAAAGAATAGTAGTTGAAGAAGAAGAAGAAGAAGGGAGGAGTCTCTTTCTAATTTCTTGAGTGTTATACTTCCCTTTCCTTATTATATACAATGCGTATAATAAGCGGGTACTGGTCCCTAACATTTGTTTTCATTTCCCTAAATCGAATATATCCATCTTTGTAGAATAAAAAGTTACCTGCTAGAGCCTCTAGAGGCCTAGCCGTCCTATATAGTCTTAGACTGAACGTGGACGTAAATGAAATCAATCAATCAATCTATTGATCTAGTTAGTAAAATGATTTATAATGTAATACAGGAAGCTCTATCTGCTTATAAAATAACCCCAACAATTACTCTTCTTATAAAGATCGATTTTCCAATAGGGATTATTATATTAGAATAAGCCAAACTGAGATTTGCATTTTAACTATAAATAGTGGATATACAACATTTACTTATAAATTGATTGAAGCTAAATATCAAAAAGAAAAAACGAGATATAGGTATTCTAAAGAGCCTGTCACGGGGTGACACTAAGCCCTTTCTGTCCTGTCCTGTCCTGCTATATATGTGAGAGTAAGGTAGAACTTCCAGTTCTACCTCCTAGTCTTTTGGGCGTTTAGCTCAGCGGTAAAGCTTCTGAATACTCCCAGAAGTGATCCCGTGACATTAGGTAGAACTACCCTTGGTTATAAGTGGAGCTGTGTGGGGGGCCCACTTATAGCTTACAAGCCTTCATTGGTTTGGGGGCTAGCATATATAGATCCTGTCTGCCTGTCTGAATGCCTGAGGCATTAGAATCCAGAATCCTGAAACCTCCTAGTAGGTGATGGTATGGAGACCATACCTTAGGGAGGGGGGTGGTGTCACGGGGTGACACTAAGCCCTTTCTGTCCTGTCCTGTCCTGCTATATATGTGAGAGTAAGGTAGAACTTCCAGTTCTACCTCCTAGTCTTTTGGGCGTTTAGCTCAGCGGTAAAGCTTCTGAATACTCCCAGAAGTGATCCCGTGACAGAGCCTCAATACGAAACTATAAAGGATAGAATGGGCAATTCCTACCACCAAGCGCCCTAGACTTTTATAGTTGTATTACTCTTCTAGATACTATATTAATCTAACAAACAATATAAACAAAAAGAACACTACAAAAGCATTCAAGAAGTAATAGGATTTAATCCCTTAAGACAACTACTTTGTATTCTCAGACGAATTTGAATAATACAACAAAAACAATTATCACATAGAATACAACTTTGTGATATATTATAGCAAGTAATAGATTAATAATAGTTATAATCGAATATATGAATAATTGTATATCTTTAATACTAAAGCAATTGGCATATAGCAGGAGCTAAAATATCTCCTAAATACTATTAATTGCTTTTATTAGGAATAGATATAATTATATATTGATAGTATATTAGTAATCTAAGGAATACAAGGAAATACAGCTATCTCCTTTTAATAGACCACACCTTCTCTTTAGATGCCCAATATATTCAAAAGAAAGAAAAGAGATCTTTGAGGACCTTCCCATTATCAATCGAAACCGTCAATTCCTATTGCATACAACAATAGGGATTGAGCTAGCAATCAAGTTCATCAATACAACCAAAATCGCAACTCGGACCTGGCATTTGGCTAGAGCCGATATCCAAAACGAAACAATAGAAGAGGAGGAGACGATTAGTGAGGGAGAGAGAGTAATTCGTGAATTGGAGGAAAAAGAGATGAAAGAAAGAAGAGAGGAGAGAGAAGAGTGAAAAGGGAAACCATTCCTTTCAAAACCTACTATATGGACTACGTATAGTAGTGGGTATAAGACCCCAACCTTTGTTTTCACTTCCCCTAGTGCGCTATTCCAATTATTGTACTTTAAAATTTACCTGCTAGACCACTATAGTCTAGCCGTCCTATATAGTCATAGACTGAAGGTGGACGTTAATTAAATCAATCAATCAATCAATCCTTTTAATAGGTATATTACAAATATTATTGAGTAATATAACATTACAATATTATAATCAGATAATCCTTTAGGCATATTGAAATCGAGGGCAACGAGATAGCCGATTGTCTTGCTAACCAAAGCACAACTAGGCTACTTGATCCTAGCCTCTTCTGCCTCCCTATAATCAGCAGCACTCACTTTATTCTATATATCAAATATCTATACTCCAAAAGCAAATAATAAAAGAAAAAGAGAAATCTGATTTTCGAAATATATAATACATAGAAACTAATATATGATATCTCAGAACTAGGGAACCTTAAGCTTCTTTGTGGGGTACTCTATAGACTCATAGTGATAAGAACCGGATACAGTGACTTTGCAATCTATTATATCAGATTTAATTATGAAAATAATATGAATATCTATATATACAGGATTGAGAAAAGCCTATTACACTTCTTTCAATACCCAATCAATAATTAGATGCATAACAACTGACCACTTGCACCAAATTATCTTCAATCCGAATAGAATACAATAGTATATATCAATCATGTTCTATGGATATAAAATAGTTTTACTAATCTCTTTATCAAATCTAGATTCTATACTAGAATATACCCAAACTACACAAAATCATATGAATATCAATTTGCTTCAATATCTCAAGAATAAGCTTTCCACTCTGAACAATCTAAGATCTATATCGATCAACTATACACACTCTAAACATATTCCCAATCGATAACGATCGACCTAATCATTCACCGATATCCAGATAATATATAAAACAAAATCCTTTGAAAAAGGATTACAAACCCTTAGACAGAATAATTACAGGATCACTACAGTGATATTGAGTAAAGAAATACTAAAGATAATAACTTCTGATTAATTATATTATACTACTATGAACAGCAGGAATGTCAGCGGTCCCGTAGACCCGCTCCTTAGTACATCGAGAATACCCTTCGGGAGGTCAGACCTTAGATGTTAATCACTATAAATAAATAAATAAATCTACTCATCTCTCATTAATATTTCTCCTATATACTCTAATTTATATATATTGATATAGATGACTATTAAATCAATAGAAATAAGAAACTATAGAATTAAATATAGTACTTAATTCATCCTATCAATCTATTAATATATCAATCTCAAAATCCTACATCTTATCTCAATCTCATTTCATTTCATACCATTCTATTTTTAAAAAATACTATCTATTTTCTATTATATCTTATAACAAACTGAATATTTTCCCATGATTTATATATTATATTATAATATAATAATTATTCTCATTAACTACTTAAATCATGCATTCTGATTAGTGCTATCATTAAAATCCTACTATTCCTGATCGTACAGGACAATAGCATATCACGATAGAGGGGAATGATTGGACAATAATGGTATAAGTATGAAAATGTGTATATCTCCTCATCTACAGTTAGAACTGATTCTTCTCGTAGAGAAGAGATAGGATTATATACTGGGTGATCTTCGGGTACCGATCACGGAGCGGTGATCGGTCTGCGGCCGATGCCGGTTATCGTTGTCCGCTCCGAGTATTCTATATAATTGGAAGACCGGACCAGCACAGGGATCTGAGCCACGGGGGCGACAACACCGGTGCCGGCACACGCAGCCAGTGGTACGCTAGGGCCCCCGCGATGGCTCGCGCGCCCGCCCGGCCACGACGCGCAGCCGAAGCTCAGCAACCCCCGCATCGCTTCCACAACGCTCCGGCCCCGGTAGCGCAACAGCGCAACAGCGGCATGGGCCACCTTCCCCCTGGCCCTTTCCCGGTCCTTTTCATCTCTTTCTACTCAATCATACAAACTTATAACTAGAAATGCAAAGGCCAATCCCTTATTCCCGGCCCGTAATCGTCCAATCATTAGTCCCTGCCGGCGCAGCTGGTGGGCGGTGTGCCGTGTCGATTTCTAGTCTATTCAATCCAATGCCATCCAATCCAATTCAATCCCATAAATCTCCTCACAAATTCTCAACTCATACAATTATTCTTTTCCACTCTTTGATCACTCCTTATTATCTAGCATCCTTTTATCTCCCCCATCCTTCCTTCCTTCCTTTTCTCCCCTCATTTTTCACTTCCTCCATTTCTCTCTTCTACTCTTCTACCCGATATTAACTTTCTTACCATATCCTACAAACATCCTATCAAAAAACCTAGATTAATAATTAAACTCCTCGATACAATTTAAATCTTCTCAAGTCCTCCTTCAATTCACACTCAATCTATTTCCAACCTACTTTCTCTCTCATCTCTCTCATCTCTCTCCCCTCTCTCCCCTCTCTCCCCTCCCCCCGTCTCGCTTAACTACCCAATCACAAATCATCAATCACCAACTCACAATGCAACTCCTCATCAATCTACAACTTATAACTCACAAACCACCAATCCCCAATTTACTAAATTACCTACCTCTCCACAACTTATAACTCTCCCTCTCTTTTTCTTTTATATAACGTAGTTTATCAGCATATAACCCATATCAGCATATAGCTTACTTTCATCTCAATTTATACCTTTCTTTTTCAATATATTTATTTTATTTATTTATAGTGATTAACGTCTTGTGGAGAACCTCCCGAGGGATATGAAAGATATGGCTAGATTTAGAGTTACAAATACAGAAAGGCGTTAATGTGTATGCTAGTAAAACCTTATAGAATAAACCCAGTTCCTTCTATATATCCTAAACAAGCTAGTATAATAATCGCAAATAAAGCCGTTTTTTGATTGACCCTATATTTCTAGTGCTTCTTTTTGTTTATAGAGAGGAGCGCTCTGGTTATACAATTTTATTTATTTTTTTATTTATTTATATTAATTAACGTCTGTTTTGGACCTCCCTAAGGGTATTTAGATATGCTAAGATAAGGAACTATTTGAACAGCGTGATTATCGTGATCGAATTTAGTAATTTAATTTCAATGCTAGGGGCTATTCGCTTCTCTGCAGGTGCGATCCACTTTTGTTTTCAGAAGGGAATGTCTAATCCGGGTTGTTATTGAGGTAGAGCTTGGTTTCCGGGTGGATAGGCTTGTTGTAGACTTCGATCTTTATGGTAGAGGAGAAGAAGCAAGAGTGGGTTGCTATTTGTTTAGCCGAGCAGTAGGGCTTTTGTGTTATATATTGGATTTGCGGTTTTTAGAAGTGTAGTGTATTCGAGTGATCAGTTGAATGATAAGTTTATAAGAAATAGACAGCAAGCTTTGTTGAAAAGATTGTTGCTTTCTAAAGGTCCTTTAATAGTTAGAATAAATCTGAGTATAGAATTCTGAGTTGGTAATTAGTTGAATGAGCTTGTTAGGTGTGTGTAAGAGTTTCTTGATATATATGATCACCTACTTGTTAAATTGTATTTCTATAGGGGCAAGGGGCTAATCTGAATGTTTTAGATTGTTTATAGTGTATTTAAAAAAGTAATATAGTTTTTTAGCGCTGCTGCATGAGCAGTCCAGCTTGTTGTTTTGATGACCAAATCGCTGATGGTAAGCGGCGTAGTTGCCGTGGCCTGTTTTCATAGCTATCAATCGATGTAAGACTGCTCTTGGTAGAGTTAGTTCCTTTGGCTCCTTTGTATTGTATCTAGGAGACCACTCCTTGTAGCCAGCGGAGAAAAAGGAGTTCATCTCTTTCCACCAGGTAGATTCTGCATGTAAGCACTTCTGACAAACAATTGTTCAAACCCTACTGATTGTTGATAGCTTGTCGATTACCTGGTTCATAGGCTCAATTACACCTGTGTTTGCTAAGCAATCTACTTCCTTATTGCCTTTGATCTCTATATATCCAGGTGATCACTTTATCCTGATATCGAATTGTTTTATTGCTTTATAATACTTATAAAAGGCCTATTACATTGTAAGCGATGTATTTCCGTATATACCTCAGATAATCGATATACTATCAATACATATCCAGATCCGGCTGTTCAAGGGATCTTCAAATATAGTGATTAGATGCTCCAATTCGTGCTATACTCCTATCGCTTCTGTATCGAATATATATGAGTCGCTTTGGATCTGCTTAAATCCAGAGGCTATTTGAGTGTCATTGCGATATATTATATATCCGTAGCTAATACAATGTTTGTAATTAATGGTTTATTCTGATCTATTAGAGAAGATTATATAATCTTTGGGTGAAAGTTATTATTACCATTCTTTGAAGACTTAAACTGCTTCTTCTTTGATTAATCTTTTCGTTAGATTTGTTTTATAGCCAATCGAGAAATGCGGGTGGAGTAGCTTCGAGCATTATATTTCTGAAATGAGATAGTTGAACCACTGGATTCTTGTAAAAGGCCTTCTTACTATACCTATTCCTTATTCGCATTTTCATATTACTAGCTTCAAATGATTTATTAGCAAATGTTGATTATCGATTGTTTTTAATCGGAATGTGAATCGCAGCTTGGTATATTCTAATGCAATTATCTTTGATAGCAAGCCTGCTTTTTTGATAAGAACTGTAATTAATATAATCTTATATACTGGGATTGCTCTTTTTGCAGCAATATTGATTATTCTATTAATATAACAGAGATGATCTTTTATATCTGTACTTATACTTGGATTGCTTTAGTCTAGGCTAGGCTTATATTTACTAGTATATCATATTTTCATGCCGAATAATGTTATTGGGAGAATGTAGGTGATTATTGCTTTTCTTAAAGAGAAAACTAGCGGTCTATGTATAGTGTAGGCAATCGATTTGATATATAAGGCTACTTTCATAACTTTCGTTATATATATTTTGATATATTATAAGAATGAAAGCTGGTAATCGAAGAAGACACCCAATCATCTCAAAGTAGGCTGAGCATTTCTATTTATTGTAATCAATATTGAAATGATTATCAGATCTGGATTTACTATCAATAATGAATTAGTAATATTATGTTATCTAGTAATATAAAGTAGTTCGAATTTCTCAGAAGTGAATAGAATTCTGTTCTCCTTGCTCTATCTGATGATCTGCTGTACTCGTCATTACAGGATTCTAGTATTCATAGAGAGATATTTGAAAGAGTAGTAGATTATAATATTATTTATATAGTTGAAACAGAATTTCATATTTCGATTAAAGAGCTTAGTAAGATAGAGTATATAGAGTATAAATAATAGTAGGGATTTCTAAGGGATACTATATATTATTAAATACTTCTTAATTATAATACCTTTAAATCTCATTCTGATTTTTCTGTTTATAAGGAATAAGTCTATTAGCTTAAACAACAAAGTTGGCCACCCTTGTTTAATCATTTGGCTTAAAAGTTGATGTTTTAAGAGAATATCAAAAACTCCTTATACATTTATAATAACAATCGAAATCACATTATCAATTGTTAATACAAACTCCATATTATGAGTAAAAGTAACTACTAGATCTATTCCTGATTTTCTAGAAAGCGTTTTGTAGTATTGTAAGCTGATTATTTTATATCTCAAAGCTATTCAAGATATTTAATTAGCTATATACTATTCGAGACCTTTTCTAATATAGGAGATCAAGACTATTAATTGCTACAATCGTGGTGACATTTTGTTTTTCTTACCTATCTTAAGAATCATTACTACTTTTGCTAGTTTTTATCCTTCTGGATAGTAGTTTAGAGCTAGGCATAATGCAAATATCTCCTGGATTAGTAACTTGACACTCGGTTAGCATACCTTAAGGAGGTGTATAATAGCTTAATTCACTCCTGGTGTAATATATAAAGCTTCTATAATATACTTTTCTACCTCTTCAATTGAAATTGTTTTTTTTCAGGGGAGAGTTCCCTTGTATATTTGATTGCATAATGGATCGTTTGGAAGATTATCGTCCACCTTGAATCGATCTAGAATCGCTGTAAATAGAGTATCCACTTTCTCTCTTATATCACAGATCTCCTACTTACTGATTATTAGGAAGGGGGATTTTGTATTACTTTCGGAGATCAATTTATGCCATCCTATAATTCGATAAAATTCTTTATCATCCTTAACCCTATCTAAATGTATAGCCCAATAGGATCTCTTGACTTATCGCATTACTTTTTATAAAAAGTGTATAGTATAAATCTTTCTTTCTAAATCTATTCCCTTTTATACTTTTATATATACTTAATGAGTTTTTCTATATTTATCCATTTATTATAATAAGGCTTTCCCTATCTTTCAATCAATCTTATCAACTACTCGAATCGATTTATCTAACACTTTCACAAACTCATTAATATAGATCTCGATTTTGGTTATGATTTGAATATCTACATTACTGAGGTGGACTAGCTGATTGACTATTAATCTATTTAATCTTAACAGATTCGCCTTCTTTATTTGGTAATGGTATTAGTTTTACTCTATTGTTCTATAATTTGCTAGATTAATAATCTGAGTAGTATAATCAAATCCATAATGAAGTTTTTCCAGTACCTTTATATAAGCAAATGGTATATTGGAAAAGGTTAGATTTAGTATATACCCTTTTGTATAAATGGGTATACCTGGAATATCTATAAACTCCATACCCTATTTGTTTGTTTATATTGTAAACTGTGTCCCTTGATTGACTGCAATCACCCCTGATTCCCATAGCTTATACTTTGTATTAAAATCCCCTTCTATAATTGTATACTTATTTGGGATTAAGTGTATAATATAATTAATAATATTCAAAGTATACAAAGCTCTATAAATATTTAGGATCGAGTATCTATTGACTTATATCTAGAATAGATTTCTGTTTTCAAATTAATCTATTTACTTTATTTTCAAGTATATATCTTTTTGTATATATATTATAATCTGAGGACCTTATTCATTCTTCTCCAAGTTTTTCTAAAGGTTCCAGTTATTGATCAGCTAATATCGATTATATGTATTGTGATTTTGCATGGTTGAATTTTAATATAATCTTAGCTCCTATAAATATATCATATCTAGTTGAGCTTTAGTTGTTAATTGTAATAGTGTGATATGATTCGCATATCCCTAATCTATATTTGCCTAAGCGATAGTGAAACCTTTGTTTCTCTAAGTATGCTTGTTGATTATACTATTTATAGAGAGGATCTAGATACAGTATTTATTGTTATAGAGATCTCTATATTATTTATCTCCAGATCTATTGGAATGAAGGCTTTTTCTGCTAAGGCTTCTATATTGAGATTCCGCTAACTTTAACTACAAGCTAAGCATATACATAGTACGATTGGTATAATCGGAAGATTTATATTAAACCTACACAAGCATTTACTGAAGCATTCATTCTTATACACTGTAATCCTTATTCCTAGAGTGATTGGGGTTTTCTGTAATTGTTATTCTAAAAAGCAGAGGTGGTTCAGGGGTGTGATCTGCTTTGTCTGTATTTGCTCTATGCAATATCTTATAGTCTTTTCTGTCAATAGCTTTAACTACAGCCAGTTCCTTTATGAATCAGAACAATCCGTTGTTTAGTATAAAACCCTAGGAGCAACTGGGCAATTGGAATAGCCAGTGCGGAAGGGCCTATAACAATTAGTGTATTGAACTGTTTCTAATGTATTGCTGATATATAAGTGCGCCCTTATGCTCAGTATTTAGTTTACTGTATATCGAGCATCTTGGGGCTCTATTGCAGATAAAGGGATTACAATACTCTAGGCAGCTAATATTGTGAAATTGAATTTCCCGGGGTTTGTTTAGAAGAACCGAATAGGAGCTATTATTGAACAGTCGGAATTGTGATATTGCAGTATTGAAGTTAATAATCTAGGTGGCTCTTTTAGTAATCAAATTAACCCTGCTATATACCAATCTATAATTGATTAACTGTTTGTTGATTTAAGCTGTGATCTTTTTCTTAATAAACTTAATAGATATAGAAACAGGAGCACTTTTAATATGATAAAAATCGTATAGTACTTGTGGGATTGTATATATAAATTATTTTTCTAATCTATATATATTTGTTGTATGAAAGGTTTTAAGTATCTACTCGATATTTTCTGTTTTCATAATCTTTTTCTGATTAGTATTAGAACTGCATCTTAATGTTTAGCCTATATTGTTTCTTTAAAGAAAGGGGATTTCTGTTAATGTGATTCTAGTAACTGTTTTTTTTATTTTGAGTTTTAACAGAAAGGGGTTAGTTTTTGAGAATAGAGCTTTTTTGTTAGTTATTATAAGAATCGTTTTCTTAATCCAATTATTCTCTTTTTTGAATCTGTATGTTTCCAAGTATTTAGTATTTGTATTTTTATTAGGAGCAGAGTGTATTGTATTAATAAAGCCTGTAATAGAGCTTATTACCTCAAGCCTTATTTGAGTTTTCAATATATCAATATAGGTTTTTTGTATATTGCTTTCTGATTATAGTTGCTTTGTTACAGGCTTTCTCCCTTAATTAAAGATAATCTCCATTACTCCTAGTAAAGCAGAAATGATTGTATTCTTAAACTTCGCAGCGAGTTTATATTATTAGCCTTGGAATCCTTATACAAGCTTATCTACTAGCACCACGAATATCTCAATCATCTCCTATCTCTCCCCCTCTATCTTATCGATTTTTTCGAATCGTTCCTTAATTACATCAAGAACAAAGTCTGTGAACAATCTTGTAATTAGTAAGGGCTGTATACTAGTCCCTAAGGTATTAGTAACTGCTTGGAAGGGGAGTGCCTCCTGAGTTGAGAAATTGCTCGGTGCGCCAGGGGCGCGCATCGCTATCGGCGTGATGAGAGCCTCCTGTGAGTACAAGGTTTGATAGGATTAAGCCTGCCGGGGCAGGGGAAATAAATCAGGAGTATATGATTGTCTGTGACGGAATCGTATATTGGTGTAACTTGTCTGATTATACAATTACTTCTATCATAAAACCATATTTTATGGATAGGAGTAGTATATACAGGTGTGCTGCTTTAAAGAAGTGGGTGTGTATATGATAATGTTTTAGAGGAATGGAGGGTTCGGCTATTAGGCTGTTCAAGAGGAGTGGCTGGAATGGTGGTTCTGCTTGATAGTGGAGTGGTGCATAGGTGTAGTGGTGGTGGCTGAAGGGGGGATCATTAGTTTCTCCTTAGTATTTGATCGATTGCTTTTGTGGTTTATGGTAGAGAAGCTTTATTAGGGTTAGTGATAGATTGTTGAAGCTTAGAGGAGCTGTGTTATGAGGTCTACACTAAGGTGACCTATAAGGCAGCATATAAAGTAGATCCATATGGATCTTAAAGATAAGGATTGGCTCATATATACAAAGATTTTGTTACTATAGCCTTAAATCGTAGAACAGTGAGAGAGTAGCCCGATCACTTTACCACTGAACCAGCCGGGCTCCTTGCGGAGGACAATGGTCTTTTTGTCTTCTTTTTCAATATACGTTTTATCAATAATCCATTATGAATTTGAATAATCAAAAAGTCTGTATACTCCTTGTTATTGATTGATTGATTGATTGATTGATTGAATTTACGTCCACCTTCAGTCTAAGACTATATAGGACGACTAGGCCTTAAGGGCCTAGTAGATAACTTTTTATTTTACAATAATAGGAATAAACAATTTGGGGAAGTGCAAACGAACATTGGGGACCTAAGCCCACTTACTATACGTATAACATATAGTAAGACAATAAGGAAATCTACTCTGTGGAGTATTCTTCCTCTCTTTCTCTTTCTTCAATCTCTCTCTCTTTTTCTCTTTCTTCTTCCATTTGAGCCCTTGATAAATGCCAGGCTCTTGTAGCAATTTTAGTTGTATTGATGAATTTGATAGTTAATTCGATTCCTATTTTCGTATGAAGTAGGAATTGTAGAGTGATTTTAGAAAGTGGTATATTCTGGAATATCTCTTTTCTTTCCGCTTTGTATACTGGGCAACTGATCAAAAGGTGTTGAGGTACCTCAATATTACCACATATACATCTATTATTGGAGTGATTAAAACGATATAAGTATGATTTAATGTAACCGTGACCTAGTTTCAATTGAAAGAAAGCGCTAGCTGTATTTCGCCTTGTTTCAGTTGGTAGCTTGATTTTCGATCCAATTTTCCATGGAAATAGCTTCGAATAGGTTAATGCTGTTTGGTTTGATCTGAGTTTATATTGATTGAGAGTCGAGCTCCATTGATCAAAGGAGGATTCTTTGATTATCATTCCTAATAATCCGAAACTAGTTTCATTCGAAGTAGATCGACTCCTTGTTATTGAAGTTATTCAGAAAGATAAAAAACAAAGTATTCGAAAGATTATTAATATATATAATATCCCATATACAATATTACTGTATAGAATTGATGGTTTTACTTCTTGTATAGAATATCGATATAAATTTTATAATCTTTTAGAGTTAGAAGAGGATATTATTATTGAATATATATTTGATATAGATTCAAAAGGTTTTTTATCTAAATTCAGAAATATAGAAGATATAATAAATCATATTCTCAAATCGAGAGGTGTAAAGAATATTGAAAAGCTTTGAGTGTATTGATTTGTAAAGTGTTAAATCGAATTAAAAATATATTTTAATTGTATTTATGATTTTCAAAAAGCTTTCTATAAAGATTCTAAGTTTATTAAAGAATGAATTCGATTGATTACAAATATACAAACGAAATATGATATTTTGGATAGCGATTTTTATGATTTCAATGAAATAGGCTTTATAATAAGGATTATATATATAACAATGATTGTTATTAATACTGAGAGATATAATAGAAGTAAATCAATACAATTAGGCAATCGAGAATGGACTATAGCAATAATATATGGAAATGGAGAGGGTGAAACTATTCCTGTTAAAAGATCATATATAAGTTAGTGGAAAAGCCTTGATATTATTAAGTTCTATATAGAGATACAATATATATGTATGGACTCGATAGAATCACATACAGGCTAATCCCAATATAGCATAACGTGATATACGGTATAAGCACCTTTTCTCACAATTCCCTTATTTCTAATAATTTAAGGATAGGTTTATTTCTCTAATTGATATATCGAAATTGATTTTTCTACAGACTGGGCTATTAAATCTATATTTAATGGATAGATAAACAACAAGATAGGTTTAGAATAATTGAAATATTTCGATAAGTACATTAAGAATCGAAAAAAGGGCAAATATTGAATGTTAGTATTGGTGTCACGGGATGACCTCTGGGAGTATTCAGAAGCTTTACCGCTGAGCTAAACGCCCAAAAGACTAGGAGGTAGAACTGGAAGTTCTACCTTACTCTCACATATATAGCAGGACAGGACAGGACAGAAAGGGCTTAGTGTCACCCCGTGACAATTGGATGGATATAAAAGTTATAAATCAGTAGCTTTTCAAGTATATTATAAAGAGAATGATATTATATATTTATATTTATCATTGCATTCAAGTTATTTAATTCAATTATTTGATATTAACTGTTTTAACAATCTAAAACATTCATATAGTAATCAAATTGATAAATTTATTAAAACATATATCAATCATATTTCAAAGGTTGAATTCTTTATAGCTGTCACGGGGTGACACTAAGCCCTTTCTGTCCTGTCCTGTTCTGCTATATATGTGAGAGTAAGGTAGAACTTCCAGTTCTACCTCTGTGACGATTCAGTCCCTTTCAGGTTCCTTTCTCAGTCACTTAGCTTCTAGGACCTTAGCCTAGCACGTGACTCATTAGTGTATATAGTCCGGAGCCCTTATAGTTCTCTTCTTATTCTTTCTTCCTTCTTTAGTTTTAAATTCTAAGATAGAATTGAATCCTTTTATAATAATCCTTCATATTATCTAAAACTCATCACACAACAAATTTCGAAGGAAACTTTTTCTTCGAAATACAACCCGTTCGCGATCGATTTAGATCATAATTATTAAACCAAATTGATTGCAATTGCTCCTCAATGATTCTAACCAGTAGTTGTTGTACTACTGTCGTCGGCACTCCGAATACGAAATATATACAAAAATTCGTGTAAAATTTTCTCACTCCGAATTATCAGAATAAGAACTAGATCCTCAATATGAACTCTTTTAACAATCCATTAACATTTAGGGATACGGCCATGATAAAGACTCCTTCTGAAGCCTCCATTATACTAAACACTTATTCTACTGTTGTTCTAGGTACCCCAATATCTTCAAGCCCTCCCCCGCCTTCTGAAAACCTTCAATTCGAAATCTCTAGCCCTATCCTATCAACCAACCAGCCAGCCAGTTCTAGAAGAAGATTTGAAGAATTCAATTTACTTAGTGATCCTTTTATTACTCAAGATACAACCAATACTACCTATATATTCAATTAGAATAAAAACGGAGCCCTACAATACCCTTTAGTAATTAGAACAAACAACCTAAAATCCAAAACAATCCAAACACACCCAAGAAAGTTATTTTGAAAGCTAGAGACTTTATAGTGCTAGCTTCCTCTCTCTCCCAATCACACGAAGAATAATCCAAGTTTTTAGATTTCCTAGAGATCTTTAAAGAATATACTGAAAAGGGAAAGCTTACTACAGCTTCGAATATCATCACCTCTCAAATCACCTATTTGGAAACCGCTATACGCAAAATCGAATCACAAGCGAAAGCATTAGCTAAATCTCTTTTGCCCACTACTGCTATTATCACTACATTGAAATCAATATATGCTGATATTTCAAAAAAAGAAGAATGGAATTTAATTTCTAAAGGGAAAAACATTATATCTATTAATATAGAAAAGAAATCTAACCTCATTCAAAAACGAATTATCTTAATCAAACCAGATTTTCCAAACCCTATCTTCTTTTCCCTTCTAATTATTCGAAACAAAATAAATGAAGCCTTTCAAAAAATCGGAATCAAGGGTCAGTCATTGCAGCAGCAATTATATTCTTTAATAATAATATTATTATTATAATAAATGATTCCTTTATATTACAATTCTTATTGGAGAAAAAAGCGATTTGGAGTAATATTATCAAATTCGAAAGAATCCAAAAGGATCAAAAATGGTATAAAGTTATTATTCATAAAATCTCAATTAAAGAATTCTCAGGCACAAAAGGAATGGATCTTATATTCGATGAAATCAAAATCTTCAATCCAGACTTCAAGCTTATAGGAATCCTTTTTTGGCTTACACCTGCTCCCAGAAGAGCCCATCAACGAGAGGGTGCTATCGTTATTGTTTTTGCTACAAAATCAGAAGCAGAATTAGCTATTCGAAAGCGATTATATATTGCTGGAAGTAGTATAAGAGTAAAACAATTCTACAAATCAAAACCAACTATACAATATCAGAAATGTCAAGGATTTGGGTATCAGGATGCCTATTGTAGAAGGAACCCTTTTTGTGGATTATGTGGAGGCAAGTATATTACATCAGTACACTTGTGTATGGTATGTAATATCAGAGGAAAGTTCTATCAACACTTAGAAGTAAAAATGCTCGAATTGCCAAGGGAATTATGCAGCAAATTCGAAAACATGCGAAATCTATTAGGCTATTCAACAAAAATCGAATACTACTTATTAATGAGTTATACTAATATTCGAATCCTTCAAATAAATCTCAATCGGAGTTTACAAGCTACAGAGAACATTCTATAGCTTGTAATAGAACTTAACATCGACCTCATTATGATTCAAAAACCTTGGATTATTAAAAACGGAATCGATTATTTAAATTCAAGATCTATTATACACTCCAATTTCATACAAATATTACCAAGACTCAATCCTAATTACCGGTTATGTATATTACTATATATATCAAAAACTCTTCAAGCTACAATCAATCTAGCTTCCGATTCTCCAATAGATTCTGATATACAGATTTCAATTGTCAAAATGGAAACAAAACCTTTCAAATCATCAATATATACAACGAAGCTAATCAAGCTAAAAAGAAAGGTTTTACAATCGAAAGGTGCTTGTATAATATATCTATCACACAAGAAACCATCCTTTTAGGTGACTTCAATACCCATCACCCATGGTGGGATCCTTTTTCGAAGAAAAGCGGAAACGCTGATCAATTAACTGAATGGTTTGAAGATCAGAATCTCATTCTTTTAAACAAGCCCGGAATCAGCACTTTTTATTGAACTAATCTCCTTAATCCAAGTGTTCTTGATCTAACGCTAGCATCAGAGGGAATCTCTCCTCAAATTCACAATTGGCAAACGCTTTCAGATACAGGATCCGATCATGCAGGAATATTATTCGAATTAAAAGGAAAAGAAGATCTAAGTACTTCTAATACTGGATCAATAGCTAGATACAATACTAAACTAGCGAATTAGGAAAAGTTCGAATCAATACTCAAATCGGAATCCTTATATTCCCCTATTCTATCGAATTTAGAATTAATCCTTCCAACCAAAAAGGATTCCTTAAACCTTTTGAAAAACAAAGACAATCACTATCTAACTCTAAATCAAGCAGCAAGCGAACTTATTAGGATCATTCAAAAAGCAATAGAAAGGTGTATACCTAAAATTGTTTCAATCAAAAGGGCCAAACCATGGTGGACACCTGAATTGAAAGATCTCCGAAAAGAGCTAAGAGAAGCAAAGCAAAGAATTGAATCAGATCTGGAAAATCATAGCTCTAAGGAAGAATATCGAATCGCTAGAAACAAGTACTTTCAAGCTATTAAAACAGCAAAGAAGGATCATTGGAATAAGTTTCTAGAAAAGGAGGACACAAAGACAATTTTCAAAGCAATAGCCTATACTAAAGACTTTCAAAATCAAAGGATACCGGATATTGCAACAGAAAGCTCTTTCGAAGGAAAATGCTCTGCTTTCAGATCAACTCTGTTCCCACCCCCTCCTATTACCCCAAAACCACAATGGGAAGGGTATAAACAATCCAAGCAATAGAAATAGCCTAATCTTATTTAAATCGAATTAAGCAATGCCTGTTCAGTCAAAATCCAAGGAAAAACCTTTGGCCCAGATGGAATCACTCAAGAGATCATTATAAAGGCTTACAAAGCAATCCCACAAACCTTTTTTACTTTCTTTAGTAAACTTATTAATCTAGAATATCACCCGAAATGTTGGAAACAAGCCACAGGAGCTATTCTGAAAAAAGCTTCCAAACCAGATTATTCCCTTCCAAAAGTATATAGAGTAATTGCACTCTTAAATTGCCTAGGTAAAATAAGCGAAAGGATTCTAGCTCAATGATTAGAATATTTAGCAAAAATAATCTATCTTCTTCACAAGAGTCAAATAGAAGAACACCAAAAGAAATCAGCAATCGATACTGCACTTTTACTGACTACAGAAATTGAAAGAAACAAGCAAGCCAATAAAAAGACCTTAATATTATTTATGGATATAAAGGGAGCATTCGATCACGTTTCGAGAAATCGACTATTAGATATTTGTAAGAAGCTAAAACTACCCACAAATCTGATAGCCTAAATAACCTCATTTCTTCAACAAAGACAATTGAAACTATCTTTTAATAATCAAATCGAATCTTTCAAGCCAATTTCGACCAGAATACCACAAAGCAGCCCGATTTCTCCAATTCTCTTCCTTATATATATCAGGAAGCTCTTTTTTACCCAATTCGATCAAGTTTCTTTCCTATATAGATAATATTGCTTTAATCATATATTCATCTATATGGAAAAAGAATATCAAAACCTTAGAGAGAGTTACAAAACAAATCTATGAACTCAGTTCTAGAAATGCAATCCAATTCGATTTGACAAAAACAGAGTTAATGTACTTTTCATTATCCAAATTGATGAAAAAATATCCAATCACGCTATCCAATTCGGAAATAATTGTACCCCAATCTCTCATTAGATGGCTGGGAATATGGTTCGACCCGAACCTCAAATTCAATCAACATGTTAATATTCGAATCACACAAGCGAAAGGTGTCTTCCATCGAATGGCTCGATTAGCTAATACCGAAAAGGGCCTTAATCCTAAAGCCCTTAGACAATTATATATAGTATGTGTAACCAGTATAGCTGATTACGGATCAGTGATTTGGTGGAGAGGTCAAACTCATTTCAAGAATATAATACAATCGCTTCAAAACCTAGCTCTTCGAAAGATATTAGGAGTCTTCAAAACAGCCCCAATCCTTCTAATGGAAATAGAAGCAGGCCTAAAGCCCCCAAAAATTCGATTAGATTCAAATGTTAGGCAATACGCATTTCGTCTAGCTAAACTCTCGCCAAACCATCCAATCAATATCGAAAAAGAAATATCAGCTCAATATCAAACCGATTTGGAAGTAATCCCTACTCCTCAAAGAAAACGATATAAATCAATCCAACTTGATAGAATTAGAGGATCAATAAATCAGGATCTCAATCCTATTTCACTTGAAAAGATTATTCACTTCAACTTCCCCCCATGGAAAAAGGAAATTCCCTTCAGAGTTAATATTAGCAATTCATTAAAAGAAGATACTACTATTCTTCACAATATCGTTTTCAATTACAGAGATAAGGATACTACCTACATTTATACTGATGCCTCTTCTATTGAAAAAGGAATAGGTATAGGTATAGATATAATCACAATACAACCAAACAATCGAATTTCATATCAACAACAATTGAATATTGATAGCAATCAACTAGTGTATAATGAAGAGCTTTACGGGGTTACTAGAGCTATTGAATATGCTAGCACAATTGCCTATATTGGCAACAAATTCAAGATATATTCAGACAACCAAGCTAGTCTATATCGCTTAAAAACACCATCAGACCACCCTGGACAGGCCTATCAGATTCGAGCAATCAAAGCAGCGGAAATCATCAAAGCAAAAGGAGCTGAAGTATCTCTAAATTGGGTTCCAGGACATACTTTAGTAGAAGGAAATGAGCTAGCAGATAAACTAGCAAAGGAAGCAACCACAATATGTTCTATCTCAAACGAAACAAGTTTTGGACTTCTAGGTATGATGATCAAAGAATACGATTCAGATCAATAGCTTTCTACTCTCAATCAATACAAACTCAGATCAAATCAATCCCCTTTGACCTATTCAAAGCTATTTCCATGGAAGATAGGATCGAAAATCAAGCTACCAAGCGAAACCAAGCGAAACACTGCTAGCGCATATTTTCAACTCAAATTAGGTCATGGATATATCAAATCTTATTTACATCGATTCAAACTCTCTGATAACAAATGTATATGTGGTAATATTGAGGCTCCATAACACCTCCTTATTAGTTGTCCCATATACAAAGCAGAGAGAAAAGAAATATTCAAGAATATACCACTATCTAAGATCACTATACAGTTCCTACTCCATACAAAAGTAGGTATTGAATTAGCCATTAAATTCATCAATATCACCAAAATCGCTATAAGAGTATGGTATCTGGCCAGGGCTCTCATACAAGACGAGATAGAGGAAGGAATAGTAGTAGAAGAGGAGAGAGAAGAAGAGAATAAAGAAAAAGTAATTAGAGAAATAAGAAAGGGCTTTGATTTCCTTACAATTTCTTAATTTTCACAATTTTCTTATTATATACAATGTGTATAATGAGCGGGCACTGTTCCCCAGCATTTGTTTTTACTTCCCTAAATCGTATATATCCATTTTTGTAGAATAAAAAGTTATCCGCTAGAGCCTCTAGAGGCCTAGCCGTCCTATATAGTCTTAGACTGAAGATGGACGTAAATGAAATCAATCAATCAATCAATCAATCTAAAACTCATCTATACAAGTCTCTACTAGTAATGGTATACCAAATAATATCTCACCTTTTCCTAGGCTATTTAAGTATCGATATTGTGTGGACTAGAAGAATCTATATCAGAAAATAAGGAAATGTTTCTGAAGGATAATTAATTAATAATAATCCTTTAATCCTTATATCAATTCTTCAAGAAAATCGAAAAAAATTGTAAAGAAGTATACTCAAGTTTTTCCTTACAATTCCGAAAAATCCAGTACAATTATAGTCTTTCAAAACAAAGGACTATTGTGTACTTCTCTTCTCAAACAAAAGCTAGCCCTTCCATTTCAACCTCAAATCAGTTTGCTGTTTTTGACGATAATAAAGAAGATTCGGATTTCCTTACTTCTAGAACGATCATGATACAAAAAGGCAAAAAACCAGATAAAAAAGAGCCCCCTGCCTAAGCTAATAATCTTTTCAATCTTATTACTCAGCAAAATACTACTATTACTGAATTGAAATTAGAAATCAATGATATTCGTACCTCTTACTCTTCTAAGAATAACTCTCGGAATCGATTCCCTACTCTCCGGGAAGCCCTATATCAGTTAGTCCTTGATATAATTAAATCTATGGATCTTACGGAAGCTATTATACACTCTTCGCACAAAAAGGATACTTATCTTATTCCTGATTTGATTTTCCTTCGACAATCTATATTTGATAAGCAAGGCACAACTTTCTTTACTTTTTATAGAGTAGAGAAGATCCCCTATTTTACGGAAAAGCTTTTGGATGGCAAAGTCTTGAAGCCCAAACTATGGAAATATCTGATTGAATATAATCTGGAATAATATATATATACTTTTATTAGCAAAAGGCAATGCAGGATTTATATTGTCGCTAATATTAAAAGTATAGCTCGTAATCACTTACAGCCTTTGCTCCTTAATCCATCTCCTGAATATAATATACAAGGATTAATTGAAGCCGCTATACAAATTACTATTGATCCGGCCGAGCAACAAATAGTATTAGATCAATATAAAACATTGAGACAAGACGCAAATCAATCATTTTGGGAATTCTATCAGAAATTTCGACAATTAGCTAATACTACCGGAATTCAAGATAGCTCTACTCTTTTCAATAGCTTTTAAAATCGAATTAATATCAGATTAGCATATACTTACATTACAGAGTTTGCTAGTTTTCGAAGTATTAATGATTATACAGCTTTCCTTCAAATTCATAATATAAATTACCAATCTATTAAAGCTAGGGAATATACAATCACATCGGCCACCCAATCGAACCCTGTTAGCAACCATACAATTGCTTTATAACAATTACACCCTACACCTAAAACTAATCAAGAGATTCCACAACATTCCACGAATATTATTCTATTCTACTTACTATCAAATCACTAATCCAATATAGTTCCTATCTTGAATAATCCTTATTATAATTCCCAATCTTGGAAATCTAATGATTCAATGAGAAATTCGATTCCAGCTCAATCCGATTCCCGAATTCAAAAGATTATTGATATTGATAAACTTTTTAACAAACCTATTGATAACCCTTCCGATACTCAACATTTAATGGATTTCATCTAAAAAGAAAAAATAATAAATACAAAGCCCTTAAAAAACAAACTCTAGAAAAAGTCTTCCTTTTAAAACATCTGAGAAATATGAAATACCTTGATCTATAAAAGCTAATAAAAGATCCTCATATAACTATTCCTTATACAATTTCGAAGCAAGAAATTGCTTTTCAAGTTCAAGCCCTTATTAACTCTAAAACTAATAACTATATATTTATTAACAAAGCCCTTCTATAATAAATCTCCTTAATATTTATTATCTTTGTTGTTAAACTATCTGCTCCGATATCTATCAAAGAGTATAATAACACTATAGGTAAACAAATTATTTATTATACTCATTTTATACTTAAAATTGATAAATATATTCAATTATATACTCCTTTTCTGATTACTACTCTTCAGAATAATAATATTATTCTAGGATAACAATAGCTAGCTGAGCATTCCCTCTTTTTGATTATAAAAAGCAAAAACTACTTTAGCCCCATTCTTATCCTTCAATTCTTTCTTTTGCTTTTAATTATATTCTTTTTTAGAAAAACCTCAAATCTAAGCCTTTAGATTCAGTAATACAATTAAACACTGAGTGAAGAGATCGAAAGTTAAATCAATATTGAAGAAAACGAAAATCCTCTATTCTTAATAATATACATTATTCTTCAAATCTAATTTCACAAGTTTAATTCTGATTATAAAATCACCCTTTCGGACAATTCAACAGAATTCAATATATCCCCTAATATCCAAGTATTAGAAATTCCTTTTCAAGAAAGCTTCAAAATCTTGAAATCTTTAAAAATTTTTTTCGAAAAGACCTCAAAGGAGATATTCTCGATTCTAATTACTAATAGTAATACTTTCAAGAAATCAATAACCAGAAGTATCAAGCGAATAAACGAAATTCTGAAGGATCTATTATATGAAGTCTTATTTATTTATTTATTTATTTATATTAATTAACGTCTGTTTTGGACCTCCCTAAGGGTATTTAGACGTGCTAAGATAAGGAACTATTTGAGCGGCGTGATCGTCCGCGACCGAATTTAGCAATTTAACTTCAATGCCAGGGGCTATTCGCTCCTCTGCGGTGCGATCCGCTTCTGTTTCCAGAAGGGAACGTTTGATCCGGGTTGTTGTTGAGGCAGAGCTTGGTTCCCGGGTGGATAGGCTCGTTGTGGGCTTCGATCCCTATGGTAGAGGAGAAGAAGCGAGAGTGGGTTGCTATTTGTTTAGCCGAGCAGCAGGGCTTTTGTGTTATATATTGGGTTTGCGGTTTTTAGGGTGTAGTGTATTCGAGTGATCAGTTAAGTGATGAGTTTATAAGGGATAGACAGCAAGCTTTGTTGAAAAGATTATTGCTTTCTAAGGGTCCTTTAATAGTTAGGATAAATCTGAGTATAGAATTCTGAGTCGGTGATCAGCTGAGTGAGCTTGTTAGGTGTGTGTAAGAGTTTCTTGATATATATGATTGCCTGCTTGTTAGATTGCATTTCTACAGGGGCAAAGGGCCAGTCTGAACGTTTTAGGTTGTTTATAGTGCATTTAAAGAAGTAATATAGTTCTTTAGCACTACTATATAAGCAATCCAGCTTATTGTTTTGATAACCAAATCGCTGATGATAAATGGTGTAGTCGCCGTGGTCTGTTTTTATAGCTATCAATTGATATAAGACTGCTTTTGGTAGAATTAGTTCCTTTGATTCCTTTATACTGTATCTAGAAGACCACTCCTTATAGCCAGTGGAGAGAGAAGAGTTTATCTCTTCCCACCAGGTAGATTCTACGTGTAAACGTTTCTGACAAACAATCGTTCGGATCCTACTAATTGTTGGTAATTTGTTGATTACCTGGTCTATAGGCCTAATTGCGTCTGCGTTTGTTAAGCGATCTGCTTTCTTATTGCCTTCGATCTTTATATGTCTAGATAACCATTTTATCCTGATGTTGAGTTGTTTTATTGCTTTGTGACATTTGTAGAAGGTCCATTATATTATAGGCAATGCGTTTTTGCGTATACCCCAAATAACCGATGTACTATCAATACACATCCAGATCCGATTGTTCAAGGGATCTTTAAGTATAGTAATTAGATGCTCCAATCCGTGTTATACTCCTATCGCTTCTATATCGAATACATATGAGTCGCTTTGGATCTACTTAAATCCGGAGGCTATTTGAGTACTATTGCGATATATTGTATATCCGTAGTTAATACAATGTTTGCGATTAATAATTTGTTCTGATTTATTAAAAAAGATCGTATAATCTTTGGGTAGGAATTGTTGCCATTACTCTTTGAAGGCTTGAGCTGCTTCTTCTTTGGTTAATTCTTTCATTGGATCCGTTCTGTAGTCACTCGAGAAGTACAAGCGGAGTAGTTTTGAGCGTTGCATTTCTGGATAAGACAGCTGAGCTACTGGATTCTTGTAAAAGGCCCTCTTGCTGTGCCTGCTCCTCGTCTGCATTTTCATATTACTAACTTTAAATGATTTATTAGTAAGTATTGATTATCGATTATTTTTAACCAAAATGCAAATTGCAGTTTAACATGTTCTAGTGCGATTATCCCCAATGGCAAGCCTGCTTTTTTGATAAGAGTTGTGATTAGTGTAATCTTGTATATTGGGATCGCTCCTCTTGTAGCAGTATTGATCACTTTATTGATACAACGGAGATAACCTTTTATGCTTGCACTTATACTTGAATCGCTTTGGCCTAGGCTAGGCTTATGTTTACCAGCGTACCATACTTCCGTGCCGAATAGTGCTACTGGGAGAATGCAGGTGATCACTGCTTTCTTAGAGAGGAAGCTGGCAGCCTATATATAATGCGGGCGATCGATCTGATATGCGAGGCTACTTTCATAGCTTTCGCTGTACGTGTTTTGATGTGTTATAAGAACGAGAGCTGGCGATCGAAGAAGATGCCCAGCCATCTCAGAGTAGGCTGAGTGCTTTCACTCGTTGCAATCGGTACTGGAATGATTATCAGATCTGGATTCACTACCAATAATGAATTAGTAGTATCATATTGTCTAGTAATATAAAGTAGTTCAAACTTCTCAGGGGCGAATAGGATTCTGTTCTCCTTACCCCATCTGATGATCTGCCGTACTTGTCGTTGCAGGATCCTAGCATTCGTAGAGAGATGCTTGGCAGAAATGAATTATATTATAACTACTTTCTAGAATATATTATAATACAAAGTAGGTTCGCTATACCTACAGACGCTTTCCCGGCTCACTTGTAATAAAGCCACTAGTACTAGGCTTCTATAGAATCTTCTGATTACATTAAACCACCTATTGCATGATTACCTTCGGAAGTTCCGGTCAGAACCAAAACCATTCCTTCACGTCTCTATTCCTATTTGCTCCTTAAGCCTATCTGATATCTCCATTATACTCTTTGCCCTATAATATCCGATTATAGATCAATACACGCATCCGTTCTCTTGAGTCATATAAACAGTATCGCTGTCGCTATCATTATATGCTACGCCTTGTGGTTAATAACTGTTTCGTGTTACTTTGCTGGATCTCTCCTGTACAAACAAGGCCGACTATATCTCGCAGGCTTGCTATTTCAGACCCTTAGCTAGGCAGCCCTTTTATAGTGTTTCCAATCTACTAACTAAAGCTCTGTTTGTAAAATCTATTCCCTTAATGTATAGTTTGTAATCGAAAGTAGAGTGCTAGGAGTGCGTTGCACATATATATCGTAGGATTAGCCTTTGCCTGAGATCCTCTGTTGCCATAATACCGATCGAGCACTGTCGAGTATAGCTTACTAAAAGCGTCCTTCCTATACTGGAGCTCCTTTGCCGCCATACCGTTTTCGTGTACTCGGAGATAAGGTACTAAAAACATCCCTCCTCCTATTCTATATATGCTTCTGCCGGCCCCAGTAAACATTGTCCTAGCCTTTGTATATTTCCTATTACTTCTTTTACCATTTATAAATATTCAATCCAGTATATTTGCAGATCGTATGTATTGTTGGGTTATGAAAACTCTGTACGCTAGCGTCTCAGAGATGTTCTGTCGATTTTCGTTCGTCAAGTTAAGGATATCGGCCCTGTTTCCAACACAGGCTTCAGTCAGACTCAGCTATATTATAGAAGCTTTATTATTTGTTATTTTAAGGGCTAGTTTTGCTTTGCAAATGCTTTGCCGCAATATACTCTAGCTCTGCTCCCCACACAGATTCGTAAAGGCATGGTTCCGCATCAATCCCGCTCTCATCTCCCTTCCACCGTCGAATGGTTTTCATCTCCGTTTTGCTAGTAGTCCTCTATTCCGAGTATCTTTGCGATCACCCTCTAATGATCAGCTGTGTGTACCTTTGCTTCCAATACAGCCTCCGATTAGTGTACAACCACCACCCGGCTCCAGCTAACTCTACTTAGCTCTCCAATCGCACGATCGAAGGTTCGTAGGATACACCACGTACAGGTGAGAGTCATCGTATCCCATATGAAGTCTTAAAGGATAATTCATTTATATTTATATCTTGTAAAAGGCACTTTTCTACCCTGCATTCCTCAATAGCTCCAAAGTGTTTAATCGAATTGCTCTCATTACAGGCCCTGTATTCCATTTGATCTGTATATACCGACAAAACGATGAATTATTTATTAGCTCTTTCCACGAAATTAGCAAATTAATTGATCAATGTTTTAAAGAGGAAAAATCAATCAAATTAATTGATATTGTATTGCAAAACCTTTGTTTTAGTTTATTGTAATGTTGTATAGTTGTATATTCGTTATTAATCTCATTATCTATACTAAACGCAGAACTTTTTATTTTATTAGAATATGAAGACTATACTGATATATTCTCGAAAACCAAATTGGATATATTATTATCATATCGATTATACGATTATAAGATTATCCTTGAAAGTAATAGTGAAAAAGCTCTCAAATATAGTTCTTTTTATAAGATATCGCTTGAAAAACTTGAAATAGTTAAAAAGTATATTACTGATAACCTTCATAAAGGCTTTATTGAACCTAGTCAAACCTTGTTTGTAGCCCCTATCCTTTTTGTAAGAAAAGCAAATAGAAATCTTCGATTCTATATCGATTTTTGTATACTAAACTTACTTACCCGAAAAAATCAATATCCTCTCTCTTTGATTAACAAAATCCTTGACTACTTTACTGATATTAAGATTTTCACCAAACTCGATATCCGTCAAACATTTTATCGAATTAGAATAAACCCTTAATCCAAAGAATATTATCACGGGGCAGGCGGGCTGGATAGGGTTCTAATAACTTTGCCCTAATCTGGCAAGGCTATACTGATTCGGGTAATAGGTTCAGATTGAGGATTAAGATGTAGCTCAAAGAGCTATAATATAGAATCTTCTAAGTTGAAGATATATGGAATTCTTACAGTGAGCTAGTTTGATCGGGCCCTAGCTTGTTTGCACTCCGATGCGAGTGCTTCTTTCAGTTCTCTTCGATAGGATTAGTATATTATATAAGCTCATACTATAACATTACCCTTTTTTTAAAAATCGAGCTTCATCAAGGTGGTACATTACGATTTACAATTTACAAATAGGCAAAGTCTGATCAAACAGGATTGGGTTTGTTAGGGTATCTATAATAGAAGTTGCAGATCAGTTCTTGTACATCTTCTAGGTAGCTTGCAGGTTCTTTGATCGGCGTATCGTAGCCGATCTAACAGATAATGTATTTCAAGCAAGGTCCTCCACGACCTCTTCTTTCCTAATAGGAGTTCAGGATTTCGGCAACCTCAAAATGCTTGAGGCTGTTTATTTCTATAAAGGATAGTAGCGAATTATGCTATCCAAAAACAAAATCATTATATACAGGATATAACAGATTGATATAGAAAATAGAATGAATCTTTATCGAAGCTGGGAGCTCCAGTTTATAGGCATAGGGGCCTATCGGGTTTAGGATTTTGAAAAACCCGAGGTTCTTCCAATCAAGCTTCTTCTATAGATGCAGAGTCTTGATATTTCTGGTATTTAGCTAGATTAAATTACTAGATAGATATCTATAAATAGGAGAATAACGAATATCGATATTCTTCGAATATCGGGCTTGATTAGTAATTAATTCAATCTATAGATGTAAGGAGATGATTTCCATTTTAGCAATGAATTTTTTGGTATTTTGTATAGTAGAATGGTTATTCTGGAACGATATGGGCTCAAAGCCTAAGCGGGGGTAAAACCTATAGTTCGAGAAGAACAAGGTTATTCGGGTACTTTCAGATCAGATATTATTGATAAAGAATTCAGCGAGTGGGAGCTATTCTGCCTAGTTGTCTTGTAGGTAGGCTATATACAACCGAAGGTATTATTCCAATATCGCATTAGTCCTTTCGGTTTGTCTATCAGTTTCAAGATAGTAAGTAGTTGAAAGTTTAACAATTATGCTTAAGCATTTACAAATATATTTCCAAAATTCAGAAACGAATTGAGCTTTACGATTAGATATAATAGTCAGAGGTAAACCGTGGAGTTTCCAGATATTCTTCCGGAACAAGCAGGCAACCTTTTTGGAGTTGTAGGTACTATAGCAGGGCAAGAAATGTTTCATTTTTGTTAATCAATCGACTACTATTATAATAATATCGAAACCGGTATTTTCGGATAGGTATGTAATGAAATCTATTGAGATATCTTGCCAAGCTTTTTACGGGATCGGGAACGGACAAAGAACTCCCTCCTGGCCTTTGCGATTCGGGACAGCACGGTAGCAACTATAGCAATTACAAATCCATTGCATAACATAATCGTAGTATTCAGACTAATAATAGTTTCGGAATAATAATTTAAAGATTCGAGTATGGTGCGGGTGATTAGCGGTGAGCGATTTGTGGTATAGATAGAGCAGGTAGGTTTTCAGAGGGTTGTGATTGGGAATGTATAGTTTCCCTTAGTAATACAACAGGTTGTTGTTTTCGGTATACTCAGCAAAATGATTTTCAGGTGTTTCAAGGATTCTTTTTGTAGGGATTTCAGAACAGATTCAGATACAGGATCGGCTTGGTAGTCTTTGTGGAATAGGGTAAGCAGATCAGCAAAAAGGTTTAGAGGGTTTTCTGGATCCTCTAGTTGTATTGCAGGGTTGGGTATAGATATGGTATATAGGATTGCAGGCTCTATAATTTTGCTATTTTCTAATAAAGTTATAGTATTATCGGAATCCAAGTAATTGGTAATATTGGTAGGATTGGGGTTTCTTTAGTTACAAGTAGTTACAGTGAAGTATATTCTCTTAGCAATCTTGGATTCGATTAAAATAACAGTAGTAAGAAACAGGTTAGAATCCAGGTTCTCTCGTTTCAGGATAGTATAACTTTGGTGCAGAAAGCGTTCATCCCCTTCCTTAAGGAGATCTTCTAACCTCCTAATCAGTGTATCAGGTTTAACATCTAGCTTTTCAAGACGATAAGTGATTCGGAAATTAAATTAAAATAGAAATTCGAATTAGTAGATTTAACAACAATTCAATAGCTTTGTTATAATAAAGTATTCCAGATTCCTATAATCGATAATTACTTGAATTGGTAATACAATACCTTTCAACTTAGAATACTATTCTTCGAAGCAATAGATAATAATTAGTAGTTCTTTGTTATAAATCTCGTAATTACATTCAGCTACCAAGTGTTTTTTAGAGAAGAATGCAACAAGTCTAAATATTCCATTATTATTATATTGGGAAAGTATTCCGGTGGATATATAATTAAAGGTATCGATTTTTATAATCACTTCCTTTTCCCAATCAAAAGAAGTTAGGATAGGTGTTTCGATAAACACTCGCTTCAATCAATCGAATGTTTCTTGATAGGCAGAGCTTTATAGGAATGGAACATTCTTTTTGATTAGGTCTATTATTGGATTGATAATCTTCGAAAAATCTTTAATAAATTATCGATAAAAATTTGAAAACCCAATAAATACTTGGATATTGGTTATACTAACAGGTGGTTTCCAATTTACAATTATTCGGATTTTCTCTAGGTCTATTCGAATACTATCGTTTCCTACAATAAAGCCTAGGAACTTGGTTTCGGATTTCAGGAATTTATATTTTTCGAATTTAGCGAACAAGCCGGCTTTCCTCAGTGCTTACAGGACTTTCTGGATATAGCGGATATATTCCTTTCGAGTTCGGTTGTATATCAGAATGTTGTCTAAATAAGTAATGCAAAATACATCCAGGTATTCCTGTAG
This sequence comes from Botrytis sinoallii, assembly GCF_014898435.1. Taxonomy (NCBI): domain Eukaryota; kingdom Fungi; phylum Ascomycota; class Leotiomycetes; order Helotiales; family Sclerotiniaceae; genus Botrytis; species Botrytis sinoallii. The sequence goes on along the minus strand of NW_024066030.1, from coordinate 2,777,421 downwards.
GGAATTATTAATAAACCTCTGAAAGGTTGCAGAAGCCCCTATCAGCCCGAACGGTATAACTAAGGATTTGAACAGTCCAAATCGGGTACAGAATACAGTCAGGTATTCCTGTCCTTTTTTTATTTTTATATTATTAAAAACAGAAATAATATTGATCTTACTGAAATACTTTATTTCTTTCAGATTATTCAGAGATTCTTTTGTTAATAGTAAGGGGTATTGATTCTTGACCAATAAGTTATTCAAAATGTAGTAATCTATACAAAATCGAAGACCTCCATTGACCTTCTTAACAAACAAAACAGGGGAAGCGGTAAAAAAAGAGCTTAGTCGAATAAATCCTTTTTTAAGATTCTCTTTTAGCTATTCTTTCAAGACTTCTAATTCGAGATGGGATATGGAGTATAAGGTGTTGAAAGGAGGAACAGCTTTTTTTTTTAAGACGGATCTTATGGTTATACAATCGATGAAGGGGTAGTTTCTTTGTATTCTTTGAGGAGAAGATATCTTTCCAATTTCGGAATTCGGGTAATAGATCTTTGGGGTCGAATATCTTCTTCTTTTTATTTAGAATATTATCGATTTGTTTGATTAATATCTGGAATATTTTATATTTCCGGTGAGTATAAGTTGAACAGGCTTTCAGGGAGATTGTGACTATATCTTTATTCTTTAACCCTTCGGAACAGGCAGATAAGTATATAGATTAAGCTTTTGGAGGAACATTTGGCAGAGCTTTTATACGGGACGAGCAGGATGGAGTATTACAAAATTCATAGCAAAACGAACTATCGAACTAGAACAAGTTTGTCGCAAAGTCGATACGGGGGTTGTATTTCTTAAGCCAAGCTATCCCCAGTACAATAGGATAGTGGGCTAGCTTGGTTATATACAAAACGATCTTCTTTTCGATATGATTGTTGATTTTGAGTTCTACTCAGATGTAGAAGGTAACTCGATTGTTGGGCAAAATGTTTCCATCGAATCCTATGACTTCGAACGCTGTAGACAGTTGGTGTACTGGTATTTTCTAAGAAGATATCTAATTTCGATCTATGAAGGCAATTCCTTTATATCCGCTATCAACTATAATATATATCAGGAGGGTATCTTTTTTTAAGAATAGAGTAATGAGTAGAATCATTAGATCTGTATAATTATTTAGTTCATCTTCCAAAGGAAGGTTATAAGTAGTAGCAGCAGATAAATGGAGGGTACACGGAGGATCGTCCTAATCGCGGTTTAGGTCAGGCGTATCCCATTTCCCGAATTGATTGAGTTAGTCGGTGAGCAGGGAGGAGAGCGAGGTGGGGAACGGATAGGGACTCGGCCCCTCGGAGGATTATTCGATACAGAGCTGGTTTTTGTAGGGCTGGTTGTAATAGTAGTAATTCGGAATTGAATAGGATGAGTATCGGGGTATAGATAGTCTTGTATCAGGTAACTGGTAAAGCTACAACAATAGCATTCGCCGCATTCCCGCCGCGAACCCAGATTCCTAGCAGTGTATTCCTTTTTTCCTAAGCTCAGATCCATTGGGTTTTTAGGAATAGACTTCGGGTTAGCGAGTTGTAAAAGCAGAACAGCGATTATTCTCCGAAATAAAGTTTCAAAAGCAATAGAACGAATACAATAAACTTGTTGTTAATATTGATAGAATCGATTATCAAGTTATTATAGATAATTAGCATATTAACAAAATTCACAAATCGAAATAGGGTTATACAATAGTATGTCTTATAGTTTGCAAGAGATTCCTTGAAATAAGAACAGGGTTAGAGCATCATCAGGCATTTTTCCTTCTAAAGCGAGTTTCTGGAATTCCGTGAAGAAGGTACTAAAATCGAGATGTCTTTGCTTTAGTATATATAATTTATTCTGTATGTTTTGTATTCGATCAGAATCTCTAAAGACGTTTTCGAGATATTCGAGGAATACGGTATAATCAGTAAACTGAGGAATCCCATAAAAGATCTTAAATAGTATAAACTCATATACCTTTCCAATAAATCTTCCAGCAATATAAGTCAAGCGGGTAGAAATTATTGAGAATCTATTATTATTTGTATTCAATTTTCTATATATCTATTAAACGAATCTGTGCAAATTGGAGCAAATACTATCAAACTCTTTCAGATTGGGGATACACTTACTCAATCGAATAGTCAAAGCAAATATAATAAGTTTGGAAATAGAATCAGCAGGAGTTTCGGGGAATACAGTTTTCAAACGAATAGGTATAATAAGTATAAATTTAATAAGACGATTGAATAGATAGGCGTTTTGAATAGTAACCTGCTTATACAAAGCGGTTTGAATATATTCGCAAACTAAAGATTCAGAAATTTCGCGTTCGAGCAATCTATTAGTCTCCTCCAGCTCGGCATAATATATAAATGCCGATTAAAAATATTGATACCAAATTTGGGGGTCCTCCAATATAGAAGCGCCAAATTCCGAAGAATCCCCAGACCAGCCAGGTAGGTGTAAAGTAATCATTACGAAGCGATATTTTAATAGATAGAAGCTATGTAGTATTATAAAGCAAGCGGACTAAATAAGGTTTTAATAACTTTGCCCTAATCTAGTAAGGCTATACTGATTCGGATAATAAGTTCAGATTAAGGATTAAGACATAGCTCAAAGAGCTACAATACAGAATCTTCTGAATTAAAGATATACGGAATTCTTACAGCGAGCTAGCCCGATCGGGCCCTAGCTCGCTTGCGCTCCGGTGCGAGCGCTCCTTTCGATCCTCTCCGATAGGACCAGCATATCACGTGAGCTCACACCGTGACAAATATACAACTTTTCATACACGCTATAAAGCCTAAAAATACCATATTCTTCCTTTTAATCTAATTAATAATCCTACTACCTATCAAACATTATATGAATAACATTCTTTTCGATTATCTTGATAACTTTTATACAGTTTATTTGAACAACATCTTGATTTACTCTTTAGATCCTTTGGAATATCAAATCTATATGAAAAAGGTCTTACAATGTTTAAGAGATACTAATCTTCAAGCCAATCTAAAGAAAAGCGAATTTAGTATTATTTATACTAAATACCTTAGCTTTATAATCTTTACAAAAAAAGTTAAAATAGATTCTGAGAAAGTTTGCTATTATATACAATTTGTCACGGGATCACTTCTGGGAGTATTCAGAAGCTTACCGCTGAGCTAAACGCCCAAAAGACTAGGAGGTAGAACTGGAAGTTCTACCTTACTCTCACATATATAGCAGGACAGGACAGGACAGGACAGAAAGGGCTTAGTGTCACCCCGTGACACAATTGAACATATCCAACTACAATTAAAGGAATCCAGTCCTTTTTAGGATTTTATAATTTCTACCGCCGATTCATATATAACTTTGATATATTAGTTAAACCTTTAATTAATCTGATTAAAATAATATTCCCTCCAATTCGATAACAATTATATATACGCTTTTGATACTCTTAATAATTTTCTTATCTCCTCTCCTATTCTACAGCACTATCAACAAGATCTTGAATATATACTAGAAACCAAATGTTTTAGATAAAGTAATAACAAATATTCTCTCACAAAAGTATAATGAAAACTAACTACCTGTCACGGTGTGAATCACGTGACATATTGGTCCCCCTCGGAGGGGACCGAATTGGGCGCTCGCGCCGGAGCGCAAGTGAGCTAGGGCCCGATCGGGCTAGCTCGCTTAACAAAATCCTGTATATTTCAACTTGAAAGATTCTGTATTATAGCTTTTTGAATTATATCTTAATCTTCAATCTAAACCTATTATCCAAATCAGTATAACTTTGTTAGATTAGGGCAAAGTTATTAGAACTCTATCCTGCTCACCTGTCTTGTGATATTATGTAGCTTCTATTTATTAAAATATTGCTTTGCGATGATTGTTTTGCACTTGTTTGGCTGGTTTGGGGACTCTTCAGAATTTGGTGTTTCTGTATTAAAGGATTTCCAGGTTTGGTATTAATATCTTTAGTTGGTATTTGTATATTATGCTGAGCTGGAGGAGATTAATAGATCGCTTGAATGTGAAATTTCCGAATCTTTAGTTTGTGAATGTATTCAAGTTGTTCTACATAAGCAGATTACTATTCAAAATGTTTGTTTATTTGATTGTCTTATTAAATCTATATTATTATACCTACTCGTTTAGAAATCATATCTCCTGAACTCCTGCTAACTTTATCCCCAAATCTATTATACCTGCTCCGATTTACTCGATTGAATAAAACACATCCCTAATCCGAAAGAATTGATAATATTCGCTTTTGATCTGTATAGATTCATTTAATAAATATATAGAAAAAATTGAATATGAATTAATAATAGATTCCCAACAATTTTCTGTTTACTTGATTTATATTACTAAAAGATTTATTAAAAAGGTATATAAACTTCTATTACTTAAGATCTCCTATAGGATTCCTTAGTTTATTGATTATACCGTACTCCTCGAATATCTCGAAATATCTTTGGAAATCCTAATCGAATATAAAACATACAGAATAAATTATATATATTGAGCAAAAACACTTCAATTTTAATACCTTCTTTACAGAATTCTAGATTGATTGATTGATTGATTAATTAACGTCCACCTTTCAGTCTATGACTATATAGGACGGCTAGGCCAAATGGTCTAGCGGATAACTTTTAAAGTACAAAATTAGGAATTTTTAACAATAGGGTAAGTGAAAACTAATACTGGGGGACTCGTTCCCGCTTACTATACGAAGTGCGTATAGTAAGATATAGAGTAGAGAGGGTTAAACCCTTTCTTTTCTATCTTTTCTCTCATCCTCCTCCTTCTCTTCCATTTCCAAAATGGCTCTCTCTCCTTCTCTTATTGTCTCTTCTTCTTCCACAATTTCGTTTTGTATCTCGGCTCTTGATAGGTGCCAAGTTCGAGTAGCGATTTTGGTAGTATTGATGAATTTGATTGCTAGTTCGATACCTATTTTCGTATGTAGCAGAAATTGTAGGTTGATTTTCGAGATTGGTATTTCTTTGAAGATTTCCTTTCTTTCTTTTCTATATATTGGGCAACCAATAAGGAGGTGTGCAGCTGTTTCGATATTGTTGCAGATACACTTATTGTTTGAAAGTTTGAATCGATGTAAATAAGACTTAATATAACCGTGGCCCGATTTTGAGTTGAAAGAAGGCGCTAGCAGTATTTCGCTTAGTACCTTCTGGTAGCTTGATTTTGGAGCTGATTTTCCATGGGAAGAGTTTCGAATAGGTTGTATCTGATTGATTTTGATCTGGATTCGTATTGATTGAGAGTCTCTAGCCATTGATCGGAGTCGTGTTTCTTTACTATCATACCAAGTAGCCCTATACTGGTTCGCTTGAAGTGGCCCGTATTGAAGTTGCTTCTTTCGCTAATTTATCAGCCATTTCATTTCCTTGTATCGAAGTGTGACCTGGAACCCAATTTAAAGAGACTTCAGCTCCTTTTGCTCTAATATCCTCTGCTGCCTTGATTGCTCGTATTTGGTAGGCTTGCCCGGGGTGATCGGAGGGGGTTTTTAGACGATAGAGTCCAGCTTGGTTGTCCGAATAGATCTTGAATTTCTGTCCTTCATATGCTACAGTGCTAGCATATTCGATAGCTTTTGTAACTCCCAATAATTCTCCATTGTATACTAATTGATTGATACCAATATTCGAACGTTTTCGATAAGAGATTGATCCATTTGATTGTATTGCAACTATCCCTACTCCTATTCCAATTCCTTTTTTGGTAGAAGATGCATCAGTATATATATAAACTGTATTTTGATCTCTGTGTTTAAATATAATATTGTGAAGAGTAGCTGTATCTTCTTTCGAGGCTTTACTAATATTGACTTTGTAAGGTGTATCTCTTTTCCAGGGAGGGAAGTTGAAATGGGTAATCTTTTCGAGAGTAGATGGATTGAAATCTTGTTCTATGGATTCTCTTATTTTATCTAATTGAAGTGGCTTGTAACGTTTCCTTCGAGGGGTAGCCATTGCTTCTAGGTCCGATTTGTGTTGAGATAGCACTTCTTTTTCGATATTGATTGGGTGATTTGGTGATAGTTTCACTAATCGAAAGGCATATCGTTTTATGTTTGAGTCTAAACGGATTTTTGCTGGCTTTAGTCCTGCTTCGATTTCCATTGGAAGGATTGGGGCGGTTTTGAAGACTCCAAGTATCTTTCGAAGAGCTAGATTTTGAAGTGATTGAAGCGTGTCCTTGAATTTGATCTGGCCTTTCCACCAAACTTCCGATCCGTAGTCAGCAATACTAGTTATACAAGCTATGTATAGCTGTCTCATAGCCTTAGGACTAAGGCCTTTTTCTGTATTAGCTAAGCGAGCCATTCGTTGAAAGGCTCTTTTCGCTTGTGCTGCTCTGATATTGACGTGTTGATCGAATTTGAGATTCGGATCGAACCAGATACCAAGCCATCTAATTAGAGATTGGGGTATTACTGTTTCCGAATTGGGTAAAGTAATAGGATATTGAGCTGTTAATTTGGAAGAGGAAAAATGCATTAGCTCTGTTTTAGCTAAATCGAATTGGATTGCATTCTTTGAGCTGAGTTCGTATAATTGTTTTGTAGCTCTTTCTAACGAATTAACATTCTTTCTCCAAGTAGATGACTTAGTGATAAGAGCGATATCGTCAATATATGAAAGGAATTTGATTGAATTGTTTTGGAAAAGATCTCTAATATAAATCAAGAAGAGGATTGGCGAGATAGGGCTGCCTTGTGGTATTCCGGTCGAAATTGGCTTGAAAGATTCGATTTGATTATTAAAAGATAGTTTTAGTTGTCTTTGTTGAAGAAATGAAGCTATCCAGGAGATAAGATTGGTTGGTAGTCTCAGCTTCTTGCAGATATCCAATAATCGATTTTTTGAAACATGATCGAATGCTCCTTTTATATCCATAAATAAAACCGAAGTCTTACTATTAGCTCGCTTGTTGCTTTCAATCTCTGTATTCAAAAGGAGAGCTGTATCGATTGCCGATTTCTTTTGTCGTCCTCCCATTTGGCTATAATGTAAGAGATGGGTAGTTTCCGCTAGATATCCTAATCGTTGAGCTAGAATCCTTTCGCTTACTTTTCCTAAGCAATTGAGAAGTGCAATAACCCTATACGCTTTTGGTATCGAATAATCTGGTTTCGAAGCTTTTTTTAGGATTGCTCCAGTGGCTTGTTTCCAGCATTGTGGGTGGTATCCAATATTGAGAAGCTTGCTATATAAAATAAAGAAGGTTTGTGGAATAGCTTTATACGCTCTTGTAATGATTTCTTGAGTAATACCATCTGGACCAGGAGTTTTCCCTTGAATTTTAGCCGAACAGGCGTTCTTTAGTTCATTTTTAGAGAGATCAGGCCATTCCCATTCGTTGGATTGTTGATATCCTTCCCATTCAGGTTCGGCTGTGATAGGAGGTTGAGGGAACAGAGTAGTTCGAAAAGCAGAGCATTTTCCTTCAAAAGAGGTTTCTGAAGTAATATCAGGGATCCTTTGATTTTGATAATCCTTTGTATAGGCCATTGCTTTGAAAATAGTTTGAGTGTTCTCTTTTTCTAGGAAATCGTTCCAATGATTCTTCTTTGCTGTTTTAATAGCTTGAAAGTATTTGTTTCTGATAATTCGATAAGCTTCTTTTGAACTAATATTTTCGAGATTGGATTCAACTTGTTGTTTTGCTTTTCCTAGTTCTTTTCGAAGGGCTTTCAATTCAGGAGACCACCATGGCTTAGCTCTTTTGTTTGTTATAACCTTCGGAGTACAGCTTTCCATTGCCTTTTGGATAATCCTTGTAAGTTCGCTAGCAGCTTGATCCAATTTGGAACGATATATATCGTTTTCTTGAAGGAAATCAATCGAATCTTGTGTAGTTGTTGTAAACATACTTAGTTCGGCTAGAGTGGGCGAGTGTTTGGCTTTGAATTGTAGAATAGATTCGAATAGCTCCCAATTGGCTAGCTTTGTATGATATCTGATTATTGGCTCTTGAAGAGGGGTATTTGAAATCTCTTTTCCTTTTAATTCAAATAGAATCCCTGAATGATCGGATCCAATATTAGAAAGTGTTTGCCAATCTTGTATCCTTGAAGAGATGCTTTGAGAAGCTAGTGTGAGGTCGAGTATACTTGGATTTGTCAGATTAGTTCGAAAGAAAGTAGTAGCTCCAGGCTCATTCAATAGACTTAGATTTTGATCTTCAATCCACTCTGCTAGTTGATCGGCATTAGCGCTTTTGTTTGAAAAGGGATTCCATAATGGATGATGGGAGTTGAAGTCGCCTAATATTATTGTTTGTTGATTAATCGATAGATTGTAAAGGGACCGATCAATTGTATATCCTTTTTCCTGTGCTTGATCTGCTTCGTTATATATATTGATAATTTGGAAGGTTTCGCTTTCATTTTGGCAGTTTATTATCTGTATATCCGGGTCTATTGGCGAATGAGGGGCTAGATTAACTGTAGCTCGGAGGTCTTTGGAAATATATAGGAGGGTTCGGGGTTTGAGATCGGGGTTGAAGTTGGGGAGAATTTGTATAAAATTGGAGTGTATAGTCGATCTGCAATTAGAGAAATTGGTTCCATTTTTTTGAATCCAAGGTTCCTGAATTAAAATCAGATCAATATTGAGCTCAAGAGCAAGCTGTCTAGACGTTCTCTGTGGCTTGGGAGCTGTTGTTGAGGTTTATTTGAACGAAATCTGATATTATTGTAACACATTGATTAGTGCTGTTGGCTTTTTTGTTGAAATAGCTTTGAAGATTTCACAGCTTTTAGAGCTAGCTGTATGATTTCCTTGACAATTAGAGCATTGGTGATAATATGAGAGCAGAGTTTTCCTCTTAAGTTGCAGACCATACAGAGGTGTATTGCTGTAATGTGTTTGCCTCCGCACAATCCGCAAGAAGGGTCTTTTTTTGCAATACGAGCTTTGATGCCCAAAGCCCTGGCATTTTTGGCATTGTGTAGTAGGTTTGGATTCGTAGAATTGTTCTACTCTGACCTAGTGCCTGCAATATACAACCGCTTTCGAATAGCTAGTTTCGGCTTCTGATTTTGCGGCAAAAGCTATAACGATCGCGCCGTCTTTTTGGTGGGCTCTTTTGGCTATTGGAGTGAGCCAGAAGGAGGTTCCTATTGGCTTGAAATCTGTATTGAAGGTTTTGATTTCAGTTGTAATCAAATCCATTCCTTTGGGCCCGAGAACTCTTTTCTAGGGATATTGTGAATACTACCCCTATGCCATTCTTGGTCCTTTTTGAATCCTTCGAATTTGATAACATTTTTCAGATGGCTTTTTCTTTCAATTAGGAATTGTTGTGTAAAGGGATCATTAGTAGTGATAATGATATTGTTATTGAGAGGAGAGTATTGCTGCAGCAACTACTGGTCCTTTGATTCCAATTTCCTGGAAGGCTTCATTAATCTTGTTTCGAATCGTTAAGGGCAGAAGGTTTTGAGTTAGGGATTTCTGGTTTGATTAAGAGTAATCGTTTTTGGATAATACTGTCTTTTTTCTCTATTGGAATAGATTTTGTTACTTTTTCCTTTAGTAACTAGACTTCCATTCCCCTTCTTTTGTAATATTAGCGTAAGAAGCGTTTTGATTGTTGATATTTTGGGTACTGGTGGGAGCCGATTTGGTTAAAGCTTTGGTTTGAGATTCGATTTTCGTGTAGCGTTTCCAAATGATTGATTTGGGATGTGATGATTTTGGAAGCTGTAGTTGAGATTTCCTTTTTCCGTGTATTCTCTAAAGATTTCTAAAAAGATCTAATAGGCTAGATTGTTTCGTCACGTGATTGAGAGAGAGTGGAAGCTAGAACTATGAGATCTCTAGCTTTTAGAATAGCTTCTTTAGGCGTGATTGGTCTTTTTGGATTTTGAATTGCTTGTTTGGATTGGTGAGTAGTGTAGTAGAGTTTCGCTTTTTGTTTTGGTTGAAAATTTGAGTGATGTTGTTGGCTTTTGAGTAATAAAAGGATCGCTAGGTATACTGAAATCTTGTATTCTGATTTCAGGACTGGTTATTTGATTGATTGATGAAGTAGGCTTGATAATTCGATTGGGGTTCTTCTGGAATAAGTAGGCAAATTTTGGGGTTGTAGGAGGGCTGGAAGTGATTGCTGGATAGGTATTTGGTATTATAGATTGGTCTGGGGTGGCTTCTCTCATATCTATATCTGAAAGAGTATTCAGATTAGTATTTGGAACCTCTACAACTATACAATCGGAGTGTTCCATATTGATGTTGAGATTGGGTTGTCTGTTCTGAAGTCTTGGAACAGAGTTTTCACGCGTTTTTCGCGTGCGTTTCGTGTTTTCGAAGCGTCGGCGCAGTATCACAACAACTACTGGCCAGAATCACTTGGAGATAATTGCAATGGAATTGTATTGATAACTATGATCTAGAGCGATCGTGAGAAGGTCGTATTTCGAAGAAAAAGTTTCCTTCGAAATTTGTTGTGTGACAGAATTCTAGAGATTGCCCTACAAAGAAAAAATACCTAATAAACTCTAAACCCCACTCTATTCAAGAATCTCATTGCTAATTATAAGATATACTATTACATAATCCTATTCAACTCATGAATTCATTAATACATTAAACTACCTATAACAACTCAATGAAACGATTTCATTAATACTAACAAATAAATCTATTATATTTGTCCTATTGCTTCCAAAACTTCATCCTAAAGGAATAATCACTACTCCACCTCTACAACTTACTAGTCCCGAAGTCTACTCCTAGAAACCCAATAAACCTGAGCTTAGGAAAAAAGGAATATACTATTAGAAACCTAGATTCGCAGCGGGAATGCAGCAAATGCTATTGTTGCAGCTCTATCAGCCACCTGATACAAACTACCCACACCCTGATATCCATTCTATTCAATTCCGAGTTATTATTACTACAATCAGCCCTACAAGAACCAGCTCTATACCAAACAATCCTCCGAGGGACCGAGTTCCTATTCGTTCCCCATCTCATTCTTTTCCCTACTCACCAATTAGCTCAATCAATTAGGAAACGGGATATGCCTGACCTAAACTGTGATTAGGATAATTCTCCGTATACCCTCCGCTTATCTACTACTACTACTCATAGTTTTCCTTTGAAAGATGAACTAAACAATTATATGGATTTAATAATTCTATCCGTTACCCTGCTTTTGGAAAAAGACATCTTCCTGATATACATTATGGTCAATAGTGGATACAAAGGAATTGCCTTCGCAGATTAAAACTAAATGTCTTTTCAGAAAATATTAGTATATTAACTGTTTACAGCATTCAAAGTTATAGGATTCGATGGAAAATACTCTGCCCGACAATCGAGTTACCTCCTATATCCGAGTAGAACTTAGAATCAACAATCATATCGAGAAAAAGATTATTTTATATATAACCGAGCTAGCCTATTATCCTATTGTGCTAGGAATAGCTTAGCTTAAGAAATACAACCCTTATATCGACTTTGTAATAAACTTGTTTTAATTTGATAGCTTGTTTTGCTATAAATTTTGTAATACTCCTGTCCATCTATTCTATATAAAAGCTCTATTAGATATTCCTTCAAAAGCCTGATTTGTATATTTGCTTACTTACCCTAAAGGATTAAAGAATAAGGATATAGCCGCGATCTCTCTGAAAGCTTGTTTGGCTTATGCCTACCGGAAATATAAATGTTCTAGAATTCGATTAAACAATCAATAATATTTAAATAAAAAGAAAAAGATATTCGATTCTAAAGATCTATTATCCAAATTCCGAAATTGGAAAGATGTTTTCTCCCAAAGAATGCAGAAAAGCTATTTCTTCATTGATCATATGATTATAAGATTCGTCTCAAAGAAGAAGTTGTTCCTTTTTTCAGTGCTTTGTACTTTATATCCCATCTCGAATTAGAAATTCTGAAAAAATAACTAAAAGAAAATCTTAGAAAAGGATTCATTTGGCCAAGCTCTTTCCCTACCACTTTCTCTATTTTGTTTATCAAGAAGATTAATAAAGGCCTTCGATTTTGTGTAAATTATTATACTTGAATAACTTATTGGTTAAGGATCGATACCCCTTATTATTAACGAAAGAATCTCTAAACAATTTGAAAGGAATAAAGTATTTCAGTAAGATTGATATTATTTTTGTTTTCAATAATATAAGAGTGAAGAAGGGTAGGAATACTTGATTGTGTTTTTGTATCCGATTCGGACTGTTCGAATTCTTAGTTATGCTGTTCGGGTTGATAGGGGCTCCTGTAATCTTTTAGAGGTTTATTAATGATTCTTTATGAGGATATCTAAATGTATTTTGTACTGCTTATCTGGACGATATTCTGATATATAGTCGAACTCGAGAGAAACATATCCGTTATATTCAGAAGGTTCTACAAGTATTAAAGGAAGCCGGTTTGTTTGCTAAATTCGAAAAGTGTGAATTCCTGAAATCCGAAACCAAGTTTCTAGGTCTTATTGTAGGAAGCGATGATATCCGAATGGATCTAGAGAAAATCCGAACAATTGTGGATTGGAAATCGTTTACTAGTGTAACCAACGTTCAAGCATTCATTGGGTTTTCGAACTTTTATTGATGGTTATTAGAGATTTTTCAAAGATTATTAATTCGATGGTAGATCTGATTAGAAAGAATGTTCTATTCCTATAGAGCCCTGCCTGTCAAGAAGTATTCGATTAATTGAAGTAAGTATTTACCAAAGCATTTGTTCTGGCTTCTTTCGATTAGGAAAAGGAAATGATTATAGAAACCAATATCTCCGATTACATATTTATTGGAGTACTTTTCCAATACGATGATAATAGAGTACTTAGATCTGTTACGTTTTTTCTAAAAAACATTCGGTAGCTAAATACAATTACGAGATTTACAACAAAGAACTGCTAGTTATTATTTGTTGCTTTGAAAAATGGCATTCTGAGTTGGAAAGCGCTGCATTATTAATTCAGTAATTATTGATTATAGGAATCTGGAATATTTTATTATAACAAAGCTATTAAACCATTATCAAGTCTGTTAATCCGAATTTCTATTTCGATTTAATTTCCAATCATTTATTGCGTTGGGAAGTTAAATGTCAAACCCGATGTGCTGATTAGAAGATCAGAAGATCTTCCTAAGGAGGGGATGAATATCTTTTATATCAAAGTTTGTATTATGCTGAAACGAAAGAACCTAAATTCCGATTTGTTGTCTGCTATTGTTATTCTAATCAAATCTAAGATTGTTAAGAAAGTATACTTTATTGTAATTATTTGTAGTTAGAGACACTCTAACTTTATTGATATTAATTGATTATTTTAGATTTCCACAATATTGTAATTTATACTAGAAATAGCAAAATTAATTAGAATCATTCCTGCAATCTTATATAGCTATAAGATCTGGTACACAATCTGTGGAATACGATTAGAGAATTCAGAAAGCCCCTTTTAAACCTTTTGTCGAATCTCGGCTTATTTATATATTCACAAAGGCTATTAAAGTAACCCTGTAATCCAAATCTATCCTGAAATCCCTAGAAAAGGGATCCCCCCCGAAATTCCGAAATCATTTTTTGGCCTAAATTATGAAAACAATAATCGACTGTATTACCAAGAGAAACTATACAGTCCCAATTACAATCCCTAAAACCTACCTACTATACAGCTACTACTCACTTACTTCCGCCTATACTACAAATCGCTCGCTGATCGAGCACTACACTATTACCCGAAACCTTTGAATTACTATCCCAAAACTATTATTAGCCTGGATATTATAATTATGTTATATAGTAGATCTATAATGGTTATAATTACTACCACACTATTCGAATTATAAAGGTCAGAAGAGGAATTCTCTATCCACTGTTAATCCTACAAAGAGCTTGGCAAGATATCTTAATAGATTTTATTATATACTTATTCGAAAATATTAATTTCATATTATTATAATAGTAATTAATTGATTACAAAAATGAAACATTTGTTGTTTTATTATAATACTTACAACTTTGAAAAGATCGCCTATCTATTTCAGAAGAATATCTAGAAGCTTTATGGCTTACCCCTAATTATTATATTAATATAAAACTTAATTTGTTTTTGAATTTTGAAAACATATTTACAAGTACTTAGATATAATTATTAAGGCTTTTAATTGCTTATTATTTTGAAACTAATCAACAAATCAAAAGGCTAATATGATATTGGATACTATCTTTAATTATATATAATCTACTTACAAAACGATTGGGTAAAATAACTTCTATTCATTGAATTCTTTATCAATAATATCTGGTTCGAAGTATTCAAATAATGTTTGTTTTTCTCGAACTATAGGTTTTATCCGATCTAAACTTCAAGCTTGTATTATTCCAAAGTAATCATCCTATTATATAAGATATTAAAGAATTCGTTATTAAATGAAAGTTATTTTCTTATATTTACAAATCGAATTAATTGTTACTTAAATCTAATACTCAAAGAATACTAATATTTGTTATTCCTTCTATTTACTAGATATTTGTCTAATGATTTGGTTTAACTGAATACTAGAAATATCAAACCCCTATGTTTATAGAAAAAGCTCGATTAGAAAAATCTTGGGCTTTTCAAAATCCTGAATTCCGATAGGCTTATATATTTATAAACTAAAACTTTTTATTTCAATAAAAATTTATTCTATTTTTTATATTAATTTATTATACTCTGTATATAATAATCTTATCCCTAAACAACGCAATCCACCATTACCATTTATCGAAATTAACAGTTTAAAACAATTCGAAGCCATCGAAATCCTAAATTTTTTATTAGGAAAGAAAAGGTTGTAAAGAACCTTGTTTAAAGTATATTGTTTATTAGATCGGCTATAAAATATCAATCGAAAAACCTATAAGCTATCTAAAGAATACACAAGAATTGATTTACAATTTCTATCAAAATATTTTAATAAATTAGAACCTACTTGATTGAATACTATTTGTCTTTAAATAATCAAACTATAATATCTTTGCCTTAACGAAGCTTAGCTTTTAGAAGAGGGATAATATTACAATATAAGATCATATAATATATTGATTCCCTTGAAGAGAATCGAATTAGACATTTGCATCAGAGTATAAATGAGCTAGAGCCCAATCGAGCTAACTTGCTTAACAAAATCCTGTATATCTTCAACTTGAAAGATCTTATATTATAGCTCTTTGAGCTACGGTCTTAATCCTCAATCTGAACCTATTACCCGAATCAGTATAACTTTGCCAGATTAGGGCAAAGTTATTAGAACCCTATCCCGCCCGCCTGCCCCGTGATACTACCCATAAGATTCTATTCGAAAATTATAACTCTTGTTAAACTTAATTACAAAATTCATGATAAAGAGATACTCTCTATTATAAAATCCTTTGGATATTAGCATACTGAACTCATTAGTATACCATACCAGATTCATATCTATACCGATCACAAAACATTAATCTATTTTATAACTACAAGAGCCTTAAACTCCCGACAAGCACAATAAGCTAAACTTCTGGCAAACTATAATTTGTAATATACTATCATCCAAAAAAAGATAATCTATTAGTCGATACTTTTACCCACTATATTAACAAACTCGATAATAAAATCAAAAGAAAAAGTTGTAACACTACCAGTAATTTCTGAAAGACAATCAAATCAATCCTTTTATTCTGGCTTGCAAGCTTCGATTAGATTCTGTTGAAGAAGCTTTTATTCGAATTCTAGATCTAGTTCCGATTTTCCTAGCTCTATGGATTATTGATTATATTCTACTCACTAATCGCTATACTCCTTTTTTGAAAGCTTTGTGGAAACAAGTGTAGAAAGATGATAATCATTTTAGTTTTGAAGATGGATTATTATTATATAAAGACAAACTAGTGATTCCTAATATAGATAATCTTTACATCCTTTTAATCCGAGAAGCCTATGATAATATCTCTATTGTATATCCAGGCATTCGAAAAACCCTGAAGTTATTAACTGATTGCTATTATTAGCGAGGAATCTTTCAAACAGTAGCTCAATACTGTCGAAATTGCAATACTTATTGTAGAATAAATATCCCTCGAGATAAAACCCTTGGCTTGCTACACTCATTGCTAATATTAAGCCAACCCTGGGAATATATTACTATGGACTATTATAGCTTCAATAAAGACAAATATGGATATAACTGTCACGGGTTCACTAGCGTAGTATATTAGCGTAGTGGATGCTTAGTCATCTTTGCCATTATATGGCAAAGTTTACATCGTACCACTTTCAACCTCTTTGTAGAATATCATATATCCAATCTAGTACCTATCCCTTGCACCGTGATAATAACAATGTATTGTTATTATCAATCGATTTAGCAAACAAGCTATCTCTATTCCTTGCAAAAAGACGATCGATTCAATTATAATAGCCAAATTATATATTTATTATATTTATTACTATTTCAATCCTCCTCTTTCTATAATATCAATTATAGATTCTAATTCATATCAAGTTTTTGAAAAGAATTCTCAAAAGATTCTAGATATTAATATTAATTATTTCAATTACAGATCATCTTCAAATTGATAAACAAATTGAGATTTATAATCAGTACCTTCAAAAGAGATTCTAATCTTTCGTTTTCTATTATCAAAATAATTGATTAGAGCTCTTATCAATAATGGATTATATACAGCTCATCTTATCTTATAATTCTCTTGATAGTATTTCTTTATGTGAAATTGTATAACGTGGTTTATCGCATGTGGGCCATATCATCATGTGGGCCATTTGAAAATACACCAAAATTAGGGCTTTTTTCATATTCTTTATAAAATAAATAATCATTATTTTGAGGGAAAAAAAGATCATTAAATAATAATAAGAAATTAGCTTTCTATAATAAATCTTTTTAATGAATATTCTTATTAGATTTGGAAAAAGTCAGAATTGTCACGATTTTCGTTACAAAAAAAACTAATTTTAATAATAACTCTTATATTAATTTGAATTTTCGAAAACTAATTAGAAATCTTTAATACTTTTATAATCAAATATCATATATTAAATTTTGAGAGATTATATTTATAAATAAAGAAGGTGCAACGGTTACACACAGACGAATTTTGTATGTATTTTGAGGTGGCCCATATGATGATATGGCCCATATGCTGATAAAACCACGTTATAGCTATCCCTTACAAAACCGTTTAGAATTAGAAATTTCCTAATACCGAAATCAAGAATAAGCTTAGTATAGATTAAAGCCTGTATTGTAACTCAACGATATTACAATATATAAAAACTTGCTACAAAACACCTACAAACACTTAAGAAAAAAGCCTAGTTCAAGATTAATATATATTAATAATCTATCGATTTCAAAATAAACGATTTTGTATAACTTGATATATAATATTATCAAATCGAGTATTCTTCAAAAAAACTAGATTTTTCAATAAACAGCAAATTCCTTATTGTCAAAAAGATAGAGTATTCCTTTAAATTAATATTATCAAATATAATAAAAATTTTCGATATATTCCCAGCTAAAAAGCTACAAAAAAACTACGAATAACCCTTTTCCTAATCAAGTAAACAAATCCTGACCCTTCAATCAATATTACTAGTAAAAAAAGAATGAGAAATCAAACAAATTATAGCTTCAAAAAGCACTTGTAATAATATTTACTACCAAATATAATAGTGTAATTACAATATTAACCTTATCTGATATACTACTGATAACTTCAAATACTCTTCTCACAAATTCAAAGAGTATTATCTGGCTATCAAGATCTTTCTCAGTTCGCCAAAGTATTATTTCAATAGCTGAAACACTATGAAGATAATGATAATGAATATAATAATATTATTGGAAATAAGGAGATGGATAAGTGCTCAAGGGCGAGCTTTTTTCAGACGGAGGGGTAATGTAACGATTTAGTTCCTTTCAGGTTCCTTTCTTAATCACTTAGCTTCTAGGACCTTAGCTTAGTATGTGATTTATTGGTGTATATAGTTTGGAGCTCTTATAGTTCTTTTTTATTCTTTTTCTTCTTCTTTAGTTTTAGATTCTAAGGTAGAATTGAATCCTTTTATGACAGTCCTTCACAACCTCCTAGTCTTTTGGGCGTTTAGCTCAGCGGTAAAGCTTCTGAATACTCCCAGAGGTGATCCCGTGACAATAGCTTTTAAAACTACATATAAGGAATCAATTACCTTTCAGAATATAAAATCAGAATTCCAAGAAATAGATTTAATACTATTTAATTCTAAAACTATATTTTCGAAATTAGATATTCGAATTTACATACTTATTCTTTTTTTTTCGATTTAAATCAACAGATCTCTCAAATCCTTTATAATCTAATTGAAGCTTTTTTTCAATCGATATTAGTTAAATTTTGAATAATTTATTATCAATCAAGCTTCCTTATACCTATATTTGAAACTATACTAACTTTAATTAAAGATATAAAAAGATTAGTTTATGAAAATATATTTTTAAATACAAAGATTCATATATTTCAAAAAAGAAATGAAATATTAAATAAATATCGATATATAAAAAAAACCTAATTATATTAAGAAGGAATATTTATTAAACAAAAGGTTCTTGGTATATTATTTCAGCAAAAGGTTGATATTCAAATTCAATACAACGAATATCAAAAAGAAAGAAATTCTAATAGAAAAGCATCTTCTAATAAATGTTATAGTAAATATAGAAAGATACGATATAATACAAGAACTTGTTAGAATAATATAATAGATCCTAGATTATTAGATTCTTAATAGTTTTAATCAATTAAGTTGATTATTATTGAATAATATGAATTTGAAAAGTATAATTGAGATGAAAGTAGGCTACATGCTGATATAGACCACATGCTGATAAACTACGTTATACAATTTATTAATTTACTAATTTATTATAAACTACTAATACTCAATCCACAACTTTTTTCTTTCTCTTTTTTATATACAACTCACAATCCACCTCCTTACAACTCATCAACTCACATTCAATTCCTTACTAACCACCAACTTATCATTTATCAAATTACCACCTTACCAACCACCTTACCAACCTCCTCACACCTTACAAATCACAAATCACAACTCTCATATTCTTATATACATACAAACTCACAACTCACAACTTTTTTCTTTCTTATTTGTATACACAGTTTATAATCCAACTCCTCACCAACCACCAATCATCAACTTATCAAATTATCTATCTATCTACCTACCTATCTAATTACCCCCTCATCAACTCACCACCTCACCAACTCCTCAATTCCTCCCCAATTCCTTTCTAATACCTCCTCAATATCTCCTCAATTCCTCCTCATAAACGTTCAATCCGTACTCCTTTCTTCTCCCTTCTTCCTTTTCCCTTAAAATAGAAGAAAAGAAAAGAAAGAAAAGAAAAGAAAAGAAAAGAAAAGAAAAGAAAAGAAAAGAAAAGAAAAGAAAAGAAAAGAAAAGAAAAGAAAGAAAAGAAAAGAAAAGAAAAGAGAAAATAGAAAGAAAACTAAAATATTAATACGTATCTATCTATCTATCTATATATTACGGGGCAGGCGGGCGGGATAGGGTTCTAATAACTTTGCCCTAATCTGGCAAAGTTATACTGATTCGAGTAATAGATTCAGATTGAGGATTAAGACATAGCTCAAAAAGCTATAATATAAAATCTTTCAAGTTAAAGATATACAGGATTTTGTTAAACGAATTAGCTCGATTGGGCTCTAACTCATTTATATTTTGGTACAAATATCTAATTTGGTTTTCTTTAAAGAAATCAATATATTATATAATCTTATATTATAATATTATCCCTCTTCTAAAAGCTAAGTTTTATTAAGGTAAAAATATTATAGTTTGATTATTTAAAGACGAATAGTATTCAATCAAGTAGATTCTAATTTATTAAAATATTTTTAATAGAAATTGTAAATCAGTTCTTATATATTCTTTAAGTAGCTTATAGATTTTTCGATTGATATTTTGTAGTCGATTTAATGGATAATATACTTTAAGTAAGATTCTTTACAACCTTTTCTTTCCTAATAAGAGTTTAGAATTTCGGTGGCTTCGAATTGTTTTAAACTGTTAATTTCGATAAGTAATAATAATAGATTGCATTATTTAGGGATAAGATTATTGTGTACAGGGTATAACAAATTAATATGAAAAATAGAATGAATTTTTATTGAAATAGGAAGTTTTAGTTTATAAGTATATAAACCTATCGAATTCAGGATTTTGAAAAACCCAAGATTTTTTTAATCGAGCTTTTTCTATAAGCATAAGGTTTTGATGTTTCTAATATTCAGTTAGACCAGATTATTGGGCAGGTATTTATAAATAAGGGAATAACAGATATTAGTATTCTTCGAGTATTAAATTTAACTAACAATTAATTCGATTTATAAATATAAGAAAATAGCTTTCATTTTAGTAACGAATTCTTTAGTATCTTGTATAGTAGGATGATTACTTTAGGATAATATAAGCTTGAAGTTTAAATGGGGGTAAAACCTATAATTCGAGAAAAACAAAATCATTTGAATACTTTCGGATTAGATATTATTGATAAAGAATTCAATGAATAGAAGTTATTTTGCCCAATCGTTTTATAAGTAGGCTATATACAATTAAGATATTATTTCAATATTTATTAGCTCTTTTGATTGTTTATTAGTTTCAAAGTAATAAGTAATTAAAAGCTTAACAATTATATTTAAGTACTTGTAAATATATTTTCAAAATTCAAAAACGAATTAAACTTTATAATTAGATATAATAATTAGGAATAAGCCATAAAGCTTCTAGATATTTGTCTGAAATAGATAAGCAATCTTTTCAAAGTTATAAATATTATAATAGAGCAAGAAATATTTCATTTTTGTTAATCAATCAATTATTATTATAATAATATTAAAACCAATACTTTTGAGTAGGTATATAATAAAATCTATTAAGATATCTTGTTAAACTCTTTATAGAATCGGAAGCGGATAGAGAATTCCCTTCTAGCCTTTATAATTCGAAACAGTGCGGTAGCAATTATAATAATTATAGATCTATTATATAATATAATTATAATATCCAGACTAATAATAGTTTCAGAATAATAATTCAAAGGTTCGGGTATGGTGTAGATAATCGACAGCAAGCGATTTGTAGTACAGGCGAAGCAGGTAAATTTTCAAAGAATTATGATCAGAAACGTATAGTTTCTTTAGTAATATAGTAGATTATTGTTTTCAATATACTCAGCAAAAGTGATTTTCAAGTATTTCGGGAATCCTTCTTGTAGGGATTTCAGGATAGATTTGGGTATAGAGTTAGCTTAATAGTCTTTGTGGAATAAAGTAAGTAGATCGGCAGAAAGGTTTAAAGGGGTTTCTGGGTCTCTAGTTGTATTACAGGGTTGGATATAGATATGGCACGTGGGATTACAGGCTCTATAACTTTGCTATTTCTGGTAAAGTTATAGTATCATTGAAATCCAAATAATTGATAGTATCAGTAGGGTTAGGGTTTCTCTGGTTACAGATGGTTATAGCGAAGTGTATTTTCTTGGCAATCTTGGGTTCGATTAAGGTAATAATAATGGGAAACAGATCGGGATCCAGATTCTCTTGTTTCAGGATAGTACAGCTTTGATATAGGAGGTGTTTATCCTTCTCCTTAGGGAGATCTTCTGATTTCCTGGTCAGCGTATCGGGTTTGATATCTAGCTTCCCAAAGCAATAGGTGATTCGGAAATTAAATCGAGATAGAAATTCGAATCAATAGGCTTGACAGTAGTTCAATAGCTTTGTTGTAGTAAAGTATTCCAGATTCCTATAATCAGTGATCACTTGAATTAATGATACGGCACCTTCTAACTCGGAATGCTATTCTTCAAAGCAACGGATAATAATTAGCAGTTCTTTGTTATAATCTTGTAATTATATTTAGTTACCGAATGTTTTTTAAAAAAGAATACAATAGGTCTAAGTACTTTATTATTATTGTATTGGGAGAGTACTCCGACGGATACGTAATCGGAGGCATCGATTTCTACAATCACTTCTTTTTCCTAATTGAAGGAAGCCAGGATAGGTGTTTCGGTAAATGCTTGTTTTAATCGATCGAATGCTTTTTGATAGGTAGGGTTTTACAGGAATGGAATATTCTTTTTTGGTCAGGTCTATCATTGGGTTGATGATCTTCGAAAAATCTCTAATAAATTGTTGGTAAAAATTCGAAAACCTAATGAATGCTTGGATATCGGTTACACTAGAGGCGGTTTTCAATTCACAATTGTTCGGATTTTCTTTGGATCTATTTGGATACTATTGTTTCCTATAATAAAACCTAGAAACTTGATTTCGGATTTCAGAAATTCGTATTTTTCGAATTTAGCAAACAAGCCGGCTTCTCTTAATGCTTACAGAACCTTTTGGATATAGCAGATGTGTTCCTTTTGAGTTCAACTGTATATCAGAATGTTATCCAGATAAGCAGTGCAAAATATATCCAGGTATTCTTGTAGGGAATTATGATAAACCTTTGGAAGGTTGTGGGAGCCCCTGTCAGCTCGAACGGCATGACTAAGGATTCGAATAGTCCGAATTGGGTATGGAACGTAGTCAGGTATTCCTGTCCTTCTTTTATTCTTATATTATTGAAGGCAGAGATGATATCAATCTTATTGAAATACTTTATTCCTTTTAGATTGTTTAAAGATTTTTTTGTTAATGGTAAGGGGTATCGATTCTTAACCGATAAGTTATTTAAAGTGTAATAATTTATACAAAACTGGAGGCCTTTATCGACCTTTTTGATAAACAAGATAAAGGAAGCGATAGGGGAAAAGCTTGGTCGGATAAATCCTTTTCTAAGATTCTCTTCTAGTTATTCTTTTAGGGCTTCTAATTCGGGGTGGGATATAGAGTACAAAATATCAAAAGGAGGAATAGTTTCTTTTTTGAAATGGATCTTATAGTTGTATGGTTGATAAGGGGATAGCTTTTCTGTATTCTTTGGGAAGAAAATATTTTTCTAATTTCGGAATTCGGGTAATAAATCTTTGAGATCGAATACTTTCTTCTTCTTATTTAAAATATTATCGATTTGCTTGATCGATATCTGGAACATTTCATATTTCCAGTGGGCATAAGCCGAATAGATTCTTAGGGAGATCGCGACTATATCCTTATTCTTTAACTCTTCGGAACAGACAAATAGATATACAGGTCGGGCTTTTGGAGGAACATTTGGCAGAGCTTTTATATAAAATAAACAAAACAAAGTATTACAAAATTCATAGCAAAACGAACTATTGAATTGAAACAAGTTTATTGCGAAGTCGATATAGGGGTTGTATTTCTTAAACCAAGCTATCCCCAGTACAATAGGATAGTGGGCTAGCTCGATTACATACAAAACGATCTTCTTCTCGATATAATCGTTAATTCTGAATCCTATTCGGATGTAGAAGGTAACTCGATTATTGAGTAGAGTGTTTTCATTGAATCCTATAACTTCGAACACTGTAAACAATTGGTATACTAGTATTTTCTAAGAAGACACCCAGCTTCGATCTGTAAGGCAATTCCTTCGCATCCGCTATCGATTATAGCATATATCGGAAAGGTATCTTTTTCCAAAAGCAGAGTGACGAATAGAATCATTAGATCCGTATAATTGTTTAGTTTATTTTTTAAAGGAAGGTTATGAATAATAGCAATAGATAAGCAAGGGTATACAAAGGATTGTTCTGATTGCGATTTAGATCAGATATATCCCGTTTCTCGAATTGATTGAGCTAATCGGCAAGCGGGGAGGAGAGCGAGGTGAGGAACGGATAGGGACTCGGCTTCTTGAAGAACTATTTGATACAGGGCTGGTTCTCGTAGGGCTAGTTGTAGTAATAATAACTCGGAATTGAATAGAATGAATATCGGAATGCAGGCAGTCTTGTATTAGATAGCTAGCAGAGCTGCAATGATAGTATTTGTTATATTCCTATTATAAACCTAGGTTCTTAATAGTATATTCCTTTTTTCCTAAGCTCAAATCCATTGAGTCTTCAGGAATAGACTTCGGGCTAGCGAGTTATAGAGGTGAAACAGCGATTATTCTTTGAGATAAAGTTTTGGAAGTAATAGAACAAATATAATAAACTTATATTGGTATTAACGAAATCGGTTATCAAGTTATTATAGATAATTAGTATATTAACGAAATTCATAGATCAAAGCAAGGTTATATAATAGTATATCTTATAGTTTATAAGAGATTCCTTGAAATAGAAGTGGGGTTAGAGTATTATTAGGTATTTCTCCTTTTAGAATGAGTTTCTGGAATTTTGCAAAAAAGATATTAAAATCGAGATATTTTTGTTTTAATATATATAGTTTATTCTATACATTTTATATTTGATTAGGATTTTTAAAAGTGTTTTCGAAATATTCAAGAAATGCAGTATAGTCAGTGAACTAAGGAATTCTATGGGAGATCTTAAATAATATAAGCTTGTATGCTTTTCCAATAAATCTTCTAGTAGTATAAATCAAACAATAGAAGTCATCGGGAATCTATTATTATTCACATTCAATTTTCTATATATTTATTGAACAAATCTATGCAGATCGGAGTAGATGCTATCAAACTCTTTCGGATCGAGAATACGCTCACTCAATCGAATGATCGAAACAGGTATAGTGGGTTCGGGGATAGAGTTAGCAAGAGTTTCGGGGAGATACGGTTTCTAAATGAGCAGGTATAGTAGGCGTGGATTCGGTAAGGCGATTGAATAGATAAATGTTTTGAATAGCAATCTACTCATACAAAATGATTTGAATATATTTGTAGATTAGGGATTCGGAAATTTTGTATTCAAGCAATTTATTGGTCTCCTTTAGCTTGGTATAATATACAAATGCTGATTAAAGATATTAATACTAAACCTAAAGATTCTTTGATATAAAAACATCAAATTCTGAGAAATCCCTAGATCGATTAAACGGGTACAAAACAGTTATCGCAAAAGCAATATTTTAATGAATAGAAGCTATGTAATATTATAGGGCAAACAGACGAAATAGGATTCTAATAACTTTGCTCTAATCTAGTAAAATTATATTGATTCGAATAATAGATTCAGATTGAGAATTAAGATATAGTTCAAAGAGCTATAATACAGGATCTTCCAAATTGAATATATATAGGATTTTGCTAAGCGAGCTAGCCCGATCGGGCCCTAGCTCACTTGCGCTCCGGCGCGAGCGCCCAATTCGGTCCCCTCCGAGGGGACCAATATGTCACGTGATCTCACACCGTGACACTATATATCTACTTATTAAATATTATATATTATAACGTGGTTTAAACAGTGGCTCGGCCATATCAGTGGGTCGGCCACTTTAAAATACATATAAAATCAGCCTTTTTCAATATTCATATTTTAATTATCAATCATTATTTTTGAAAAAGAAAAGAATATTAAATAATAATAAAAAATCAGTTATTCAAAGTAATATTTTTTTTTTCAAATAATTCTTTTCGATTTCAAAAAAAAATCAAAATTGTCATGATTTTCGTTACAAAAAAGCTTTTTTTTATAATAACTATTTTAAAAATTCTAATTTATTGAAACTAATTAGATTTTATAATCTATATATAATCAAATATTTAATATTAGATTTTAGAAAATTATATCAATAAATAAAGAAGTGCACGGTTGTGCACAGACGTATTTTGTATGTAAAAATGGTGGCCGACTTACTGATATGGCCGAGCCACTGTTAAACCACGTTATATCATATAACATATACATTACGAAAAACATAAAACTCTCAATAAGTTCATCCCAATCTATCGTAACTACCTATCTAACATATACACTACAAAAACCCCAAATCTATCTATCTATTCATTATGTATCATTCATCTATACTTCACACTTTACACTTCACAAACAAAATCCATTATCCATCTACTTCTCATAAAATCACAAAATCACAATATACAAAACCAGAATCAATATTCAAAATCACATAAATTTAATTATAATTTCAATTTCTGTAATCTCTCTCTCTTCCTCTCTCCCTCTCCCTCTTTATATCCGTAGGTCCAAGAAAAAGAAGAAGAAAAAAAGATCAACTACTATCAAATCACCTCCCTTCCTTCCTCCAACACCATTTGCCCAAATTTCATTTTCCTTCAAACGCCTATTCCACCCTATCCCATTTCATCCCATTCATTTCATTTCATTTCCAGGAGACCAAGAAAAGAAAGTGAAACAAAAATAGACTCCTTCCTTTCAATCAAAAAAAGAGAAAGAGGAGCCAACAAAAAGACATTCCAAAAACACCCCCATTTCCCAAATTCCGAATACGCCTCCCAACCATGAACTCGGAATCTTCCCATTCTTCGTCATGTATGCGTGTACTTTTGTCAAACCATCAAATATGGTGACCAGATCAAAACCCTCCACCCCCTCATAGCGCCTTTTGCATGAATATACGCCCCCACCATGCATGAGTTTATTTCCATTGTAATCATGAATTTTTTGAAAAAAGAATTCGGCCCAGGATTTTGAAACCAGTCCATGGAATATTAGAGGTAAGAGTAGAATATGTATAAGGAAGAAAAGGGTGATGGAGATCATACCGATATGCTTTACTTTCACCCAAAGGAAAAGGGAAATGGAGTTTTAGATCCAAATGATCTATGAAGTACAATCGAAAGAAGAAGTGTTTTAATTTACAACCTAGAGGTAATTGTATATTCGTGACATCGGAAAGCCAAGCGAATACAATGCGCCTTTTGATAATCCATAACTGCGAGTGGAAATGTAAGGACCATAGGTCTGTTACATGTTAGGATTTTGAGATGCTGGCATGGAACCTAAACCATATGGATTTTGTGATTGATGCATTGGTGGCATATCATCGTAGAGAGGAGGAACGACATATTGTGCGATTCCTTGTTGAATACCAATAGGAGTATCCTTGTGAGCGAAAAGCATGGTTTTGAGTTGCATAATTTCATGAGCCATTTGCTGAACTTTTTGATGAAGAGTCTCATTTTCGTTGGTGTACGAATCAACTTTACTTTGCAAGTTGTTCAACCATTGCTTCTTACGCTGTCTACATTTAAGAGCAGCAACCCTAGGAAATTCGTTAGCGAAAAAAACAGTGCAAGGAAAGGAGAAATCTACCTGTTTCGTTCAAGGAAACTTTTTCGCTTTTCATCTTCAGTTTCTGGTTTCTTTGGTTTACCATTGTTGTTGTTATTATTATTCTCTTCCTCTTCAAACTCAAGTTGGTCATCCATGTTATCTAGATCTTCATTGGTGAATTCTTCTGGTTTCGAATCATCATTACCCTTTTGAGATTTGGTCCTCTTGTTGTTCTTTGGTGGAGTTTTGTTGGTGCTTGCTTTCCTTTTGGTGGCTGCTCTCTTCTTTCCTTGACCACCTTGACCATTCATATCATTATCATAAGGGAGACCATTACCATTACTTGTAGGGCTCATTGAATTTGAGTGAATGGAATTGTTTCTCGTTCCAGAATGACCATTTGTCAAAGGATGATTGTTTGGTCGACCAGGTACTTGACCATTAGTTTGAACAGGTTGCATATTTTGATTCAACATTTGGTGATTGCGATTCAAGATATGTTGTTGTGCAGAGAATGGTGGTTGCCTCGATTGACCCAATGCGAGATTGTGGTGTGGCGAAGAGTCGCGAGATGAGGCGGAAGTTTGAGTCAACAATTGAAGACTGGCGGCTGCATTCAAAGAATCATTGTCAGGATAATTACTCATGACATTATGATTATCCTCGTTGTGTTGTTGAGGTTGTGAAGTGACATTCATATCTCTCTGTTGTTGGGCAGCAAGACTCGCAGCTTGAATAGCCGTTCGTTGAAATTCAGCCAATCCAGGTGTTTGAACAGCTCCAGCTCCAAAACTATATCCACCAGGGCTTGGAGTTGGTAACACCCTTGAATGCATACCCCTCAAATCAGATGTGACGGGAGTGTAACCTCTTGGCCCATCACCAATCAAATTATGATCTCCGGAGAAGTAATCTTCGGCAGGTTCTTTAGGACCAGTGAGCATATTAGGACTCAATGGGCCAGACCTTAATCCACTCAAGCCAAAACCAGGTGAAGATGCTGATTGTAAAGCTTGAATGGAAGGTAGTAAGGTACCACCAGGAGTTTTGGCAGGTAGATTTGATTTCACCGGACCACCTCCAAATTGGGAGTCGAAAGGATTTTCTTCCTCTTCGTGTGAATTATTTGCCAATGCTCGCTTTGATAGGTAGTCGGCAATATTGTTTTGTGGGGGTACAGGTATATTTGGTAGTTGTCGACCGACATCCAACTGAACTGGCTTCACCGTGATATCTGGTACTGATGAATCGGCGGCTATGTGAGAGAGGGATGTTAGTTACTCAGTTACACCTATGTATAGCATATCATTGTTTCAGATGGAGGAGATGGATGAGAAGTATCAAATGTATCAAACCCATCAGATGAATTTAATTGGATTGATCGATGATGATAGAATGGAATAAAGTCAAAAGAAAGACTCGACGTGATGACTAGGGATGGTGAATTGAATTGAATACTTGCCTGGTGGTAAAAATTTCTCCTCTACAGGACTACTGCCGATCTTGGAAAAGGTCGGCATGATGATGAAATGTAGAAAAGAGGACGACTAGTAAGGAAAAGAAAAAAAGTAAAAGATGTTGAACGACGACGTAATGGATTAACCTTGATGCCGTTGAGATGGAGAATTATCAAAAGAGGTTGGATAACAAATGTCGTTAATCGTATCGTGTTGCTGTGCAGTTTACACGATGATGACGATATAATGACGAAGGTGGGCGGACTATTTAAAGGACTTGAGAGTGTCAATAGTGAATGAGTCGTCCGCCTATAGGGTGAATGGGTAAAATTGGTGTTTGATGTTGGATTGGGTTGTTCTGTATCTTGGTGGCGGGTAGATTTATTCCTTGGTGTGAAGGTTGTTAAAAGAGGATAAACTCTCCAATCCCAACTCTTACTAGTCGCGTTGTTATTGTTATTGTTGTTGATGTTGATGTTGATGTTGTTGTTGTTGTTGTTGTTGTTGTTCTTTATTGATTGATTTCTCGAGATTGGAAAAGAATCCTCGATGATATGGATAGTTTTTGGTGGCGACGTGTTTGAGGTTGTGTGTATGTGTGTATGTGTGTATGTGTGTGGGCGTGTTGTATTGTATTGTATTGGCAAGTATTCTGTTTCGTCGTATTGCGCAATTACGATTTGTTTTGCTCAATGTCTGTGTGTATGTGTTTTTTTCTCTCGCGACTCGACTCGACTTGACTTGACTTGAGGTTATCTCGATCGAATTGAATTGTGTGGATTCGTTGATGGATGAATCACAGCAACAGGATGAATGGATAGATGGATGAATGAATATGATGTCAGTGTATCTTGTGGTAGGAGATACCTCTCTGATACCTTATCTTATTGAGATGGATATTCGAATATAGAAACACGGGCCGGGAAGAAAAGAAACTTTCTAAGATCTGTTAATACTCTTTGGAATTTTGACTTTGGATTTCTTCCGATTTCCCCAATGTTCAAAGGTTCGAGGGTTTCGATGGTTGAGTGGATGGTGAATGGATGGGATGTAGCGGTGACGTAACGTTTCTTGGGGGGAAAGAAATGGATGGACTTGGATTGCGAAAAAAAAAAAAAAGTGGTGAAGTTTAAATTTGCGACGGGTGGGTGGGTTTATGGTGCAGGTGGTTCAAAAAGGAAGTCCTTCCCTCTTCTATTTTGGCCCGTTTTCCCTTTCTTGTCTGTTCTCTCTTCTGTCTTCTGTCTTCTGTCTTCTGTCTTCTGTCTTCTGTCTTCTCTTGTCCCTTTTTCTTAACAAAGCATTCGGATGAAGACTCGAAATCAAATACGAATTCAAAATCAGAGATACGAGAGAGGTCTCTTCCTTGATCACAAAGACAGACCAAAAGGAAAATAACAATTAATTCGATAAATTGATATTTCCTCCTTTGAATGAAGCAATTAATTAATAATTGATGAGGCTCTGTTGTAAAATAAAGTTATGAAATGGAATTATTCGAGTCGAGGCTTAGATAATTCGACGTCTTCTCCTCTTGGTGTTTGTCGTGTACTTGGAATACGATACCGGTACAGATACGATGGATGATGTGGTAAGAAAGTTGCAGGAAAGAGAGGGAAAAACGATGACGAAAGATGATGATGACGCTTGATGTGAACTCTTTGATTTATTTGGGGATGAGAGTGCCTTCACATTAGCGTGCTGGAGATTCACAACCAATCAGATCTCTTTATTGCAGATGTTGCTCCACTTTTGTTCATGTGCGTGCAAGTGACACTATTCCTCTTTCATGTCCCATCATCTCCTTGATTAGAAAGAAAACAAGAGAGAAGACTGAGGAGAAAGATGAAAATGGTGTGAATGACTAATGAAGTAATGAATGGGGAATGATACGGTGAACAATAGAGATCAAGAATGCATGCAATATTCCATGGATCAGCCAATCGGCTCACACCTTTTCGAGGAAATCTCGAGTCAATTCGCCAAGAGATTTCCAGGAGATATCATTTTACTTTCATAGACATTCGAGTAAGTCAATACACGTGCACTGACTAATGACTGAAGACTGATATTAATCAATGTCAATGTCAAATGCCAAATGGTGCGATGTTGGAATGATCTAATTATACGAAGTCTCATATTCACGATACCCTATTAATCTATATCATTTTATTTCATCTTTTTCTACCTCTTGTGTGTATTTAAAATACTGATGGAAATATACAAGATAAATACCTACCTACCTACCTACCTAAACAATTCAAAGCAAACAATCCTATCCATCACCGCCCAACAATCTATCCACCTCCCTAGATAAGAAAAAAGTCCAGTCCGATCCTTCATCCTCCATAGCTAGGTAATCGCACCAATCTCCTCTACACTTTACTCACCCTCACTTCTTCCTCTTCTTCCCGGTAACAATAATGTGGCAAAGTACCTACCTACCTATTCGTAGGTGCTTTGTGATTTCATTTCATTCCTCTTCATGACGGTAACACATTAAACATCAAATCAACATCAACATCACCCACCTACCTATCTCTACATCACGTGCTCCATTCTCCCAAGCGTACTTTGTATAACTGAGTATATCAGTATGTTATCTACACCCAACCATTCCATTTACTTACTACCTACATCTACTTCCAAGTCCCTATCAACTCAATATAGTAATTATCTCCGACCAACTAATCACGTAATCAATCAATCCAGAAAAAATAATCGCTACGGAAGCATTTTGTATCATTGATCATGCAAATCACGAATTTGGATCTTCTTACGAGTATTATTCATATTAATAATTATAGATTAGACCTTCCTTTTTGGTTACTTAGCTTGAAGAGTACTACCTAATCATCAAATAATAGATTAGGGTTATGCTGTACTCTGAGTGCCTTAACGCTTGAGTATTGTATACTGATGTATAGATAATTCTCTTAATTTTGTATACTTCTCACTCTCTCACTAATAGACAACAAATCATGATATGTACAAACTAAATGTTTTTACACCTCCCTCCCAGCTCACCATGCAATCCCATTCCCATTTCCCGTCCCCTCGTCTCACACTCCCATCCCACAACAAAAAGCAAAGAGAAAAACCCTCAAAGTCTCGCCCCCTTCCCTCCCACCCCCCCGAATCCTAAACCCATATCTGGGAGTATGAATCTTCACCTTCACCCCCTCCCTCGTCCGCGACTCAACCACAATTTCCTGTGTAGAAAGTCCCACCAAAACCCCCCTATCCCTGCTATTCATCCCCGTATCAATTGGCCAAACTTCGACTTCCTGTCCCCTGTGCAATCCCGTCGGATCCTGCGTATCAACACATTCATCTTTTTCTACGAAATCAGACGCGCTCACTTTTTCAAGCACTTCTGCTCCCGAGAGAACCGTGGGCTGGGGGAGTTTCTTCGCAGCGAGTCGAGTGGCGTGGTCGAATCGCGCAATCCATGCAAAGCTTTTGGGGAATTGTTGCCCGGAAATGTAGTCTGCGGGCAAGGCACCAGGTAAGGTAGTTAACCAATGGAAGGGCCAAACAGCTAGCATCACGAGTCAGTATCATTTTTCATTTCACATCTCATCTCTCCCTCATCACCACCCTCCATACCTTCAATATCCGCCAACATAGGCCCCTCACTCCCCAAAATCCAGTCCCTCCCATCCCCCAAAAACCCACTCTCCAAAAGCTCAAACGCCCCCTTAAACGCCGCCAACGCTTCCGGTCTCGCTTTTTCCAAGTTTCCCCTCTCCCAACTCTTCCCCGTGTAATCCTCCCGATCACTCGTAAACTTCTTATCGCCCAACAACGGTAAATCCAGCGGTAACAACTGCGCCGCGCGCAAAAACAATCCCTCTACCGTCCATATCTCCAACAATTTCTCGATCCCCTTCTGCTCCGCAGACGCCGCTGCGATTGTCGGATAATCGGGAAACAGTTCCTCCAATTTGCGCAATATTAATCGCGTGTCGTGGTAGATGTCACGACCGATAGATACGATAGGGATACGTCGATATTGGGTTCCGAGAGCTTGGATGTCGGGTCGTGGCATGGTGGGGGCTTGGAGACATTCTGAATAGGGGATTCCGCGGAGAGTGAGGTACCATGTTATTCTTTTGAGTGTTAGGAATTGGGGTTTTGAATGGGATAGGTATATGAAAGTAAATAAATAAACAGCTATATAAATACCTCTTAGCAAACGGCGAAAATCGATAATGAAATACAATTATCTCGGGATGCTGCATCGACGTCATGGTGAAACTATGCTGCAGATATCAATATCAGATATGTAAGAAAAGTTTGAACTTTAAAGTAAGGTTACTTGTATGTGTCTCAAAAAATGAAGCAGGTGATGTAATCGCAAAACTCTACTGGTAGATATCGTAGATGGATAGAAAATTCGATTTCTGATCAATCAATCCATCAATCAATCAGCTTTGATTTTGATCTCGATTTTCTCGTGAGTGAATCATTCATATAAGAGTAGGTAGTAATAAAGTAAATAACCAAACAATCAAAATTTCCCAAACCCCAAACTCCTCACTCACTCACTCATCCTCAAGCTTAAGCTTGATTTACCCCGAGCGCCAAAAATGCGGAGATGCATGTGGAGATGTAGCTGGGGTGTGGATACCGAGGTTCGATATATGGATACGAGATTCTTCGGACGTTTCTCCGCTAAGGTCTCTGTGGGTAGATAATATGTAGATACCTATCGTATGTAGATATGCCTTTAGATGAGGATGTTTGTTTGTATGGAGGTTTTTGTACGATATTTTAGTGTTTATATCTTGATTCTTAGGGTTGTGGAGTGTACTAGTAGATAGTATTGTATTTGTTTATTTACTGTAATGAGTTGAGTTGAATTATATCTATTTTTTCCCTATCTATTTATTTATCTATTTATTTATCTATTTAGGTCGGCGAAGACGAAGTCCTATCTGTACACAGTGTTGGTTATAAACCTGAGGGTATTACTATTGAAGAAAGAGGAATTATACATCTTGATCGAATAAAGTGAGAATACTCAAAGCCAACAGGACTTATACAACAACGGAATGCCTTGAAGCAAACAAACAAAACAGCTTTGCGAAGTATACAAAAATGTATATAATAACTACAAGCAAGTAAACAAGTAATTACAATATATATATCTTAAAACAAACCGCCAAACCGAATATATAGAAGAATAGTAAATAGTCTATCTATTAAATGTCTTTTAGGAAATCTTAATATAAAGGAAATATAGATTACATAGAGTATTATATATTAGATAATATATAATAAATAATAAGCAAGGAAATACTTTGAATCAACCTAATTAAATAAAAGGCTAGGTTAATAACAATTAGAAGGAGAAAGATTTTAAAAGGATACTCGCCGGCGTTTATAATATACTTTTCACATTTTCGATAGATTTACACTTTTTGGATATCTGAATTTTCATTATTGTAACACTTTGCCTTAGAAGAACTACAAGAGCAGGATACAATTTATCCTTAGAATCTATAACTACAGAATCGGGAGCAAAGCGCTTGTAAAGCACTCCTATATATTAGCTATATATACATAATCGTGTATATATATAAGTACACACATGAGTGATTACAGCTGTGATTGAATGTGATTCGTGATATATCGTATAGGACAATAGCATATCACGATGGAGGGGAATGATTGGACAATAATGGTATAAGTATAAGAATGTGTATATCTCCTTATCTACAGTTAGAACTGATCTCTTCTTGTAGAAAAGAGATCGGATTATATACTGGGTGATCTTCGGATACCGATCACGGGAGCGGTGATCGGTCCTGCGATCGATCCGGTTATTGTTGTTCCGCTTCGGAGTATTCTATATAATGAATACCTGACCATCACATGATCTGATCCATGTGGTCTACAACACCGTTTCCGTTACACACCCCTTAAATCGTAATAATCTGTATAAACAAATAAAGGAAATTAGCGCAATTGCGTTTTGTTGGAGCCTCAATATAGTTTAGATTATATAATGAAACCATCTTATTCCTATCATGGTAGGGCTTTAATATCCATTCCCTATATGATCAGTATGAGAATATAATACAAAGGAAATTTTGATGTACCCCTAATCATCGATAAGTCATTTGATTTAGGTATTATAAAGTGATATCTCTCATTTTCCATTATATTGCCTAAAAATTTTCAAAGGATTGTGAGTAGATACTTTCTTGAAGCCTCACTTCGCTACATATACCTACTGATCTGTTGTTATAAATAGAGAATACAGGTTCTGATTCTTGTATCCGCGGATGTATATTGTAATGTTAGCATTGTTATCCAAATAAAGTAATTGAATTGATAATTATAATAATGGTGGCGTTAGGTTACCAAAAACATTTAGAAGGTCCAAGCGATCTCTAATCAAATGATCTTGTCTATGTGCAGGACAGATATAATTTATAATACACATCCTTTCCTTCGAATTCTTCTTTTTCTAAACATCAACACTATTATATTTTATTTCCTTTCAAATAAATCATTTGTTTCCTAACAAACGTGATCCTAGTTGATCCAAAAACCCTGAAAAGATAGAACACTGTGGTTGGTCAAAAAAGCATTTCTTTGCTATTCCTTTTTCTTCTTTTACTTATAATGAATTCTTTTCTGAATCTATATTTGAGTGTAGTTCACTTTCACCCCCAAAATCCCCTGTTCTGACAGCAACTGATCCTTCAGCAATACTATTAACTACTCGTCCAAATAGTCTTGCTATTGTTGATCTTATCCCTGTTCCTGTAAACCTTGTTGCTGATTGATTGTTGATTTAGTAATCACTTCTTCCTGAAAACCTTCCTGGAAATCTCTCGATTGGTTTTCCTCAACTGCTCCCTTCTGCTCTATTATCAAATAATGACCTTACCGATTCCAACTATACTGTCTTCCTTGCTTGGATATATCAAGTCTGTTAATACCCTTTACTAGAAAGTGCTATTAACCCCGTATTTCCTTTTGCCCCTATTATTGTTATTCCTTTTGTTCCTATTCCTATTACTATACAACAAGGATCTCTATCTATAGCTCCATTAGAAGTAAATATTGTTATTACCCCTGGATTGATCATATGCTGATTCGAAACTAGACATGGTCTACTCAAAAGCATACCTTGTATAGTATTGCCCCGGGAGTTTGTTGTGATAATTCTGAATTGTGTTCCTTTTATAGCTTGGAAGGAGTAATTGTTTCTGATTTTCAAAAGACTATTGCGATTTTCACAGGATCAAAGGAAGATTGCCAACTGATTAAAATCAAATGTAAGGATTTAAATAACTTCGGAATCCCCAATCCTCTCGATAACCGATCTGGGTTGATCACCGCCGTGCCTGCTAAGCACCATTCTTCTTGTAATCCGAACAATTACTTTCATATTTCCTTTCCCTCATACAACAATCCCAATAAACATAGATTTTACGATCTCCGTATTTCTAATAGTAATCCCGATAACAATTTGCCTCTTACAAATCTTTAATATATAAGAACTAAAAGTAATCCGCTAAGGACATCTGCCAAAGCTCGGTTCTTATAATCTGATAAATTTATCAAAGGGCCAGTAAACGATTATTTATATCTTGACTGCATAAAGTCCTTGATCTCTAGGCAAACAAAGATTTTAGATAATTGCTATAAAGATTTCGGCTATACCAAAAGCACTCATTACTAGAGTTGCAAAATATATATGTATAAGATCGCTTCGAATGTTATAATCTCTATAGGAAAACTTTGTGCTAATATTTATAAGATACAAAATAAAAGATATATATTTATTTCCATCCTTAATCGATTATAATATTGATAATCAAGTTAGAGACTGAAAAAGCTCCACGAAACTTTTCGAAAGCTTTAGTAGAGTCTGAGACTTACAAGTCTGCTAATCGTAAAGTTATTATGATTGATTTTATAAGAAAGGACTCTTCCATTAAAAAACATATTCCTAAGAATTCAATTCCAAAAACTTTTATAAATAAAGATAAATCACTAGTCCTTATTCGATGTCTTGAGAATAAGACTTGTAAAGCAAAGAGTTTGTTGAGGATAAGCAGTACAAACTTGATCTGCTTTTGGAAAAGGAAAAGACTAGAAAGTATACCAGATCAATTAGAAAAGTTTAATTTTTGGCTAAAAGAAAGAAATGAATGTATTTTTAGCTGGTCTCTTAATTTAACTTTTTGATCCACACACTAATATCCTGTAGATTGAGTATTGATCGAAGTGCTTGAACTTTTATTGAGATAGATTTTTGATTAATCCGTTTGCCTGTTATATTAGCAATGGGTAAATAGATGATATTGAAACTTTTTTGATATATTCTTAATGTAATCATATATTTTGTATATTAATATATCTGAGTTTAATAGTTGTTCACGGCGCCAACTACATGATCTGTAGTTGCCTTCGTGCCTCAGGCACAGCATACTAGCGCGCCCTACTTCCTATAAGTAGGGCTTCACTCTTCCATAGCTCTTCTACCCTTATAGTACAATATAAGTCTTTACCCGTACCTTGATAGTTTGTACTATCTTTAAATAAGCTATCACAGCTTTATTTCTTATTTTATTTCCAAAGCCCTATCAATACCTTATCCCGATCACGTCGATCGCACCCATCGTTGATCCATTGTACACCCTGCCACCAATATTTTGAGCCTCAAAAAGTACCGAAGATGGGTGAACAAGCATCTGTACCAGAAACGCCTGTATCTGGCTTACCTCCATAGTTCCTTTTCTTGAATCACGTTCTCAACTCCGCCGAAGCCGATATCTTTTCCTTTACAGATCTATTCAATAATCCAAACGCTGTACACTTCGCTATCACTCAAGCTATATTTGAATCAATCGAATCGATCGCAGGCTTATTATAAGCCCAAGCTATTGCTACTCAGGCCTAAGCTATTGATGCTTAATCAAAGATTATCGAATTGAAAGATATAATTGAGATATTGAAGATTGCTATTCGCAATAATTCACAAGCTCCACTTTATCACAAGTATCTCGCCACCCCCGAAAAGTTTAATAGTAATGAACAAGATATCGCAAAGCGCCAAAATCAATATACGACTTTTTGTAATACAGTCAATCGCTATTTGACTGCAGATTACAAAACAAATCAGAATTTCAGAAATCACATTCCTTGCTAATCTACTTTCCGGCCCTGCTTATACAAACAATCAGATATATTTTGATACAATTACTGATAACCCATACGATTCTGATCTTGGCCTCCTGAATAACATATTGTTGCAAGCATCTGGTACAAACTAAACAAGTAATACCAGACTCTAAACCTCTCACGAAAAGCTTCCATGAATTATAACAGATATAAAATGAAAAAGGCTTCATTTGATAACTTCATTATCAAATTCAAGCAGCTTGTAATCAAATACAAGAAAACCACTAAACAACAAGTTACTAATCTTAAATTCAAGGTATTATAAAAATTCATTGATACTTCCATTCACCACCCTAATAAACCATCTACTGCTGATATCGATACGTGGGTAGTATAGTGGCAAGGCATCTACAATAACCTAAAGGAAAAGACTTACCTCGATAATCAACACAAAAACCAAGGCACTAACTTTAACGATTAGATTAAATTTAATACAAAGAAGCCTACTATTATTACTACAATACCTATACCTAATCATTCTGAAAATCCTATACAACTAGATATCGCCCGCCAAGATTAGTGACCCTTAGCATGTCCACACTAGAGAATAATGTCTAAGCGTAGCCTCTACTTTTACTGTAAGAAGCTATTATATCAAACTCAACTATAAGGAAAAGCAATGCAACAATACAAAATATAAATACCAGCCAGAAACCACATTATATACCCCAATCGCTCTCCTACTACAAATCAATATGCTCCGAAATGTTCACTGTTTTCCTACCACCGATCACAATCACAACCCCAGACCCTACCATAACACTTACCACCCTATTTACCAGAACACATTCCCGATTGCCGCGACACCAATTCGATATATCACCCCAGCCCTTATTGTTAGCTCGAATCTAGGCAAATTCATGAAAGGCTCTATACATTCTAATGATAATGGAAATTCAATCCCTAATTAGGTATATTAAAAGATTAATCTCGATTTATAGTTACGAATCGAGATCCTTTATAGAAAGTTTGTTTTTATGGATTAAGAAATCAATTATATTTAGAGATCCTTTGTATTTTAGAATAATGAATAGCAAATCTCTTAAAATCTTAATGGAAATTTCCCTTATACTTAATATAATCATCCCGCTCATTGACTTAATAAAATATAGAACCACGGGATTATGGGTTTATAAATAAAAACCCTTATATTCAAATTTGACATCCCTATACACCCCCTCCCTACTATCCGCAACCTATTACTAATAAACGGAAGAACCTTTAATATCCTATCTTAGTATGTACTATTAGACCTATAGATTAACGATTATAAAGAAATCGGCTTATTTTATATCACCAATCTTTTTAAAAACAGATTCTATAATCCGTAGCCTTCTATAACTCCAGCGTTATAACCCTATTATTATTGGATAGTAATGACTTTCAAGTTTATATTTATATATTGTTCCAGATATTACTGTTTTAGTTAACTTTATTGTAACCATTATTCCCGATCGTAATGATGTATCGACCCCAGCAGATATAGCACTCAATCCGATACTACATATATCTGTTAGAAAGTCTATTTTGAAGCCCAATTTGAAGAAATCTATTTCAACCTTATATCAAGTCTTTGCTGAGGAAATTATCAACGAAAGTCTCCAGACCCTCTCTTCCTCATTTCTAGAATAATTGATACTTTTAGAATATGCTTCTTTGATTTTAGTTGTAAAAAAGGTTTACTAATAGAAACCTCGATAATATAGATCCTATTGATCTAAGACTAACCAACTCAAATCACTATTATACTTATCGAATTAACGGGAAAGCAGAAACTTATATCAAGATAATACCGAACCAGCCAATCTTGAAACCAGCCCCAACGCGGATTATTGCGAGCTTTAGGATACACAAAAGACTACCACAGAACCCAAACGTTTTACCCTCCATTAAACCCTTCATCGTTACCGAACCCCCCAGAGAAACTATTTGACACTTTACGAAATATCCGACAGAATATAAACAATATAAAGTTCCTTACAGCTAATAGCTTTATTCAATTCTGTAAAGATCAAGAAGCTTATATTACAAAGGTAACATAAAATGAATTAAATAAAGCTTATAAGTTATATCGGATTATAACAGATAACCCTATTCAACTACACCGCAATATCGCAAAGAACAATATCGAGAAGTTTATAGAAAAGACCAACCAACCCATACCATCCGCAACCAAGATCCAAAAACAAACTCCCACCTTAGCTCTGTGATCTATTCACTGATTTCTTACCCTCCCTCACCAACAAACTCCCGCCACAACACTCCTGGGATTACAAAATCGAGATTATGTTAAATAAAGAGCCCTTATACAACAAAGGCTGCCCAATATCCCCAATCGAACTCTAAGTTGTTTGCAAGTAACTCGATAATAACCTAAATAAAGAATTCATCCATAAATCCCATTCCCGATTGGCCACCCTACTCCTCCTAACTGCAAAGCCTAAAGAGAACATCCAGATCTACCAGAACTATCAAGAACTGAACAATATTATATTAAAAACCATTATCCACTGCTACTGATTAAATTATTATTATTATTATTAGTAATTTTCAACCGGGCCGTATAGGCCGAGCCTCCCAGGGGGCATTACGGTTGGGCTAACTGCAGGATAATCTCTAATTTATACATGATCCCCCTCTCCTAAAAATGAGGTCCTCAATACCCTCAGTAGCCTTCCAAGCGATAGCTAGTACGCTTACACTTTGTCTCCGATCCTCTGAGCGCCTTCGTTGCGCGCTTCCGATCTTTTATATAATATTTTGATTGAGAGCTGCTTTATCCTGTAAGGGTAGCTTTTGTATATATTCTAGTGCAGTGTAGAGTATTATATATATCGATTTTGTTCTTTATAGCCTTGCTATATCGATTGCCTCCTATTCTGTATTTGTATTCACCCGGATCGGTCAATCCATTTCCATTTCCTCTTCCTATTTTTCTAATAACATTCTAGGGCATATACTCCTATAGAAATCTGTTATAGCAATAAATTCAGCGAACTTAGCTAGTATGTGCATTAGCTGTTTCAGTAGTCGTTCTTGAGCCGCCTGGTTGTGGGATGGGTATTTGGGCCTGATATCTGGGGGCTAGGTTTCATAGGTTCGCAAGGACTTTGCGGTAGTGTATGATGTACTCGGGGGATTTGTATGCATTATATAAATAATGAATCGTTACTTTCTTGTGTTTAAATTATTAGTAATAACTTTCGAAATCGCTATGTGTTGAGCGATCGCTAGCATACAGTAGAGAGTAGTTTGTGAGAGTTCTAGTTCATTAGAGCATTTGTTTGTGCTCCTTGGATTCCATTTCTGATACTGTTTGGAGAGCATTGATTTCTGTTTGATCCACCACGCCTGTGCTGCCGATTCCATAGCAGTTTTTGCTATAGAGCGGATACCGCTTGCTGTAGGTCGATTCGCATGCCCTTGCTACTGATTAAAGAAACCCTTGATATTCTATATTATACTAAAGTTTATATTAAATTAAATATCATTATCGTAATTCAATAAATTACGGATCATAGAAAGTCACGAATGGAAAACCGGCTTTTACAACCCGCTTCAGCCTATTCGAATCCCTGATAATGCCCTTTAGCCTTTGTAACACTCCTGCCTCGTTTCAGAACTATATCAATCATATTCTTTTCGATCTTCTGAACAAGAATTGCACAGCGTATCTAAATGATATCTTGATTTATTCCGAGAACACCTACAGATTATCGAAAACAGGTTTGCGAAGTTGTTCGAAAAACTCATCGATACTGGATTACAAATCGATATCGACAAATACGAATTCGAAACGAGGAGAACAAAGTATCTCAATTTGATATTACTCCTAATAATATCGAGATAGATCTTGATAAAATTAAGACTATCCTTGAATGGAAATTGTTAACTAACTAAAAGATCTTCACGTTTTTTAGGGTTTGCTAATTTCTATTGATACTTTATTCGCAACTTTTCTAAAATCATGGAACCTTTAAATCTTCTATTAAAAAAAGAGAATATATAGAATTAAACTATTAATTAAAGAATACCTTTGAAAATTTGAAAAATACTTTCGCTTCTACTCCAGTTCTTGTAATGTTTGATTACCATCGCCATACAATTGTCGAAACAAATACTTCCACTGAACTGCAAGCGAGTACTCTTTTAGTATGATAATGAGAGCCGATTATACTTAGTTATATATTTCTCCTCAAAATATAGCATTATTGAATACAACTACAAGATCTATGATAAGGAACTACTAGTTATTATCAAGTCCTTAGAAGAATGGAGACCCGAATTATATAGAATTCAAGAGCTGTTCGAGATTATTACTGATTATAAGAATTTAGAGTACTTTATATTAATAAAGATATTAAATCAAAGACAAGCTAGATAAGCTGAATTCCTGGCTGGTTTTAACTTTCGTATTATATACAGACCGGGTCTTAAAGCAATTCGCCCCGATACACTGAATAGGAAAGCAGAAGATCGCTCTGTATACATTAATTCTAATAACAATTGAATCAAGAATCGCTTACAAACAGTTCTCTCAAAAAGAATATTCAACATTGTTGTATTCAAAAACCTCATCTAACAAACAAATAACGATATCAACCTCACCACAACGCCTATAGATATAATCATTCCCGATACTGAGAAGCCAATCAACGATTTTATTGATAAAGCATACAAATTATCCGAATTAGTTACTACTATGCGTAAAATACTTTAGAACCCAACTATTTGCCATTAGCCACTATCAATCCGAAAAGATCTCCGAATTGTTTTTCAAGATTATAGATTAATCAATAATAAAATTTTCTATCACAACCATCTCTTTGTTCTTTCTTTCACTGAGCTTTACATCCAAATCATATACCAAATGCACTCCACTAATTCGGCAGGACATCCCAGTCGAATTAAAACTATTGATTTCGTCTCCCGTATATACTAGTGGCTTAATATATCGAGGGAAATTGAAACTTATATACAAGCCTGTTAACTCTGCTTTCGAACTAAAGCCTCCCGTCTTGCCACACCCGGATTTTTAGAACCCCTATCAATACCATTTCGCTTCTGATCCGATATTTCTATTAACTACATTATATCATTATCAATCAGCAAACATTACAACAAAAAGCATCAATATATCATTATAATTGTCTACTGCCTAACAAAAATGCATTATTTCATTTCGGTTATAAGACTATTCGTAAAGGAGCTCGCTAATTGATTTATCGAAAAAATCTATTGCCTATATAATGCACCTGATAATATAATATCCAATAGAGGTTCACAATTTATATCAAAATTCTAAAAGCACTTATCCGAGTATCTATTAATCATTTTGAAATGATCCTTTTCGTTTCATCCCAAATTCGACGGACAAATAGAGAGGATCAATACCATGGTAGAACAATATCTTCAGGCTTTTATAAACTTCCACCAAGATGATTGGTATGATTGGCTCTCACTCACAGAGTTTGTACTTAATAATATCACCTCAGA
Organism: Botrytis sinoallii; assembly: GCF_014898435.1. Classification (NCBI taxonomy): domain Eukaryota; kingdom Fungi; phylum Ascomycota; class Leotiomycetes; order Helotiales; family Sclerotiniaceae; genus Botrytis; species Botrytis sinoallii. The sequence goes on along the minus strand of NW_024066030.1, from coordinate 2,734,020 downwards.
GACTACCAGCATATCCCCATTCTTCGCTAACTACGGTTTTCACCTATGCCTCGATGTTAAGCCCTCTTCACCTATTCCCCCAAACCTATTATATCAACACAAACACAAGTTCCTAAAGGCCAATGAGATTGCAGACCGATTTGATATCATCCTAACAAAATTGAAAGCCCTAGCCGCTCAATCTATTCAGAGATATAAAGATTACACTAACAAGACTTGCACTGACGCCCCTCTATACAAAGAAGATAACAAAGTATGGGTTAGTATTAAGAATATAAAAACCAATCATTTGATGAAGAAAGGTGATGATAAATGGGATAGCTTCTATAAGATTCTAAAAGTTTATAAACGAGCCTGTCTACTTCAGCTCCCCACTAGTTTTAAGATCTTTCCAGTATTCCACAATTCATTACTCCGATCACTCCACCGCTCACCTGGATTAGCCGGTCAAGAAGCAATCAACGAAGCCGAATCCCATCGAAACCAAGGCTGTATCCTAGAAAGAGATAACGAAACGAACGAGGAAACCGAGCAATAGGAATTTGATAAACTATTTGAATGTTTATAACGAGGACGGATTCATTACTAAGTCAAATGGAAATATTACTCAGCATCTTAGCAACTCATTGAAGATCTTTGCAGCCAGAAAGAACACGATTATCGCTTTCCACTTAGCAAATCCAAATAAACCAGAACCACCTGTTTGAATAGACTTCAAAAGATCTACTACTCCTGATCCCCCGCTAATACTTATACCAAACGCACTCCCGAATCGAGACCGAGGCAGACCTAAAAAGCTCCAGCAATTGATTACTATTCCCAAGAAAGTTCATTTTAATCCAATAATAGAAATTAGAGTATTTTAGTATTATTTGTTTTCTAAAAGGTTACTTGGTATTGCAATCGTGAACCGATCGCCTTGAGCGAAGAGTACTGTCACAGCTCCAACTAGATGATCTGTAATTGCCTTCATGCCTCAAGCACAGCATACTCAGCGCGCCCTACTTCCTATAAGTAGGGCTTCACTCTTCCATAGCTCTTCTACCCTTATAATACAATATAAGTCTTTACCCGTACCTTGACAATAGTAATCTGTTTGTTTTTTCCTAACTATTAGATGTATTGATTGTGTATTATTACAGAAAATAAGTTATTGGTTTTTTGCATCTAAAATCGATCTCTTTCAAAAGATGTAAACTGGTTATTGTTCTTTTGCTATTCGTTTATACCTAATAATTCTGCTTTGGTTGTAGAAGTGGTTATAGTAGATTGACGTATGCTTTTCAGAAACTAGCCCCTAAAGAGTGATATATATACCCTTAAGATAATCTTCTAGTTTCCTTATCATCTGTAAACCAATGTGTTTGAGAATACTAGAAGTTAAGGATTGGCTGGGAAACTGTATTCTATAGATAAAAAGCGAGTGTTCCATAAATACATAATACAATGATCAATAGCTTTTATATAATCAGAAGATAGATTGATAAGGAAATGATTTAGCTGAAAGACTACAAATACAATATCAAAATGGATTGTGATTGTTGTATATAATATTGATTCTATCTTTTCTTAGTATTCCTTGATTACTGATATAACAGCTATTTTATCAAATTTGATAAATTCGATAATTGGTAGTAGTATATATGCACTACCTTTATTAAGCTTGAATTTCTTATGATCTTTTCAATATAAGTATTGTATACTAGCCAAAATTTCTTTTCAGATTTATCTCTCAGAACTCTAATCCCCAAAAACCACTTAGTATTATCTAGATCCTTGAGCTTGTAAACTGACTTAATCTAATTAGTAATCTTCGCAGCACTAGATTTATTGTTTTTTATAATATATGATCTGAAAGTTATTGATAAAGAAAAGAATTAATATAGTATACTCCTTATTAAAATAAATACACAATTCTTCTATACATCCAATTATTTTAATTGATTTTAGAATTAATATAAAATCCTTAAACCAAATGAATGGTGAATTATGGAGCCTATATAAAGCTTTATTAATGATTATATCTTTTCCTAATTTCTTAAATCCATTAGGTAGTAAGTATATTACAGGATTGTTAATTGGATTATGTCGTGTGTTTTACAAAAGTATTAACTACATTGTATTATTTAGTTTTAAGATTATACTTTGTAATTAGAGATATTATAATACAAAATAATTGATTTTGTAAGTGTTGTTGTATATGTACTTTCGATTATAGTTTTCTCCTATAGATTTCCCCTTATTACAAAACGTAATCGGTATCAAGTGATAAAGTTCTGATTATTATTTTTATAATTGAATATCCAAACTAATAAATAGATTTAATAAACTCTGATCCAGAATTTATCTTATATCACATTTCCCTTGAATACAGATTATTGATCTCCTTTTGATAATTAGCCTTGAATTATGATCCTAAAATATACTTATCAAGCTATTGATATCGACTTAGGTATTTGGATACTGAAAGAGATGAATATATGGATTATCTTCTGAATTTGAAATCATTAGATCGAATAGCTGAACATTCTTTGTTACAATCGCTGCGGCGATTACATTATGCATTATTATAAAGAAGTATTTCTTCTTTTAATCCTTAATCTTCTTGAGATTAGGCTAAAAAGTAGAATGGAAATCATATAGGGATTTGTACATTCTATTATGATTTCCAGGATTGATCCTTAAGCAAGCGAACCAGAAATATTGGTATAAAATATACCATTCTGCCTGTATCTCTTCTAAGAAGAACTCAATCGTGCTTGATCTAGCTGATCATCTGTGAATGACTGATATTAAGATAAATCCAGATTAACTTTAGGAATCTCTATTATCATATTGTAAGCTCTCTTTTGAAGATATTATCCTAAAGATTAAAACTTCTTTTGACTACTCGATTGCTTTTTGACTAAATAATTGTTCTAGCGATTCAAGCTCCTCTATAGTGTATTCCGAGGTTTGGATTCCAGTCTACTGTTTTTCGAGAAGGCTTTACACAGTATTGGGTGTGGGGTGAATGATTAGTTAATAAAGAGTTAGGATTACTTTTATATTCCACTCTGAATACTATAATTGGAACCCCTATATCCTTTATATCTATTGCCTCCAAATTATTATTACCTTTTTCAACAAAACTTCCAAGATTAGGTACCATTATCTCCTATTTCTAAACAGCTAAATTCACAGGCTCGCTATATCCTATCCGCATTTGGATATTGTAATCCATAAAAATAGCAAAAGCCGGTTTTCCATCTATATCTTCTAGTATCGGAGCAATATATAGCCATAAGTCCCCATTATCTCCTAGCACTGGAAAGCTGTTTGGTAGTTTGGGGGATAGTTGGATGAATTTCCCTTTATTTAGTATCTCATTCACTCTTTATTTTCTATTTCCTAAATGATTATTTTCTTCAAAGTTTTCAGAGTATAAAGAAAATAATTAATTATCTGAAATGCGTATGATAAATAAATCTAGGGACAATAGCTAGCTTGCCAATATGGTAAAGGTATTTATATCATTATTATTGTTTTTAATAAGAATTTTATTTATATCTATATAATTAGTAAGGGCGGCTCAAGAACGACTACTGAAACAGCTAATGCACACACCAGCCAAGTTCGCTGAATTTATTGCTATAACAGACTTCTACAGGAGCATATGCCCTAGAACGCTACCAGAAGAATAGGAAGAGGAAATGGAAATGGATCGACCGATCCGGTGAAACAAAATACAGAATAGGAGGCGACCGATATAGCAAGGCTATAAAGAACAAAATCGATATATGTAATACACTGCGCTGCACTAGAATATATACAAAAGCTACCCTTACAGGATAAAGCAGCTTTCAATCAAAACATTATATAAAAGATCGGAAGAGCGCGCACGGAGGTGCTCAGAGGATCGGAGACAAAAGCGCAAGCGCGCTAGCTATCGCTTGGGAGGCTACTGAGGGTATTGAGACCCCACTCTTAGGAGAGGGGGATCATGTAAATTAGAGATTATCCTGCAGTTAGCCCAACCGTAATGCCCCCTGGGAGGTTCGCCTATACGGCCCGGTTGAAAATTACTAATAATAATAATAATAATAATAATAATATAATTAGTAATATCCAATAGTCTAGTTAACCGCCTTAGCTGATTTGTGGGTATAGTATTAATTTGTTGGTTAAAGTAATTCTGTTTATAGATAAACATTTTATCAAAAACGATATTCCGAGAGACAATAACCCGATCAAATATTGATATTCAAATGCGATAGATCTGTGTGTCAGGAATATACCTAATTAAATACCTAATATATGCTCGAGGATTCGTTTTATATTATTTTATTAGTATTCCAGTCTTGTATTTTTTATTCAAGGGGTATGTTTAGTATCCATATCTATAAGTTAAACTCCAGTTAGGCCGAAGATTATCAGTAATCTTGATAATGAGCAACGGATCACTTTCTTTCAGGTATAATCGGAATTATTTATTTAATACTTGATTCGATAACTTAAATGATTTTGTCTTTAGAGAACTAATATTATAAAGGTAGGTAGTGGCTATTATAGCCTTTGCCTAGAGCTTGGTTGGCAACCCTGCAAATAACCGCATTTTGATTTATTTGATTATTAACTCTTGCTCTACTCGCTCAACTCCTCCATTAGTTTTGTAAATATAGCTAGAGAAAAGCTTAAGCTCAATTCCCTCAGTTTCAATTTATTTTTCAAATATTATATAACTTATAATTCCGATAATAGAGGTGTTGTTGTTCTGCTTAATTACTATAATCGAAAATCCATACTTCCTATAAATCTAGGCAAAGTAACTCTGGATGATTAGAAATACTTTATTATAGATTCTTTTTATCAAGAAATAACTAAACAGCTTTCTATTATACATTTCTTTAATAATCAATAGTTATATTGCTCTATTAAATATACAAAAAAAATCAAACAAGTTCTATTGTATCTTATAAAAAGATCTAGATGATTAATAATTATTAAATACTTTAAAGATCATCTGTTTTGTGTGTGTATATGTACAATTAGAGTATTCTTATTTCAGAGGGTCTTTAATCCTTACTCCTTTTGCAGTAAATACCAAGTATTCAAACACTTCCTTTTCAAGATATCCTGTTCTCTTGTGTTATAATTCTGCTTAATCCTTTTTTGGGATTGGGGTGTCCCTTGATTATTTAAAGGATTTGTTGATCTTATAAGAAGCAATAGAATACATAAAATTACAATTTAAGATTGGAATAGAAGAATAAGAGAAACAAGGCTTCATTTCTAAGAATACAAGGTTGTTGTATCTAATACACTGAGTATATACCTCATTCTCCATTATATCCCCAAAGTGTAGAGTAGTATCGAAACCATTAAACCATAAACCTAGTTTAAACAATTGTGTTTTGGAAACAATATTAATGTGGAAATCAGGAATCAGGGCGATGTCTGTGAGAATCAGATCCTTATTATTAAGAATACCTTTTATTATTCTCTAACCTCTTCCGACAACTTAATAGGATACTAATCCTGAGTTCATCTAATCATCCTCAAAGGATTGATAGTATGATTAATTATCCAAAAGAGATATATTGTTAACAACATACAATACTCCACAACTATCAAGAAGGGTAGAGTTATAGAATTCAAACTCTGATTTTGAAGTCGAATTGGTTGCGAATACTTTCAGTATAATAACATTTATGAATTTGTTTGGCATTTTGGTAATAGATAAAGTGATATTATAAGATAATCCTTTCATTTATTCTTTGCTTCTAAAAGTGCTGTGAAGGTGTTTCCATTTGTTTATGATTCTTTACCTGATCTCTTTGATCTGATTTACGGAAAAAGTTGTACTTAAATGATCAATATATTTCCTGGTCAAAGTAATTTCCATCTTACTATAATCCTCAGGATTCTATTTGTGAAAGTTGCGTCTTTGTTTATCTTTCTTAAACATACAAGGACATTTTGCTTTCCTAATGTTTTTGTCAGAATAGGAATCCTTAAATTGATCTTATGAAATTCCTTTGGACGGAATAGATGGTTTGGGCTGCTCGATAGCATAGATTCCTTTTGCCTTAAATAATATAACATCGCGGCTTACAATACCCCCGAATATCGTAACTACCTATTGAAACATCTAATATTTTTAACCTAAATGAATCTTTTCATCAATCTTATCAATTTTACATTGAGCCCACGAAAGTGCCATCCTGATCCCAATAGCGTTAAGGAAAATGCGGGTGGCTAATGGTCCATAAGTGTTTGAAAGTCTATATACAAATATCTTTAAGTAGGCAATACCCCAATCCCGAAACCATTTGATCAGATTAGTTTGTCCATTAGATACCTGAACAATCAGCACATAGTATTTAGACTGAATAATTATTTCAATAACTTGATAGAATAATACCAGTTTGTTACAGAGCAAAAGAACCATCTTATAAAATGACTAAGCCTTTAATCCCTTATTTAAAAAAGACAGTTTTATAAAATAAGCTAAATCAACAATTGATTGAATCCATTCATAGACTTGTCAATAGGATTTGTACTTATCATCATATATCATTTTCTCATTACAATATAACCTATCAAAAACAATAAATAAAGGAATTACATCAACAACGGATATAAGTATAAGCTTAGATAATAGCGGAAAAGCAACTAAATAATTAATTGATTTTTTATTTCTATATCCCCATCTTCGCTTTCCGTTTAGGATACTTAACATGATATTCAATAAACTCTACCTTATAGACATACCGCTTAGCCCTATCCTGTTTCTATCGAGTATTCTCGAAAGTTGGAGGAACAGGTGGAGCTGTAATCAGCCAATCGATCATTTCGAATAATAATTTTAAGGAGAGAGAGGCTAAAGGATTTGTCTTTGATAAAAGTTCAGGATCAATCTTATCCCAAATATCTTTTAACTGACATTTAACCCTAAAAACATCATACCAGGCTGGCCAATCCGATTAAATAATAAAATATACCAACGAATATATATATTACATTGATATAATTGATCCAAGTATTTGAACAATGAAAATTTGGATTTTCAGATATAGATCGTAATATACCCACTCTTAATCACAAAAATAATCTATAGCAAAATAACTATATTTAAACACAAACCAGGACTGCCGCTCATCTCCTGATTGGATGCCCGATATACAGAAAAGAAAGGAAAAAAATTTTCAAGAACCTACCAATATCCCAAACCAACCTACAATTCCTGCTACATACGAAAATAGGCATCGAACTAGCAACCAAGTTCATCAATACTACCAAAATTGCTACAAGGACCTGGCATCTAGCCAGAGCCGAAACTCAAAACGAAACAGTTGAAGAGGAAGATTCAATAAGCGAAGGAGAGAGAGTAATTAGAGAGCTAGAAGGAGAGATACGAGAGGGGAGAGAGGAGAGAGACGAAAGAGAGGAAAGAGAGGGGTAAAATCCCTTTCAAAACCTATTGTATGGACTACATACAATAGTGGGCGCTATACCCCAGTATTTGTTTTCACCTCCCCCATTATTTCATTCCCATTGTGTATTTCAAAAGTTATCCGCTAGCGCCCTTATGGCCTAGCCGTCTTATATAGTCATGGACTGAAGCGGGACGTTAAATTAAATCAATCAATCAATCAATCAATCAATCAACACAAACCAGGCTCATAACTATCATACAGAACAATAGTATATCATAATAAAGGGGAATAATTAGACAATAATAATATAAGTATAAGAATGTGTATATCTCCTCATCTATAGTTAAAACTGATCTCTTCTCGTAGAAAAGAGATCAGATTATATACTGAGTGATCTTTGGGTACCGATTACGGGAACAGTAATCGGTCCTGCGGCCGATCCGGTTATCGTTGTTCCGCTCCGGAGTATTCTATATAATGAATACCTGACCATCACATGATCTGATCCACGTGGTCTACAACACCGTTTCCGTCACATGATATTATTTCTTTTTTTGAAAAAGCTTGCCCTTAAGCTTTATAATTATTTAATCCATAATATTAGAAGATTGGGTGGAAGAGGCCTCTATATTGACTATATAGTTACGCGTGTAAGCATATTAATCTCCCCGTAGTATTATATGAGGGGATCAATATGCCTGTCTATGATTTGTCTAATCTAGCCCGTTTAGGTAGCCGTATTACTAATCACTATATGTGCTTAGCACCGATAACTTCTATTTCTTTTAATACTCCTTTATAAAAATTATCATCTTTAATCTCCCTGATTTTCCATACCTCTACTATCTCAATCCCAATATGTTTTTGAATCTTTCGAATATTATTCTCGCTAAGAATTTAGTTATTCTATTTGCTATTATATCCGATATATTAATATAACTAGTTATTACCTTTTCTTTTTTAATAAGATTCTTAATGAAATGGTAGTATATATTAATATACTATTAGAAGATTGGGTGGAAGAGGCCTCTATATTGACTATATAGTTACGCGTGTAAGCATATTGATCTCCCTGTAGTATTATATGAGGAGATCAATATGCCTGTCTATGGTTCGTCTAATCTAGTCTGTTTAGGTAGCCGTATTACTAATCACTATATGTACTTAGCACCAATAACTTCTATTCCTTTTAACATTCTCCTATAGGAGTTACCATCTTTGATCTCCCTGATCTTCCGTATCTCTATTATCTCAATCCCAGTATATTTTTGAATCTTTCGAATATTACTCTTGTTAAGGGTTTAGTTATCCCATTTGCTACCATATTCAATATATTGATATAATTAGTTATTACCTTTTCTTTTTCAGTAAAATCCCTAATAAAGTAATAGTATATATCGATATACTTTGATTGTTCATATAAATACAAGTTCTTGATTAAAGCAATTACTCCTTAATTATCGTTTAACAATTGAATAGTATCTCCGTATATAGATATATATTCAGCCTTTCTATCACGGGGCAGGCGGCGGGATAGGGTTCTAATAACTTTGCCCTAATCTAGCAAGATTATACTGATTCGAATAATAGGTTCAGATTGAGGATTAAGATATAGCTCAAAAAGCTACAATACAGGATCTTCTGAATTGAAGATATACAGAATTTTCACAGCAAACTAGCCCAATCGGGTTCTAACTCGCTTACGCTCCAGTACGAATACTCCTTTCAATCTTTTCCGATAGGATCAGCATATCACATAAGCTCACACCTAGTCTGCGTAGAAAACCCAGTGGGTGGGACCCCACCCACTGGGTAATAGTCCCAATGGGTGGGTAATACACCTTATTGGGTACCCAATGGGTGGGTAGGATTTCTAAAAACCCATCCCATTACCCATGGGTAACCCAAAATACCATGGGTAACCCAAAATACCATGGGTAACCCAAAATACTATGGGTAACCCAAAATACTATGGGTAACCCAAAATACCATGGGTAACCCAATGGGTAATAGGTAATTTAATGGGTAATGAGTAATTTAGTGAGTAATAGATAGTAATTAGGGTTATAAAGTGTATTGTTCAAGATTAATAGAAAGATTAATAGAATATTCTTCAATTCTCAATTCGGGTAACTATTTATATCTATTAAATATATTATAAAACCTTCTTTGATTTCTTTCTTTATTGGATTTATCAATTATAATCTCATTATTTTCAATTCATTGCCTTTTCGAATTATAGCTTAATAAATCGGATTGTATAGCTTGATTTTCTACAGTAATCTGTAAATCGTTATAAATTGCTGGATCTTCGTTTTCTAATCTTTCATTTATTTGATTTGATATATCTTACTCGACTTCGTAATCATTTTGAGAAAGATATTGTGATATCCTGATTAATAGTATATTTCTTTATAGTTGATGATATCTTCGAAACTCTTTTTGTACTATACATATAGCATTCATATCCAATTCTTCGTTGCTAATATAATTCTTTTGGTTCTAATCATTAAGTTATTTGATCTTAAAATCAATCTCATCTTGTAAATTCGCAATTTTGGCTTCGATTTCCTCTTCAATTAAAGCTATAGATTCTTCAGCAATTTGTATAATATCCCGGGATATATAATAGCCTCTATCTCTATTTGAAGTCTCCTTTTGTGATTTCTGTTAATAATGAAAAAGGAAAATACTATTACGAATAGTTTCTGAAGTAAATTGTTCACGTTGATATGAACATAAATCCCTAACATAACTGAATATTCGTTCTACACCAACTCCTACTATTGGAATATAGAGGAAATCCCTAGCCATTCTAGCTAAACCTGGATAATTATATTCTTTTACTTTCCAATGAGAGAGAATAGCTATATCAGAAGAGGCTAATAGAATATTAGAGATATGATTAATAAAAAGATTAATAAAAAGACTTACGAGAATGTAACCAAGAATCTATTTCATCTACAGCAATTTCTTGAGATCTGTATTGTTCAGAAGCATTTCAACGAGATTATTCCAAAACAATTACTAGATTATTCTTATTTGAATCTTACAAAGCTTGAAGTTCAGTAATTCTAGATAGTGTATATTATTGATATTCGATTTCCCAAAATCGACGAAATTGTGCTTCGAATTCAGTTTGCCAATTCCGATTTTGATAATTCAATTAACAAGAATTTGAATTGAAAGCAGTTGCCTTTGAAGCTGGATATAGCAAAGCTCTTATTGCATAAATACTACCAAGATCATTATACATATTATTGTAATATTTATCCAATTTTCTCTCTGCTTTATTAATAGCTTCTATTAGTTTTTCAATCCATAGATATTTCGTCTTTTTTTTAGTCAAACAACAACGACTTTCAGCCAGATGCTTATATAAATTATTGTAAATATCTAATGCATATAGCAAAGTAGTTCCTTTTATTCTGTCTATATATGTAGTATAGAAATTGAATGGACGAACAAGATCAATAAGATATCCAATTTGCTTCTATTCTGCTTCTGATAAAGAAAATATTCTCGCATCAGAATAATCCTGGTAATATTTATCGATTGCGTTTCAAAGACGTGCTGCACGTATCAATATATGACAAGTCGAATCCCATCGAGTTGAAATATTTATCAAAAGATTAATTGGCCTTCTCAACTCCGTCTGATTATTCCTGATAAGTTCTTGTTGAATATTCAGAAACCTCAATCGTCGTTGTATACTAGAATTCGAGAGTATAGCTAGTTTTCGAATCTAGATAAGGATTAATAGAAAGATTAATAAAGAAATCGAATCACTTACCTTAACAAGAATAAAAGGAATAGTATTATTTTCCAGTAGACGAATTCTTTCTAGATCGCTTGTTTCTACATTATTATTCTAATTTCGAATAAATATTTCGTTAGTTGGAGTTAAACGAATTGATCCAAGAAATGCTTTTAAAGCAAATTGAATAATATATGCTAAACAAAATATATGCTGAATACGTTTATCCAGAAATCGATCTCTATTAAATGCCTCCTCGAAGTATTGATTGATTTCTTCTATTATTTTGGAATTATTAGATGCATTATCAATAATAATCGAAATAATCTGATCAGTAATATCAAATTTATCGGTAACATCTTTCACAACTTTAGCTAAAGCTTGTTCTGAATGAATATCTATTAAGCTTTCGAATCCAATAAGCTCTTCAATTAATTCCCAATCTTTGAAGATATAATAAACCAAAATTCCAAGAAAAGATAATCTGTTTGTATTAGACCAAGCATTTAAGGATAGAGCAACCTTACTTCCTTTCACCATTCTCGAAAGCAATATATTCTTTTCAAGATTTCGACTTGGGTTGTCAATCGTTTTCGAAGTATATATGCAAAAGGAAAAAGGAATCCAGGATTTTGTATTTAAACAAACTGTTGTCATTCTTTATCCTCAATAGTTTGAAAAGGTGTTTGTAAAGAAATAATTGTTTGTAGAAGTTGATTATGAAATGCTTCTTTTGTAAATTGTTTTGGTAAACCCATTTGAAAAAGAATTAGCTTTTTATTAATATTTCTATTAATCGTTTACTATCTACTCTTACAACAGGATATTCATTTAATCCTTTTTGACGTTTATTTCGAAAAGCTGCTTTTCGATATGTATTACTTTGAAGATGTTTAGATAATGTATTGGTACTAGTATTCTTAATTCCAAAATAATTCAGTTTTCTATTACATTAACGATATATTAAAACTGGCTTTCCGGTTCCCTTATTCGCAGTCTGATTGTATTTAATCCAATATGTCGATTTACGAGTAATTAAATTTTAATGAATTTTCTTTATTAAATTAATTGAGTTATTGGTCTGGTCATTGAATTATTAAGTAGTTTTCCATTATTTAATAAAATCCTAATAAACTTCTTATATCCATTTAAAAAACCTTTTACCTTTTCCATATAATTCAAAAGACAATTCATAAGGAGGCAAAGAACGAAAAGGATCGAATAGCTCAGAATTAGGAGTACTTGAAAGATAACTGGAAAATATAATGAAGTTATCCAAATAGATTTCAATATCTAATAGATTTTGAAAAATAAAATCTATTCTTACAAAGAACAAGAGTATCAAATAGAAAATTAATAGAAAACTTAGTAGAAAGTATATAATAGAACTTCAATTTGATTATTCTATATTAAAATACCAGTTTTAATTATAGAAACTCTCAATAAGCTTTTGATTAGCTTGAGTATCAGATAACACTTACAAATTTGTATTTGCAGGTAAAACCAATTGCTAAAGATCCTATAATTCCTAATCGATCTTCTTACCATAAACCAATCTCCTTACATCAATATATTGCTTTCAATCATCCTTTGGAATGAAAAATCCTATATCATCGATCTCTTTAATAGACTCTGGCCACCAAAATGCAGAATTAGGAAGATCAATCCAATCATCCATTTCAGAATCATTTATGAGATAAGCTATACATGTTCTCTAGAATGCTTTCTCGGGATTTGTAAAGAAAGTTGTAGGTGATTTCTATATTAAAGTTTTTTTAATAAGGATTAGTAGATTAATTGAAAGATTAGTAAAAAGATTAATGGAAATAGTATATCATACTCTACAGCTTTCTTGTATTCTTTTCTCAAATCACGAAGTTTATTGGATAAGCTAAACTAATTAGATTTTGAAATAGGGTTCAAGAATAGGAATATAAACTTACAACTGAAATTTGTATGTATTCTTTACCAATTTGCCTCGTTTCTTCTACAACTAATAATAAAGAGAAAAGCGTCTAACCAAATTAATCAATTTATATGAAGATCAATACAGAGAAAAATTCTTACCTTAATCCTTTTTGGATTTCTCGTCAGCTAAAGGTAAAAAAGGCCTCTACAATATCCTCCGATTTCCTGGATTTTTTGAACAACATCTTTCCAGCACTTCTCCAAGTTTTTTGCCAACGTCGAAGTAGCAAATACTTGTATCTCTAATAAAGGTCAGTTTCTATTAATCTTTCCATTAATCATATAATATTACTTACCTCTGGAGGATTGTGGGCATTGTAAGTCAAAAGTGCTTCTCTTTCTTCAAACTCCTTATCATCCTTTCCTTTCCGACTATATTCTTGATTGAAAGCTTTATTATCTTTCCATAAACTCTCATATACCCTATTATACTCTTTCTCATATTCAATATCTTCCCATACGCTATTGTTGTCATCTACAACAGCAAATTGCCCACCATAATCTCCCCAGCCTAGAGATGTAGCAACACTTTTCCAATCGTTGCCTTTCATTGCTCTATTAATCGGATTAGTAGAAAAATTAGTTGAATAAAGATATATACATACCGTTTGTGCCGAGTTTCTGTATCGCAATCAATCAACATCTGGCGCTGAGTATCATCGGAAGCGTTGATATATTCTTGTGTTGTCTTCAATTTCTTTTTTGCATAGGTAACAACACTCTGATCTCTTGCTTTAGCCTTTTCAATTTTTCCACGAATAGGGTCATTTTCTAAAGTTTCATTCCTCTTACGCACTTTGATTGTATTAGGATTTTGCGATAAGTCCTCTGATGCTTTTCGCTTTCCAGACATTATAAAGATTTCGGATTAATAGAAAGATTAGAAGAATGAAAGGTATTTGATTGCAAAAAAGGATTCTGTAATAAGAAATCGAAGAATGTTGTTTATTAGAATAGTAGAAAAATTAAAGAAAGATGAGAATTGGAAAATAGTAGTATAGTAGTGAATTTCGAAGTTTTTGTCACACACAACAAATTTCGAAGGAAACTTTTTCTTCGAAATACGACCCGTTCGTGATCGATTTAGATTATAGTTATTAAACCAAATTGATTGCAATTGCTCCTTAGTGATTCTGACTAGTAATTATTATACTACTATCGTCAGCACTCCGAATACAAAACATACACAAAAATTCACATAAAATTTTCTCACTCCGAACTACCAGAATAAGAACTAAATCCTCAATATAAGTTCTCTTAACAATCCATCAATATTTAGAGATACAGCTATAATAGAGGCTCCTTCTAAAGCCTCTATTATACCAAACACTTATCCTATTATTGTCTTAGGTACCCCAATATCTTCAAGCCCTCCCCTGCCTTCTGAAAACCCTCAATTCGAAATCTCTAGCCCTATCCTATCAATCAACCAGCCAGCTAGTTCTGGAAGAAGATTTGAAGAATTCAATCTACTTAGTGACCCCTTTATTACTCAAGATACAATCAATACTACCTATATATTCAATTAGAATAAGAAATGGGGCTTTACAATACCCCTTAGTAATCAAAACAAATAATCTAGAATCCAAAACAATCCAAACACACCCAAGGAAGCTATTTTGAAAGCTAAAGACCTTATAGTGCTAGCTTCCTCTTTCTCTCAATTATACGAAAAACAATCCAAGCTCTTAGATCTCCTAGAAATCTTTAAAGAATATACTGAAAAGGGGAAGCTTACTATAGCTTCAAATATCATCACCTTTCAAATTACTTATTTGGAAACCGCTATATACAAAATCGAATCACAAGCGAAAGTATTAACTAAACCTCTTTCATTCATTACTACTATTATCACTACATTGAAACCAATATACACTGATATTTCAAAAAAAGGAAAATGGAATTTAGTTTCTAAAGGGAAAAACATTATATCTATTAATATAAAAAAGAAATCTAACCTTATTCAAAAACGAATTATCTTAATCAAATCAGATTTTTTAAACCCTATCTCCTTTTCCCCTCTAATTATCCGAAACAAAATAAATAAAGCCTTTCAAAAGATTGAAATCAAAGGGCTAGTTATTGTAGTAGCAATTATATCCTTCAATAATAATATTATTATTATAATAAATAATCCCTTTATATTATAATTCTTATTAAAAAAGAAAGCAATTTGAAATAATATTATCAAATTCGAAAAAATCCAAAAGGATCAAGAATGGTACAAAGTTATTATTCACAAAATCCTAATTAAAGAATTCTTAGGTACAAAAGGAATAAATCTTATACTCGATAAAATCAAAACCTTTAATCCAGACTTCAAGCCTATAGAAACCCCCTTTTGGCTTATACCCATTTTTAGAAGAGTTTATCAACGAGAGGGTACTATTGTTATTACTTTTGCTACAAAATCAGAAGCAGAATTAGTTATTCGAAAATGATTATATATTACTGAAAGTAGTATAAAAGTAAAACAATTCTACAAATCAAAACCAACTATACAATATCAGAAATGTCAAGGATTTGGGCATCAGGATGCTTATTATAGAAGGAACCCTTTCTGTAGATTATATAGAGGTAAGCATATTATATCAGTATACTTGTATATAATATATAATATCAGAGGAAAGTTCTATTAACACTTAAAAATAAAATGCTCGAATTGCTAAGGGAATTATATAGCAAATTCGAAAATATATGAAACCTATTAAACTATTCAATAAAAATCGAATACTACTCATTAATGAGTTACACTAATATTCGAATCCTTCAAATAAATCTCAATCGGAATTTACAAGCTACAGAGAATATTCTATAGCTTACAATAAAACTTAATATCGATTTCATTATGATTCAAGAATCTTAGATTATTAAAAACGAAATCGATTACTCAAATTCAAGATTTATTATATACTCCAATTTTATACAAATATTATCAAGACTCAATCCTAATTACCAGTTATATACACTACTATACATATCAAAAACTTTTTAAGCTACAATCAATCTAGCTTTCGAGGGATGCGACGACTCAACACCTGTACGCGGTGCATCCTACGAACCTCCAGCTCTTGATTAAGAGTCTGCAGAGCTAAGATTGAGTCCCAGATGGAATCGGAAGAATTGGAAGAAGGGAGGCTTCAGAAGGCGAAGGATTATACTACGATTATTACGACAACGAGCGCTCGATTCGTACAACACCTCCTTTTATACCCTCTGATCTTAGCATCCAATACGATTTCACGATACAGAGAATGCCATCGCCATCAATACAATACTATACTCTCTGGGCATCGATACAATACAATACAACGATTTCCTTCGATTTTCGAATTTTCGAATTTTTCGAATTGATTTGTGTGTGGGCAATAGGGCTTGGGTCGGCTCTGCCCCCACTTTTTCGACAGTTTCGACTATACACATCTAATAAGGGCTGGAGGATATCAAGCTGAAGAAGGCATACGAGAGGCTAGTTTAAAAGGAATAGGAATAAGATAGAGTGGTGCCTTCTTATATTACCTCACTTCCACTAGCAAGAGGACTCTTTATTATAGCTGGAGGCAACTCGGGAGGGGATAGCTCTTGCCCCTTATAGAAAGGAGGGATAGCAAATTGGATTTGGATATTGAAGAAATTGAGAATTGGATATTGAAATGCTTCAATAGTATTAGGGGTAGGGGGAGAAGGAGGAAGGAAGGGTCTCAGTAGAGGAAGACCAAGTTGTCTCTATTCGCACTCCGAATAGAGATCGGGCAGAGCACCCCAACTTTTGTTTTCACTTCCCCAAAATTGATCATATCTATTGTAGATACTCACTAGCATTGCTAGGCTATTAGAGCCTAGCCGTCCTATATAGTCTTAGACTGAAGGTGGACGTTAATTAAATCAATCAATCAATCAATCTAGCTTTCGATTCTCCAATAGATTCTAATATACAGATTTTCAATTATCAAAATGGAAATAAAACCTTTCAAATTATCAATATATACAACAAAACTAATCAAGCTAAAGAGAAAGGTTTTATAATCGAAAGGTGCTTGTATAATATATCTATTACACAAGAAACCATCCTTTTAAGTAACTTCAATGCCCATCACCCATGGTGAAATTCTTTTTCGAAAAAAAGCGGAAACACTGATCAATTAGCTGAATAGTTTGAAGATCAGAATCTTATTCTTTTAAACAAACCCAGAATCAGCACTTTCTATCGAACTAATCTCCTTAATCCAAGTATTCTTGATTTAACGCTAGTATTAGAGGGAATCTCTTCTCAAATTCATAATTAGCAAATACTTTTAGATACAGGATTTGATTATACAGGAATATTATTCGAATTAAAAGGAAAAGAAGATTTAAGTACTTCTAATACTGAATTGATAGTTAGATACAATATTAAGCTAGCGAATTGGGAAAAGTTCGAATCAATACTCAAATCGGAATCCTTATATTCCCTTATTCTATCGAATTTAGAATTAATCCTTCTAATCAAAGAGGATTTCTTAAATCTTTTGAAAAACAAAGACAATCACTATCTAACTCTAAATCAAACAGCAAGCAAACTTATTAGGATTATTCAAAAAGCAATAGAAAGGTATATACCTAAAATTGTTTCAATCAAAAGGGTCAAACTATGGTGAATACCTGAATTAAAAGATCTTCAAAAAGAGCTAAGAAAAGTAAAGTAAAGAATTGAATCAGATCTAGAGAATTATAGCTTTAAGAAAGGATATCGAATTACTAGAAACAAGTACTTTCAAGTTATTAAAATAACAAAGAAGGATTATTGGAATAAGTTTTTAGAAAAGGAGGATACAAAGACAATTTTCAAAGTAATAACCTATACTAAAGACTTTCAAAATCAAAGGATATTGGATATTGTAATAGAAAGTTCTTTTGAAGGAAAATGCTTTGCTTTCAGATCAATTCTGTTTTCACCCCCTTCTATTATCCCAAAACCATAATGGGAAGGGTATAAACAATCCAAGCAATAGAAATGGCCTAATCTTACTCAAATCGAATTAAGCAATGCCTGTTCAATCAAAATCCAAGGAAAAACCCCTGGCCCAGATGGAATCACTCAAGAGATCATTATAAAGGCTTATAAAGCAATCCCACAAACCTTTTTTACTCTCTTTAGTAAACTTATTAATCTAGAATATCACCCGAAATGTTGGAAACAAGCCACAGGAGCTATTCTGAAGAAAGCTTCCAAATCAGATTATTCCCTTCCAAAAGTATATAGAGTAATTGCATTCTTAAATTGCCTGGGTAAAATAAGCAAAAGGATTCTAGCTCAACGATTAGGATATTTAGTGGAAACAATCTATCTCCTTCATAAGAGTCAAATGAGAGGATGCCAAAAGAAATCAGCAATCGATGCTGCATTTTTACTGACTACAGAAATTGAAAGAAACAAGTAAGCCAGTAAAAAGACCTTAATATTATTTATGGATATAAAGGGAGCATTCGATCACGTTTCGAGAAATCGACTATTAGATATTTGTAAGAAGCTAAAACTGCCCACAAATCTGATAGTCTGGATAGTCTCATTTCTTTAATAAAGATAATTGAAACTATTTTTTAATAATCAAATCGAATCTTTCAAGCCAATTTCGACCGGAATACCACAAGGCAGCCCGATTTCTCCAATTCTCTTCCTTATATATATCAGGGAGCTCTTTTTACCCAATTCGATCAAGTTTCTTTTCTATATAGATGATATTGCTTTAATTACACATTTATCTATATGGAAAAAGAATATCAAAACCCTAGAGAGAGTTATAAAACAAATCTATAAACTTAGTTCTAGAAATGCAATCCAATTCGATTTGGCAAAAACAGAGCTAATGCACTTTTCATTATTCAAATTAACAAAAAAATATCCAATCATACTACCCAATTCGGAAATAATTGTACCCCAATCTCTCATTAGATGGCTGGGAATATGGTTCGATTTGAACCTCAAATTCGATTAATATATTAATATTCGAATCATATAAGCGAAAGGTGTTTTCCATTGAATGGTTTGATTAGCTAATACTGAAAAGGGCCTTAATCCTAAAGCCCTTAGACAATTATATATAGTATATATAATTAGTATAACTGATTACAGATCAATGATTTGGTGGAGAGATCAAATTCATTTCAAGAATATGATGTAATCACTTCAAAATCTAGTTTTTCGAAAGATATTAGAAGTCTTTAAAACAGCCCCAATCCTTTTAATGGAAGTAGAAGCAAGCTTAAAGCCCCCAAAAATTCGATTAGATTCAAATGTTAGACAATATACGTTTCGTCTAGCTAAACTCTCGCCAAATCATTCAATCAATATCGAAAAAGAAATATCAGCTCAATATCAAACCGATTTGGAAGTAATCCCTACTCCTTAAAGAAAATGATATAAATCAATTCAACTTAATAAAATTAAAGGATCAATAAATCAGGATCTCAATCCTATTTCACTTAAAAAGATTATTCACTTCAACTTCCCCCTATAAAAAAAGGAAACTCCCTTCAAAATTAATATTAATAATTCATCAAAAAAAGATATTGCTATTCTTTACAATATCATTTTCAATCATAGAAATAAGGATACTATCTACATTTATACTAACACCTTTTCTATTAAAAAAGGAATAGATATAGGTATAGATATAATCGCAATACAACCAAACAATCGAATTTCATATCAATAATAATTGAATATTGGTAGCAATCAACTAGTGTATAATGAAGAGCTTTATAGGGTTACTAGAGCTATTGAATATATTAGTACAATTGTTTGTATTAACAACAAATTCAAGATATATTCGGACAACCAAACTAGTCTATATCGCTTAAAAACACTATTAGATCATTTTGAACAAACCTATCAGATTCGAGTAATCAAAGCAGCGAAAATCATCAAAGTAAAAGGAGTTAAAGTATCTCTAAATTGGGTTTCAGGATATACTTTAGTAGAAGAAAATGAATTAGTAGATAAACTAGCAAAGAAAGTAATCACAATACATTCTATCTCAAACAAAACAAGTTTTGGATTTCTAGATATAATAATCAAAGAGTATAATTCAGATCAATAGCTTTCTACTCTCAATCAATACAAACTCAGATCAAATCAATCCCCTTTGATCTATTTAAAGCTATTTCTATAAAAAATAGAATCGAAAATCAAGCTATCAAGCGAAACCAAGCGAAACACTGTTAGTGTATATTTTCAATTCAAATTAGATTATAAATATATCAAATCTTATTTATATTGATTCAAATTCTTTAATAACAAATATATATATGGTAATATTGAGGCTCCACAATACCTCCTTATTAGTTGTCCCATATACAAAGCAAAGAGAAAAGAAATATTCAAGAATATATTATTATTTAAAATCACTATATAATTTCTATTTTATATAAAAATAGATATTGAATTAGCTATTAAATTCATTAATATTACTAAAATCGCTACAAAAGCATAGCACCTAGCCAGGGTTCTTATATAAAACGAGATAGAGAAAGGAATAATAGTAGAAGAGGAGAAAGGAGAAGAGAATGAAGAAGAAGTAATTAGAGAAATAAGAGAGGGCTTTGATTTCCTTACAATTTCTTGATTTTCACAATTTTCTTATTATATACAATACGTATAATAAGCGGGCATTGTTCCCTAGTATTTGTTTTCACTTCCCTAAATCGTATATATCCATTTTTGTAGAATAAAAAGTTATCCGCTAGAGCCTCTAAAGGCCTAGCCGTCCTATATAGTCTTAGACTGAACGTGGATGTAAATGAAATCAAATCAAAAATCAAATCAAATAGGCTATATACAACCAGAGATATTATTCCAACATCACATTAACCCTCTCGATTTATTCATCAGTTTCAGAATAATAAGCAATTGAAAGTTTAACGGCTACGCTCAAGTGCTTACAGATATATTTCCAAAATTCAAAAACGAATTAAGCTCTACAATCAGATATAATAGTCAGAAATAAATCATAAAGCTTCCAGATATTCTTCCAAAACAAGCAAGCAACCTTTTCGGAATTGCAGGTACTATAGCAGAACAAGAAATATTTCATTTTCGTCAATCAATCGATTATTACCATGATAGCATCGAAACCGATACTTTCGAGTAAATACATAATAAAATCTATTGAGATATCTTGCTAAGCTCTTTACGGGATTGGGAGCAGGCGAAGAACTCCCTCCTAGCCTTTACAATTCGGGGCAGCGCAATGGCAACTATAGCAATTACGGACTCACTGCGTAATATAATCGTAGTATCCAGGCCAATAATAATTTCGGGATAGTAATTCGAAGGTTCGGGTATGGTATAGATAACCAACAGCGGGCGATTCGTGATACAAACAAAGCAAGTAAGTTTTCAGGGGGTTGTGATTAGAAATATATAGTTTCCCTCAATAGTATAATAGATTATTGTTTTCAGTATACTTAGCAAAAGTGATTTTCGAATATTTCGAGAATCCCTCTCATAGAGATTTCAGAATAGATTTGGGTACAGAGTCAGCTTGGTAGCCTTCGTAGAATAAGATAAGCAGATTGGCAGGAAGGTTTAGAGGGGTTTCTAAGTCCTTTAGTTGTATCACAGGATTGGGTACAGATATAACACATAGGATTACAAACTCTATAACTTTGCCATTTTCTGGCAAAATTACAATATCGTCGGAATCCAAATAATCAGTAATATCGGTAGGATCGAGATTTCTTTGACTACAAATAATTATAGCAAAGCGTACTTTCTTGGCAATCTTGAATTCGATTAGGGTAATAGCAACGGGAAACAGATCGGAATCCAGGTTCTCTTGTTTCAAAATAGTACAACTTTGGTACAGGAAGTGTTCATCCCCCTTCTTAAAGAGATCTTCTAACCTCCTGATCAGCGCGTCGGGTTTGACATCTAGCTTCCCAAAGCGATAAATAATTTAGAAATTAAATCAAGATAGAAATTCGGATCAATAGGCTTGATAGCGGTTTAATAGCTTTGTTGTAATAAAGTATTCCAGATTCCTATAATCGGTAATCATTTGAATTAATGATGTGGCACCTTTTAACTTGGGGTACTATTCTTTGAAGTAATAAATAATAGCTAATAGTTCTTTATTGTAAATTTTGTAATTGTATTTAACTATCAAATGTTTTTTAGAGAAAAATGCAATAGGTCTAAGTATTTCATTATTGTTATATTGGGAGAGTACTCTGGTAGATATATAATCAAAAATATCGATTTCTATAATTACTTCCTTTTTCTAATCAAAGAAAATCAGAATAAATACTTCAATAAACACTTGCTTCAATCGGTCGAATGCTTTTTGACAGACAGAGCTTTACAGAAATGGAATATTCTTTTGGTTAAGTTTATTATTGGATTAATGATTTTCGAAAAATCTCTAATAAATTGTTGATAAAAGTTCGAAAATCTAATAAATACTTGGATATTGATTATACTAACAAATAGTTTTCAATCTATAATTATTCGGATTTTCTCTGGGTTTATTCAAATATCATTGCTTTCTATAATAAGGCCTAGAAACTTGATTTCGGATTTCAGAAATTCGCACTTTTCGAATTTAATAAACAAACCAACTTCTCTTAATACTTATAGAACCTTTTAAATATAATAGATATGTTTTTTTTAAATTCGATTGTATATCAGAATGTTATCCAAATAAGCGGTACAAAATACATCCAGATATCCTTGTAGGGAATTATTGATAAATCTTTGGAAGATTGTAAAAGTATCACGGAATCACTTCTGGGAGTATTCAGAAGCTTTACCGCTAAGCTAAACGCCCAAAAGACTAGGAGGTAGAACTAGAAGTTCTACCTTACTCTCACATATATAGCAGGACAGGACAGGACAGAAAGGGCTTAGTGTCACCCCGTGACACCACCCCCCTCCTTAAGGTATGGTCTCCATACCATCACCTACTAGGAGGTTTCAGGATTCTGGATTCTAATGCCTCAGGCATTCAGACAGGCAGACAGGATCTATATATGCTAGCCCCCAAACCAATGAAGGCTTGTAAGCTATAAGTGGGCCCCCCACACAGCTCCACTTATAACCAAGGGTAGTTCTACCTAATGTCACGGAATCACTTCTGGGAGTATTCAGAAGCTTTACCGCTGAGCTAAACGCCCAAAAGACTAGGAGGTAGAACTAGAAGTTCTACCTTACTCTCACATATATAGCAGGACAGGACAGGACAGAAAGGGCTTAGTGTCACCCCGTGACAAAAAGCCTCTATTAACCTGAACAGTATAACTAAGAATTTGAACAATCCGAATTGGATACAGAACACAATCAGATATTCCTGTTCTTCTTTCATTCTTATATTGTTGAAGGCAGAGATGATATCGATCTTACTGAAATACTTTATTTTTTTCAGATTGTTCAGAAATTCTTTCATTAATGACAAGAGATATTAATCCTTAACCGATAAGTTATTTAAAGTATAATAATCTATATAAAACCGGAGGTCTCTATCAGTCTTTTTGATAAACAAAACAGGGGAAACAGTGGGGGAAGAGTTTGGCTGAATAAACTCTTTTCTAAGATTCTCTTTCAGCTATTCTTTCAGGGCTTTTAATTCAAGATGGGATATGGAGTACAAGATATTGAAAAAAGGAACAACTCCTTTTTTAAAATAAATCTTATAATTGTATAATCGATAAGAAAAATAGCTTTTCTATATTCTTTAAAGAGAAAACATCTTTCTAATTTCAGAATTCGAATAATAAATCTTTGGAATTGAATACCTTCTTCTTTTTATTTAGAATATTATCGATTTGCTCAATCGATATCTAGAACATTTCATATTTCCGGCGGGCATAAGTCAAACAGGCTCTCAGGGAGATTACAGCTATATTCTTATTCTTTAACCCTTCGGGGTAGACAGGTAGGTATATAGATCGAGCTTTTGGAGGAATATCTGGTAAAGCTTTTATGCGGGATAAATGGGATGGAGTGTTACAAAATTCGTAGCAAAACGAGCTATCGAACTGAAACGAGTTTGTTGTGAAGTCGATATAAAGATTGTGTTTCTTAAGTCAAACTATTCCTAATATAATAGGATAGTAGGCTAGCTTGGTTATATACAAAACGATTTTCTTCTCAATATGATTATTGATTTTGAATTCTACTCGGATATAGGAGGTAATTCAATTATCGGGCAAAATGTTTCCATCGAATCCTATAATTTTGAATGCTGTAAACAATTGATATACTGATATTTTCTGGGAAAATATTTAGCTTCAATCTACAAAGGCAATTCCTTGTATCCGCTATCAACCATAGCGTATATCAGAAGGGTGTCTTTTTCCAAAAGCAGGGTGATGAATAGAATTATCAGATTTACATAATTGTTTAGTTCATTTTCTAAAGGAAGGCCATAAATAGTAGCAGTAGATAAGTGAAGGGTACGCGGAGGATTGTTCTGATTGCGGTTTAGGTCAGGCGTATCCCGTTTCCCGAATTGATTGAGTTGGTTGGCAAACAGGGAGGAGAGCGAGGTGGGGAACGGATAGGGACTCGGCCTCTCGAAGGACTGTTTGGTACAGGACTGATTCTTGTAGGGCTGGTTGTAATAATAGTAACTCGGAATTGAACAGGATAGGTATCGGGGTACAGGCAATCTTGTATCAGATGACTGGTAGAGCTGTAGTAATAGCATTCATTGTATTCCCGTTGCAAACCTAGGTTCCTAACAGTATATTCCTTTTTTCCTAAGTTCAGATCTATTGAATCTCCAGAAATAGATTTCGGGTTAGCAAGTTATAAAAACAGAATAACGATTATTCTCTGGAATAAAGTTTTGAAAGCAATAAAACGAATATGATGAACTTGTTATTGATATTAACGGAATCGATTATCAAGTTGTTATAGATAATTAGTATATTAATGAAATTAACGGATTGGAGTGGGGTTATACAATAGTATATTTTGTAATTCGCGAGAGATTCTTTGAAATAGAAACAGGGTTAGAACATTATCAGACATTTCTCCTTCTAAAGCAAGTCTCTAGAATTCCACAAAGAAAATGCTAAAATCGAGGTGTCTTTGCTTCAATATATATAGTTTATTCTATATATTTTATATTCGATCAGGATTTCCAAAACGTTTTCGAAATATTCGAGGAATGTGGTATAATCGGTAAACTGAGGAATCCTACAGGAGATCTTAAGTAGTATAAGCTCGTATACCTTTCCAATAAGTCTTCCAACAATATAAGTCAAGCGAGCAAAAGTTGTCAGGAATCTATTATTATTCACATTCAATTTTCCATATATTTATTAAACAAATCTATATAGATCGAAGCAAATGCTATCAAACTCTTTCGGATCGGGGATGTGCTTACTTAATCGAGTGATTGGAGTAGGTATAGTAGGTTTGGGGACAGAATCAGCGGGAGTTTCGAAAGATACGGTTTCCAAACGAGCAGATATAATAGGCATAGATTCGGCAAGGTGATCAAATAAACAAACGTTTTGAATAGCAACCTGCTCGTGCAGAACAGCTTGAATACATTCGCGAACTAGGGATTCGGAAATTTCGCGTTCGAGCGATCTGTTGGTTTCCTCCAGCTCGGTATAATACGCAGATACCGATTGGAGATATTGATACCAAACCTAAAGGTCCTCCAATACAGAAACACCAAATTCTGAGAAATCCCCAGACCAGTCAGGTGGGTGTGGAGCAGTTATCGCAAAAACGATATTTTAATAGATAAAAGCTATATAATATCACGGAGTAGGCAGGCGGGATAGAGTTCTAATAACTTTGCCCTAATCTAGCAAAGTTATACTGATTCGGATAATAAATTCAGATTGAGGATTAAGACATAGCTCAAAGAGCTATGATATAGAATCTTCCAAATTGAAGATATACAGGATTTTGCTAAGCGAGCTAGCCCGATCAGGCCCTAGCTCACTTGCGCTCCGGCGCGAGCGCCCAATTCAGTCCCCTCCGAGGGGACCAATATGTCACGTGATCTCACACCGTGACACTGTATTAGTAAAGACTTTTATAGTATCTACTAATAAATTATATTCCTTTGCAATTTGGTATTGTATTTTCTCAGACCTGTATTTGAGTTTCTGAGTGATCGTAGCTTTCAGATATCACATTAAGTTCTTTACACGCAGTTTTTAACAAAAAGACCATTGTTCTCCGTAAGGAGTGGCTGGCTCAGTGGTAAAGTGATTGGTGCCCACTTCTGCTCAGAGCCATATCCCGATCGATATCTGTCTTTTCGAAGCCTAGTCACCTACGAATCCACAGCTCATCATCCGCATACGATCAAAGAAGGGCGTTGTGCCCCCTTCCCGATCCTCTAGCCTGACATGGAGGAGCCTCCGCTCCACCGCTACCCCACCTCCCCACCAAAAAGTGGTTCCACCCGCACCCGAGCGGGCACAACATACCTCCCTCTCTCGACAATAATGATCGCCTGCTTACAGCAGCCTACGATCACCTCGGCCTTTACCAGCCTCTGATCACCCCAGCCCTTACCGGCTGACATTCCCTGCCTTTTCACAAAGGCCCCGAACAACCCCTGGACTACTCAGCATGAAGTGAGTTGGATAGCCCGAACTTGCAAATTGGAGTGGAGTGGAGCGGCGAGAGCGCTTGTAGCGCGGCCGCCCCGCTCGCCACTAACATCACAGCCGTAGAAGAACGGAACGCTTAGCTATACCGACAATTGTATGTATATAGAATTGTTAGTTTAGTCCATCCCTAGTACCCCCTGGGAGGTCGTGGCGAGCCCCTGTGGCTTGCCCCCCGGATGTAAATTAATATAAATAAATAAATAAATAAATTAATATAAATAAATAAATAAATAAATAAATAAATAAATAAAGATATATTTATTTATTTATTTATAGTGATTAACATCTAATATCTGACCTCCCATGGGGTATTCTAGATGTACTAAGGAGTGGGCCTATAGGCCGCTAGTATTCCAGCTGCTTATAATAGTGTAATGTTAGTTAATCAGGGGCTTGTTGTCTTTAGTGTTTCCCTGTTCAGTACTGCTTATAGCGATTCTGTGATTGTTTTGTTTAAGGGTTTGTGGTTCTGTTTTAGAGGGTCTTGTTTTATATACTATCCGGGTATTGACGGATAATCAGATCGATTGCTGTCGATCGGGAGAACGCTCGGAGTGTTTATGGCTGGTCGGTGTGGATCTTAGATTGATTAAGGTGGAGAGCTTATCCTCGGGGTATTGGAGTAGGTTGGAATTCATATAGTTTCGCATAGTTTAGATATATTCTAATATAGAATCTGGATTTAGCAAAAAGGTTAATAAAGTTATATTGTATTCGCAGAACACAATTGATATATACTATCACATCCTATTTAGATCGAAATCGATTTGATGTAAACAGTTAATCGCTGTGTATCTGATTATTAATTGAATATTGAAAAAAGTACAATAAGCTTTTCTTAATCCTATATATATAAATATTCGTACTATTTTCATAATTGAATTTAATATAATAGATTGCAAAGTCACCATATCCGATCCATATCGCTATAAGTCTGTATAATACCCCGTAAGAAAGCTTAAAACTTCCTAGTTCCGAGATATCATATACCGATTTCTATATATTATATGTTTCAGAAATCAGACCTCTTTTTTCCTTTCACCATCTACTCTCGGAACGCCGATATTTGATACATAGGATAAAGTGGAAGCTGTTGACTGTAGGGAGGCAGGATAGGTTAGAATCAAGTAGCCCAGCCGTGCCCTGATCAGCGAAGCGATTAGCTACCTCGTTACCCTCAATCTCAATATGCCCAAAGGACCACTTGATTACAATATCATAATATTACATCACTTGATAGCATTTGTAGTATACCCATTGAAAAAAGACAACAACACTTCCTCGCATTCCCCAGATTACTGAGATACTATCAATACATAACCATATTCATCCCTAATAGAGGTAATCAATAATGCTCAGGAAACATTCTAGTCCCCGCCATATGCCAATTGCCTCAGCATCAAAAACATACAACTATTCGCATACATAGCCATAGCCGCTATCGATTTGTTGCTTGCCACAATAGATTACAAAGCCATACCCCACACAATAACCGTATTCATCATATTGTTCAAACCCATCTGAAAACACAAAATAATCTTCTTAAAAGATTAAATCCCACCATTCCTTAAATACTTTCGCGGCATCCTCTTTATCCATACTATTCATTAAATCAGTACAACACTCAGAAGAGAAATGAGACCGTAAGAGTCTGGAACACTCGGTAACAGAAATCGCCCATCCCATTCTTTACAGTTTTGTATTGGAACCTTTCAGAATATCTATACCTCGTCCTCTCTTCCTAATACACAACTTCAATCGGTTTACAAGTAGATATTATATATCCACTATCTGAAGCTGAAATGCAAACCTCAATCTAGTTTACTCTAATACAACAATTCCAACTAGGAGATCAGTTTTTACAAGAAATACAATCGTCAAGATTGTCTTATAGACAGATAAAGCTCCCCATACCGCATTATAAATCGTTTTGCTAACTAAATCAATATATTTCTTGATCCTAATGCCAACCAGAACATAACCTACATTTAAACATTATTTGTATAGCCCATCGAACCATACTTCAAAGCCGAAAAGAGCAATAAGGAATACACAAGTAATAATCGCTTTTCGCAGATAGACTACAGATAGTCCATAAGCTATATAAGCTATTGATTGAATATAGAATATAATACGTATAGCTTTTATAATGCACATTTTGATATACTATAGAAATATTAAATACTAATCAAAAAAGATGTCAAGTTAGTGTAAGGTTGATTATACTCCATTGATAAATCTTAAAGAAATTGGTATAATAACTAGATCCCGACTTATCCTTATAACCGGATTTGTAATTTCATATTTCCTCAATATATAAAATAGCTTAAACTTTTCCAAAGCGAAAAAAACCTTATTCTAATCTCCCCATCATAGAATACATTGAATGATTCGACGGAGCATACATGTATTCGTGGATAGGTCCTTAGATGTGTGATATATAGCTATATCGTCAGTATATCCGATAGAAATGAATTATATTATAACTACTTTCTAGAATATATTATAATACAAAGTAGATTCGCTACACCTACAGACGCTTTCCCGGCTCACTTGTGATAAAGCCACTAGTACTAGGCTTCTATAGAATCTTCTGACTACGTTAAACTACCTATTGTATGATTACCTTCAGAAGTTCCGGCCAGAACCAAAACCATTTCTTCACGCCTTTATTCCTATTTGCTCTTTAAGCCTATCTGATATCTCCATCATGCCCTTTACTCTATAATATCCGATTATAGACCGATATATGCATCCATCCTCTCGAGCCATATAAACAGTATCACTATCACTGTCATTATATACTATGCCTCGCAGCTAGTAGCCGTTTCGCATTATCTTGTCGGATCTCTCCTATATAACAAAGCCGACTATATCTCGCAGACTTGCTATTTCAAATCTCTAGCCAAATAGTCCTTTTATAGTATTTCCAATTCACTAACCAAAGCTCTGCTTGTAAAATCCATTTCCCCAATATATAGTTTGTAATCGAAAATAAAACGCTAAAAGCATATTACACATATATATCATAGGATTAGTCTTTGCCTGAAATCCTTTACCACTATAATACTGATCAAGCATTATTAAATATAACTTGCTAAAAGTATTCTTTCTATACCAAAACTCCTCTATTATTATACCACTCCCACACACTCAAAGATAAGATACTAAAAACATTCCTCCTCCTATTTTATATATACTCCCGCCAGCCCCAATAGATATTATTCTAGCCTTTATATATGTCACGGTGTGAGCTCACGTGATATGCTGGTCCTATCGGAGAGGACCGAAAGGAGCGCTCGCACCGGAGCGCAAGCGAGCTAGGGCCCAATCAGGCTAGCTCGCTGTGAAAATTCCGTATATCTTCAACTCAGAAGATCCTGTATTGTAGCTCTTTGAGCTATGTCTTAATCTTTAATCTGAATCTATTATTCGAATCAGTATAACTTTGTCAGATTAGAGTAAAGTTATTAGAACCCTATCCTGCTCGCCTGCCTCGTGATACTACGTAGCTCCTACCCATTAAAATATCGCTTTCGCGATGATTACTCCGCACCCGCCTGGCCGGCCTAGGGACTCTTCAGAATTTGGTGCTTCTGTATCGGAGGACTCCTAGGTTTGGTACCAATACCTCCAATCGGCATTTACGTATTATACCGAACTAGAGAAAACCAATAGATTGCTTGAATACGAAATTTCCAAATTCCTAGTCTGCAAATATATTCAAGCTGCTCTACACGAGCAGATTGCTACTCAAAATACCCATCTACTCGATTGCCTTGCTGAATCTATGTTTACTATACCTGCTCGTTTGGAAATCATATCTCCTAAAACTCCCATTGACTCTATCCCCGAACCCATTATATCTACTCCGATTATTTGATTAAATAAGCACATTCCTGATTTGAAAGAGTTTGATGGTACCCGCTTTGATCTGCATAAATTCGTTCAACAAATATATAGAAAATTGAATATGAATAATGATAAATTTCCAATAATTTCTGTTTGCTTGACTTATATTGCTGAAAAACTTATTGGAAAGGTATACAAGCTTATACTATCTAAGATCTTTTGTGAGATTCTTCAGTTCACTGATTATATTGTATTCCTCGAATATTTCGAAAACGTTTTTGGGGATTCTAATCGAATACAAAACATACAAAATAAATTATATATATTGAAGCAAAGACATCTCGATTTTAATACCTTCTTTGCAGAATTTCAAAAACTCGCCCTAAAAGAAGAGATACCTGATAATGTTTTAACCCCGTTTCTATTTTAAGGAATCTCTTGCGAACTATAAGATATGCTATTGTATAATCCCATTTCAATCTGTGAATTTTGTCAATACACTAATTATTTATAACAACTTGATAACCGATTCTGTTAACACTAATAACAAGTTTATCATATTTGTCCTATCACTTTCGAAACTTTATTTTGGAGAATAATTATTGTTCTGCTTTTACAATTTGTTAGCCCAAAATCTATTTCTGGAGATTTAATGGATCTGAGTTTAGGGAAAAAGGAATATACTACTAGGAATCTAGATTTGCAGTGGGAACGCAGCGAATACTATCGCTACAGTTCTGCTAGCTATCTGATACGAGATTGCTTGTATTTCGATACTTGTTCTATTCAATTCCGAGTTATTATTATTACAACTAGTTCTACAAGAACCAGCCCTATACCGAATAGTTTTTCGAGGGGCTGAATCCCTATCCGTTTTTCACCTCACTCTTCTTCCCATTCACCAACCAGTTCAATCAATTCAGGAAACGGGATATGCCTAATCTAAACTACAATCAGAATAATCCTCTATATATCTTTTGCTTATCTGCTATTGTTATTTATAGCCTTCCTTTGAAAAATGAACTAAATAATCATACGGATCTAATGATTCTATCCATTATTTTGCTTTTGGAAAAAGATATTCTTTCGATATATATTATGATTGATAGTGGATGTAAAGGAATTGCCTTTACAGATCGAAGCTGAATGTTTTCCTAGAAAATATCAGTATACCAACTATCTACAATATTCGAAGTTATAGAATTCAATGAAAACATTCTGCCTGATAATTGAGTTACCTTTTATATCCGAATAGAACTCAGAATCAATGATTATATCAAAAAGAAAATCGTTTTGTATATAACCAAGCTAGTTCATTATCCTATTATACTGGGAATAGTTTAGCTTAAGAAACACAATCTTTGTGTTGACTTTGCAATAAACTTGTTCCAATTCGATAACTCGTTTTGCTACGAATTTTGTAATACTTTATCCCATTTGTTCCGTATAAAAGCTCTGCCAGATATTCCTCCAAAAACTCAATTTGTATATCTACCTGCCTACCCTAAAGGGTTAAAGAATAAGGATATAGCTGCGATTTCTCTAAAAGCCTATTCGATTTATATTTATTGGAAATATGAAATATTCTAGATATCAATCAAACAAATCGATAATATTCTAAATAAAAAGAAGAAAGTATTCAATCCCAAAGACCTATTATCCGAATTCCGAAATTGGAAAGATATTTTCTCCCCAAAGAATGTAGAGAAACTATCTCTTCATCGATTGTATAATTATAAGATTCATCTCAAAGAAAGAGTTGTTCCTTTTTTCAATATTTTATACTCTATATCCCATCCCGAATTAGAAATTCTAAAAAAATAGCTGAAAAAGAATCTTAGAAAAGGATTTATTTGACTAAGCTTTTTCCCTATTGCTTTCCCTATTTTGTTTGTTAAGAAAGCCAATAGAGGCCTCCGGTTTTGTATAGATTATTGTGCTCTGAACAACTTTTCGATCAAGAATTGATATTTCTTGTTATTAACAAAGGAATCTCTAAACAATCTAAAGGGAATGAAGTATTTCAGTAAGATTGATATTATTTTTGTTTTCAATAATATAAGAGTGAAAGAAAGGTAGGAGTATCTGACCACATTCCGTATCCGATTTGAACTATTTGAATCCCTGATTATACTGTTCGGGTTGACAAGAGTACCTGCAACCTTTCAAAAATTTATCAACAATTCCCTGTGAGGATACTTGGATATATTTTGTATCGCTTACCTGAATGACATTCTGATATACAGCCGAACCCGAAAAGAATATGTCCATCATGTCTAGAAGGTCCTGTAAGCATTGTGGAAAGTCGGTTTGTTCGCTAAATTCGAAAAGTGCGAATTCCTGAAATCCGAAATCAAGTTTTTAGGCCTTATTGTAGAAAGGGATGGTATTCGAATGGACCCAGAGAAAATTAGAATCATTATGAATTGGAAATTGTTTGTTATTGTAATTGATATTCAAGCGTTTATTGAGTTTGCAAACTTCTATTAACGATTTATTAGAGATTTCTCAAAGATTATCAGCCTGATGGTAGATCTGATTAGAAAGAATATCCCGTTTCTGTGGAGTTTTACCTGTCAAAAAGCATTTGATTGATTGAAGCAAGTGTTTATCGAAACCCCTATCCTAACTTCCTTTGATTAGAAAAAGGAAGTTATCTTAAAAACTGATGTTTTTGATTATATATCTGCTGGAATACTCTCCCAATACAACAATAAGGGAATATTGAGATCTATTATATTTTTCTCTAAAAAACATTCAGTAATTAAATATAATTATGAGATTTACAATAAAGAACTGTTAGTTATCATTTACTATTTCGAAGAGTGGTGTTTGGAGCTGGAAGGTGTTGTCTTTCCAATTCAAATCATTACCAACCATCGAAATCTAGAATATTTCATTATTACAAAACTATTGAACCGTTATTAAGCCTGCTAATCCAAATTTCTGTTTCAATTTAATTTCCAAATTACCTATTGCTTCGGGAAGCTAGGTGCCAAATCTGATATACTGATCAGGAGGTCAGAAGATCTCCCTAAAGAGGGGGATGAACACCTCTTGCACCAAAGCCGTACTATTCTGAAATGAGAGAATCTAGATTCTAACCTATTTCCCGCTACTATTACTCTAATCGAATTCAAGATTACCAAGAAAGTATG
The DNA here is from genome assembly GCF_014898435.1 of Botrytis sinoallii. NCBI lineage: Eukaryota > Fungi > Ascomycota > Leotiomycetes > Helotiales > Sclerotiniaceae > Botrytis > Botrytis sinoallii. The sequence continues at coordinate 2,700,247 of NW_024066030.1, read as the reverse complement.
TTTCACTGTAACCACCCGCAGTTAGAGAAACCTTGATCCTATCGATACCATTAATCATTTAGATTCCGATGATACCGTAACTTTACCAGAAAATAGCAAAGTTATAAAGCCTGCAATTCCATTTGCTATATCTATACCCGACCCTGCGATATAACTAGAAGATTCAGAAACCCTTTTAAACCTTTTTGTTGATCTGCTTACCCTGTTCCACAAAGACTATCAAGCTGATCCTGTATCTGAATTTGTTCTGAAATCTTTATGAGAGGGATCCCTGAAATACCTGAAAATTATTTTTGTTGAGTGTACCGAAAACAACAACCTGTTGTATTATCGAGGGAAATTATACATTCCTGATCACAACCTTCTGAAAACCTACCTGCTTTGCTTATATTACAAATCGCCCGCCGTTGGTTACTTGCATTGTACCCAAACCTTCGAATTACTGTTCCGAAACTACTATTAGCCTGGATACTATGATTATGTTATGCAGTGGGTTTGTAATTGTTATAGTTGCCACCACACTGTCCCGAATTGTAAAGGCTAGAAGGAAGTTCTTTACCTGCTTCTAATCCTGTAAAAAGCTTGGCAAGATATTTCGATAGATTTCATTATGCATCTGCCCGAAAGTACCAATTTCGATGTTATTATGGTAGTAGTTAATCGATTAACAAAAATGAAATATTTCTTGTTCTGCTCTGGTATCTGTAATTCTGAAGAGGTTGCCCGCCTGTTTCGAAAGAATATCTGGAAGCTTTATGGCTTATTCCTGTTTATTATATCTAATCGTGGAGCTCAATTTGTTTTTGAATTTTGGAAATATATCTGCAAGTGCTTGGGTGTAGTTGTTAAGCTCTTGATTGCTTATTATCTCGAAACTGATGGAAAAATTGAGAGAGCTAATGCAATGCTAGAGTAGTACCTTCGATTGTATGTAGTATATCTATAGAATAATTAGGTAGAGTGGCTTTTACTTACTGAATTCTCCATCAATAATGTCTAATCCGAAAGCATCCGGATAACCCCATTCTTTTTGAACTACAGGTTCTACCCTTGCCTAGGCTTCGAGCCTGTATTGTCCCAGAGTAATTGTTTTGTTGTACGAGATACCAAAGAATTCATTACTAAAATGAAAACTATCTTCTCATATTTATAAATCGAATTGACTGTTAGTTAAGCTCGATATTCGAAGAATGTTGATGCTTACTGTTCTCCTGCTTGTAGATACCTGCCTAGCGATCTGATCTAACTAAATACTAGAAATATCAAGACTCTGTATCTATAAAAGAAGTTTGATTGGAAGAACTTTGGGCTCTTCAAAATCTTGAACCTGGTAGGCCCCTATACTTATAAACTGGAGCTCCCGATCTCGATAAAGATTCATTCTGTTTTCTATATCAATCTGCTATATTCTGCATACAATGATTCTATTCCTGGGTAACGTAATCCGTTATTATTCTTTGTAAAAGTAGACGGCCTCGAGCGTTTTGAGGTTGCTGAAATCCTGAACTCTTGCTAGGAAAGAAAAGGTTGTAAAGGACCTCGCCTGAAATATATTATCCGTTAGGTTGGTTATGATACGCTGATTGAAGAATCTGCGAGCTATCTGAAAGATACATAAGAACTGATCTGCAACTTCCATTGTAGATACCCTGACAAACCCGGTCCCGCTTAACCGGGCCCTGTTTACCTGTAGATTGTAAATTGTGATGTGCCGCCTCGATGGAGCTCGATCCTTAGGAGGGGGGTAATGTCACGGTGTGAGCTCATGTAATATGCTAGTTCTATCGGAGAGGACCAAAAGGAGCGCTCGCATCGGAGTGCAAGCAAGCTAGGGCCCGATCGGGCTAGCTCGTTGTGAAAATTCCGTATATCTTCAATTCAGAAGATTCTGTATTGTAGCTCTTTAAACTACATCTTAATCCTTAATCTGAATCTATTACCCAAATCAATATAACTTTGCCAGATTAGAGTAAAGTTATTAGAACCCTATCCCGCCCGCCTGCCCCGTGATAATATACTTCCTACTACTCCCCTCACCATTTATAAATATCCAATCCAGTATACCCGCAGATCGTACATATTATTGGATTATGAAAACTCTGCACACTAGTATCTCAAAAATATTCTATCGATTTTTGTTTATTAAGTTAAGGATATCAACCCTACTCCCAACACAGGCTTTAGTTAGACTCAACTATATTATAGAAGTTTCATTATTTACTATTTCAAAGACTAATTCCGTTTCACAAATGCTCTGCCACAATATACTCTAGCTCTGTTCCCTATACAGATTTATAAAAACATAATTCCATATTAATCCTGTTTTCATTTCCCTTTCACCATCAAATAGTTTTCATCTCCATTTTACTAGTAATCCTTTATTCCGAGTATCTTTGTAATCACCCTCTGATAATTAGCTGCATATACCTTCGCTTCCAGTACAGCCTCCGATTAATATACAACCACTACCCGGCTCCAGTTGACTCTACTTAGCTCTCCGATCGCACGATCAAAGGTTCATAGGATACACCACGTACAGGTGAGAGTCATTGTATCCCGATAGAATTAATATAATCAATATTATATCTAGTTTATAGAACTGAAGAGTGTATAGTATTATTTTATATTCAATTTGTAGAGTTAAAGAGTATATGGTATTATTTTATAATCAGTATGTGGTATTACAATCAATTATTACTATTAATTTGTAAAGTTGAAGAGTATATAATATTATCTATATTTATATATTTACAATTACAAATCTATATGGCATTGTTTATATAAAAAAAGGGGAGAAAAAGGAAAAACTCTGCAAATTCTTTGTACAGATATCAAGATGGATGATATCAAGGAGTAAGTCAAGTATATCTCAACTTTTATTTAAAAGATTTATGAGAAATGGTTTTGGCAAATGAAAATATAATTGAAAGGAAAGGATTGATTTTATATAATTGAATTTACGTTTCAGGATTATGTGAGGATTGGAGAACTTGGGATGGAGATTAATGGTATTGAGGTTTTCTTGATTATTGAAGGTGCTATAATAATGTATATCAGATTTAATATTAAAAAGAAAATTGTATATTTAAAGGATAAAGCTAATATACTTTTATATATATACAGATTGCTTAACAATGATAATAAAATACTAGCCAACGAATATGATATAGTATATATATTATGGAATTATTTGAAATCCAAATACTTGAGAATAAGTGATATTATAGCAAACTTGTATTTGATAATGATTCAGACATTTATTTTCAAATTCTCAAATCAATTAGAAATGATTATCATTAAAGCTTGGGATAAGCTTAAGGAATATCGATACAAGCTTGATATAGCCAATTTGTCACGGGATCACCTCTGGGAGTATTCAGAAGCTTTACCGCTGAGCTAAACGCCCAAAAGACTAGGAGGTAGAACTGGAAGTTCTACCTTACTCTCACATATATTGTGAGCGAAACTTGGTACTGGTCACGTGACCTCTTTCTGTAGCTAGTATTTATAGGTCTTCTTTGTGTAGTTTAGAGAAAGCAGTCAGTTCCTATTCATCTTCTCATATGTTTTGTGACGCGCTATGTAAAGCCTTCTCCTCCTCTTCTCTGTTGGAGGCGTTATGTTTTAGTGACTTATCTGTAATATTTATAAAGAACTATTTTATAATCCTATTACCTTCTATTTGTTTATATTAGTAATCTATGTAGGGAGAAGAATATTAAAAGGTTAGGAAGTTGTATACGAATTTGAGCTTTTGAATTGCTTCAAAAAGCAGAAAGTCATTAGTTTGGAAAAATTGATAGGAAATAGGGGAACGAGGAGTTACCCAGTATTGCGAAAAGAGTTGGACGATGTTAGTTTGATAACAAATAAAGAGGGGGAAAAACAATCCCCCTCTCCAAAACTGATCTATGGCCTTATACGAGTCTGAAATAGGATAGTGTTGTTCTTAAATAGATTATATCTTATTATTATAAAAGGACTACAAGAACAATTCGTGGGAATCTTTTTCAATGGTATTTATGGGAATCTGAATAAACATTTGATTTGAGAAGGAAAGTTCTCTTTTATAAAATAGATCTAAAAAGAGTTGAGCAAGATTCACTCCTCATACTTAGATATAGAAAATTTTGAGTTCTCTGAAAACCTTCTAGCCTTCTAATATTGCTTATATCTAAGTGGAATCTGATTGTTCCAAGAAATTCAAAATAATTTATAATAAGATTAGAGGAGAATTATTATTAATTTAAATAAAAGATTATTTATAAAAAGATTTATTCAGCTCAAGATCAGAATATCCAGAAGTATTTTGAGAGAAATCTATGGTTGAGGTTCCCTATGACAAAATGCCAAACCATATTTTTTTATTTCTTTTTCCTCTTATAAGATTTGAGGGAGGAATAGGAGTTATGGAAAATATAACTTTATCGATTTTGATAAAGTTATTAGAAGAGGGGATAAGAGAATCTGTACTTATATTGTATACAGAAGTGCTATTTATTCAACTATTAATTACTCCTTATATTATATCAATACAATCTCATACAGAATAACAATTAATCAATAACATATCTACTCCTGATTTTGAAATTAAGTTTTGGAATAATAATCTATGTATTGTAAAATCTGAGTTTTCAAACTTATTACTTAATATTAATACTATCAATATTGATAATCAAGAAAAGGACTTTTCGGAACCAAATATAGTTTCAACTAATCGAAAGACAAGTGATAATAAGAAACCTAACAAAATTTCGATTTAAAATAGATAAAAGGAAATCTTAATGCCAAACAGCTCGCGGTCTGCTTGAACTATTTCTCCAAAGCTCTTACATCTCCAGTTTCTCCTCCTGAGATAATTGGAATGCTATAGTTCAAAGGTTCCAATATTACTAAATAGTATAAAGGGATAAAACACCTTCTTCGGAATTATCAAATGCAAGCTGAAGACTTCCAAATACACATACCTCTCCAAATAGAACACTCACTTCGAGAGAAGATTAAAGCCATAAAGGAATGACAAACAAAAGAATAGAACTAGAAAAAGCATTTCAAACCTATCTTCTTAAAGAGTATCTCAACAACAACCTTATTCAAAAGATATACTCCTACAACTATTTGCAAAAAGCTTGCCAAAAGTACAAAAAAAAGGGAAACATAGGAATTGAGGATCTCGATTACTATATTCAACAATTTAATCAGATTACACAATGGCTTATCAAGAATAAAGTCTTGATAAAAAATGAAGTCACCAAACTCTTCCTTAGGAGTATATAGCCCAAGTCTCTCGAAGATATATACTATAATCAAATATGACATAAAGCAATCCAGTATAATAAATTAGAATAGAGTATATAACTGGGTGGTAAAATATACGGAATCTGAGTCTCAATATATCCTCCTCAATGTCAGTAATAGCGAGAATTCTGATTTCGATGAATTACTGGAATCTGCTATTCTAATCAAGAAGATACAAGAAAGAAATGATTGATTAATTGATTTCATTTACGTCCACATTCAGTCTAAGACTATATAGGACGGCTAGGCCTCTAAAAACTCTAACAGATAACTTTTTATTCTACAAAAATGGATATATACGATGTAGGGAAGTAAAAACAAATACTAGGGAATAGTACCCACTCATTATACGCATTATATATAATAAGAAAATTATGAAAATCAAGAAATTATAAGGAAATCAAAGCCCTCTCTTATTTTCCTAATTACTTTTTCTTTATTCTCTTCTCCTTTCTTTTCTTTTACTATTATTCTTTTCTCTATTTTGTCTTATATAAAAGCCCTGACCAAATGCCATACTCTTGTGGCGATTTTGATGATATTAATGAATTTAATGGCTAATTCAATATCTACTTTTATATGGAATAGGAATTGTATAGTAATCTTAAATAATAATATATTTTTGAATATTTCTTTTCTCTTTACTTTATATATAGAACAACTAATAAGGAGATATTATAAAGCCTTAATATTATTATATATATATTTGTTATTAGAGAGTTTGAATTGATATAAATAAGATTTAATATATTTATAACCTAATTTGAATTAAAAATATGCACTAACAGTATTTCGCTTGGTTTCACTTAATAACTTAATTTTCGATCCTATCTTTTATAGAAATAGCTTTGAATAGGTCAAAGAGAATTGATTTGATCTGAGTTTGTATTGATTGAGAGTAGAAAGTTATTGATCTGAATTGTACTCTTTGATTATTATACTTAGAAGTCCAAAACTTGTTTTGTTTGAGATAGAATGTATTGTGGTTGCTTCCTTTGCTAGTTTATCTGTTAGCTTATTTCCTTTTACTAAAGTATATCCTGGAATCCAATTTAGAGATACTTTAATTCCTTTTACTTTAATGATTTTCGCTACTTTGATTACTCAAATCTGATTAAACCTGTTCAGAATGGTCTGATAGTGTTTTTAAGCGATATAGGACTAGCTTGGTTATCCGAATATATCTTGAATTTGTTGTTAATACAGGTAATTATACTAATATATTTAATAGTTTTAGTAATTCTGTAAAGCTCTTTATTATATATTAGTTAATTACTATCAATATTCAATTATTATTAATATGAAATTCGATTGTTTGGTTGTATTACAATTATACCTATATCTATATTTATTCCTTTTTTAATAGAAAAAGCATTAATATAAATATAAATAATATTCTTATCTCTGTAATTGAAAACAATATTGTAAAGAATAACAGTATTTTCTTTTAATAATTACTAATATTAATTCTGAAGGGAGTTTCCTTTTTCTATAGAGGGAAGTTGAAGTGAATAATCTTTCAAGTGAAATAGGATTGAGATTCTGATTTATTGATCCTCTAATTCTATCAAGTTGGATTGATTTATATCGTTTTCTTTGAGGAGTAGGGATTACTTCCAAATCGGTTTGATATTGAGCTGATATTTCTTTTTCGATATTGATTGGATAATTTGACGAGAGTTTAGTTAGACGAAACGTATATTACCTAATATTAAATCTAATCGAATTTTTGGGAGTTTTAGGTCTACTTCTACTTTTATTGAAAGAATTGGGGCTGTTTTGAAGACTCCTAATATCTTTCGAAAAACTAGATTTTGAAGCGATTGCATTATATTCTTGAAATGAATTTGATCTCTCCATCAAATCACTAATCCATAATCAGCTATACTAATTATACATGCTATATATAATTATTTAAAAGCTTTAGGATTAAGGCCCTTTTCGGTATTAGCTAATCAAGCCATTCGATGGAAAGCACCTTTCGCTTATGTGATTCGAATATTAACATATTGATCGAATTTGAGATTCAAATCGAACCATATTCCCAGCCATCTAATAAGAGATTGGGGTACAATTATTTCCGAATTAGGTAGTGTGATTGAATATTTTTTTGTTAATTTGGATAATGAAAAGTGTATTAGCTCTGTTTTTACTAAATCGAATTGGATTGCATTTCTAGAACTGAGTTTATAGATTTGTTTTATAATTCTCTCTAAGGTTTTGATATTCTTTTTCCATATAAATAAATATATGATTAAAGCAATATTATCTATATAGAAAAGAAACTTAATCGAATTAGATAAAAAGAGCTCCCTAATATATATAAGAAAGAGAATTGGAGAAATCGGACTGCCTTATAATATTCCGATTGAAATTGATTTAAAAGATTCGATTTGATTATTAAAAGATAGTTTTAATTGTTTTTGTTGAAGAAATAAGGCTATTCAGGCTATCAGATTTATAGATAGTTTTAGCTTCTTATAAATATTTAATAATCAATTTCTTGAAATATAATTGAATGTTTTTTTTATATCCATAAATAATATTAAGGTCTTTTTATTGGCTTACTTATTTCTTTCGATTTCTATAATCAATAAAAGTATAGCATTGATTGTTGATTTTTTTTAACATTCTCCTATTTAACTCTTATAAAGAAAATAGATTATTTCCACTAAATATCCTAATTGTTGAACTAGAATCCTTTCGCTTATTTTACCCAGGCAATTTAAGAATGCAATTAGGGATACGATGACTCTCACCTATACGTGGTGTATCCTACAAACCTTCGATCGTACAATCGGAAAGCTAAATAAAGTCAACTAGAGCTGGGTGGTGGTTGTATACTAATTGGAGGCTGTATTGGGAGCAAAGGTATGTGCAGTTGATTATTAAAGGATAATTGTGAAAATACTCGGAATAAAGGATTATTAGCAAAACGGAAATGAAAATCATTCAATAATGAAAAAAAGATGAGAGCGGGATTGATATGGAACTATATCTTTACAAATCTGTGTGGAGAATAGAGCTAGAGTATATCGTAGCAGAGTATTTGCGAAGTAGAATTAGCTTTTGAAATAGTAAATAATAAAGCTTTTATAATATAACTGAGTCTGATTAAAGCCTGTATTGGGAATAGGGCCGATATCCTTAATTTGATAAACGAAAATCGATAGAATATCTTTAGAGTGCTAGTATACAGAGTTTTCACAACCCAATAATATATATGATCTGTGGGTATACTGGATTGGATATTTATAAATGGTAAAGGAAATAATAAGAAGTATACAAAGACTAGGATAATATCTATTGGGGCTGGCGGGAGTATATATAGAGTAGGAGAAGGGACGTTTTTAGTACCTTATCTCCGAATGCGCGGGAGCGGCATAGCGACGGAGGAGTTCCGGTATAGGAAGGACGCTTTTAGCAAGCCACACTCGATAGTGCTCGATCGGTATTACAGTAGCGGAGGATCTTAGACAGAGGCTAATCCTACAATATATATATATAACGTGCTCCTAGTGTTCTATTTTCGATTATAAATTATATATTGGGGGAGTGGATTTTACAAGCAGAGCTTTGGTTAATGGGTTGGAAATATTATAGAAGAGCTGCCTGGCTAGGAGTCTGAAATAGCAAGCCTGCGAGATATAGTCGGCCTTGTTGTACAGAAGAGATCCGGCAAGGTAACACAAAACGATTATTAGTTGTAAGGTGTAGTATATAATGATAGTGATAGCGATACTATCTATATAGCTCGAGAGAACAAATATGTATATCAGTCTATAATCGAATACTATAAAGCAAAGAGTATAATAAAGGTATCAGATAGGTTTAAGAAGCAAATAGGAATGGAGACGTGAAGGAATAGTTTTGGTCCTAGCCGGAACTTCTGAAGGTAATCATGCAATAGGTGGTTTAACGTAGTCAGAAGATTCTACAGAAGCCTAGTACTAGTGGCTTTATCACAAGTAAGCCGGGAAAGTGTCTATAGGTATAGCGAACCTACTTTGTATTATAATATATTCTAGAAAGTAGTTATAATATAATTCATTTCTGCCAGTAGCATCCGGCCATGGGGCGATCAACCCGCTCTCGCATGTCTTCGACGCTAAGGTAGTGGGCGCTCTAAAAGGTTTGGAGCGTGCTGTCCGACTGGAGCCGGCTGGGCAGATCACTATATGCATCGATAGTACTTCAGTCATTTAGTGTATCAGGGGCAACGCTTCCGATTTATCCCAATGAATGTTTCTGCGCTATCATGAGATTATGAGGAACAGACAAGTGGCAATCCGATAGTCACCTGGATATACTGGAATCCTTGGAAACAAGAAGGCCGATCGGCTCGCCAATCTGGGTACTCACAGCGGTCGCATCGAGAACGACAACTCATCGCTCCCCACTATCAATAGGATAAGCTCAACAGCCAGAATCCTCAGACAAAGAACAGAACAGAGATAATGGAAACGAAATGAGGTTACCCTTATCAGCCGATATTGTCACTAGCACCTCAGCTATCAAGTCAAGGAACCTAAGGAACTTGCCCTTCTCCGCCCTATTCTTCAGCAACTAGTGGTGCTCAGAATCGGACACGGGGACTTCGCGTCCTACCACCAATACTTTCAGCACAACAACACTACCTCAGAATACTTCTGTGAATACAGCAAAGAGCCTGAATACTTGATGCTCTGCCGACACTCTTGCACCCAATTTGACAACTGGCCGAACAAATCCGGCTTAATCTTGTGAAACACAAAGGGTGCAATCAACTATCTCTCTCTTCTTCTGAAAACCCCAATAAACTTCGTAATCTTCCTAGCGATCACCAATCACTTCGAGCAACCATGCTCAGTCTCTCCAGAGATCCTTTGATCTTTCACTTTCACATTACCAACCGAGGCTGCACCCCTTCTGGAGCCGCTTTCCCTCCTTCACCACCGCATACAAACTGCACCAAACAAAAACTGACAATATAGGGCCCTCTAGCCAGCTGCAAACCTGAGCTATCCAGTATAAAGTGGATTGAACAGTATCAACATTATAAGCAGGAGACAAGCGGCAGAAACACGCACAGCACTCCTAACTGCTTCTCCCCTAGCCTGCATTACAGTTATAAAAGAACGGAACGCGTAGCTATACCAGCACCCCCGCTAGCATAGTCCATCCCTAGTACCCCCTGGGAGGTCATGGCGAGCCCCTGCAGCTTGCCCCTGGATGTAAATTAAAATAAATAAATAAATAAATAAATAAATAAATAAATAAATAAGAATGCAATTACTCTATATACTTTTGGAAAGGAATAATCTGGTTTGGAAGTTTTCTTTAGAATAGCTTCTATAGCTTGTTTCCAATATTTCGAGTGATATCCTAGATTAATAAGTTTACTAAAGAGAGTAAAAAAGGTATATGGGATTGTTTTATAAGTCTTTATAATGATCTCTTAAGTAATTCTATCTGAGCTAAGGGTTTTTCCTTGGATTTTGGCTGAACAGGTATTGCTTAATTCGATTTGAGTGAGATTAGGCCATTCCCATTTCTTGGATTGTTTATACCCTTCCTATTGTGGTTTTGGGGTAATAGGAGGGGGTGGGAACAGAGTTGATCTGAAAGCAAAGCATTTTCCTTCGAAAGAGCTTTCTGTTGTAATATCCGGTATCCTTTGATCTTGAAAGTCTTTAGTATAAGCTATTACTTTGAAAATTGTCTTTGTATCCTCCTTTTCTAGAAACTTATTCCAATAATCCTTCTTTGCTGTTTTAATAGCTTGAAAGTACTTATTTCTAGCAATTCGATATCCTTCCTTAGAGCTATAATTCTCCAGATCTGATTCAATTCTTTGCTTTGCTTCTCTTAGCTCTTTTCGGAGATCTTTCAATTCAGGTGTCCACCATGGTTTGGCCTTTTTGATTGAAACAATTTTGGGTATACACCTTTCTATTGCTTTTTGAATGATCCTAGTAAGTTCGCTTGCTGCTTGATCTAAAGTTAGATAGTGATTGTCTTTGTTTTTCAAAAGGTTTAAGGAATCCTCTTTGATTGGAAGGATTAATTCTAAATTCGACAGAATAGGGGAATATAAGGATTCCGATTTGAGTATTGATTCGAACTTTTCCCAATTCGCTAGCTTAATATTGTATCTAGCTATCGATCCAGTATTAAAAGTATTTAGATCTTCTTTTCCTTTTAATTTGAATAGTATTCCTGCATAATCAGATCCTGTATCTGAAAGTGTTTGCCAATTGTGAATTTGAGAAGAAATTCTCTCTAATGTTAGCGTTAGATCAAGAACACTTGGATTAAAAAGATTAGTTCAATAGAAAGTACTGATTCCGGGCTCATTTAAAAGAATAAGATTCTGATCTTCAAACTATTCAGTTAATTGATCAGTGTTTCTGCTTTTCTTTGAAAAAGGATTCTACTATAGGTAATGGGTATTGAAATCACCTAAAAGAATGGTTTTTTGTGTAATAGATATATTATATAAGTACCTTTCGATTATAAAACCTTTCTTTTTAGTTTGATTAGCTTTGTTGTATATATTAATGATTTGAAAGGTTTTGTTTTTATTTTGATAATTGAAAATCTGTATATCAGAATTTATTGAAGAATCGGAAACTAGATTGATTATAGCTTGAAGAGTTTTTGATGTGTATAGTAGTATATGTGACCGATAATTAGAATTGAGTTTTGGTAATATTTGTATGAAATTGGAGTGTATAATAGATTTTGAATTTGAGTAATCGATTTTGTTTTTAATAATTTAAGGTTCTTGAATTATAATGAGGTTGATGTTAAGTTCTATTGCAAGCTGTAAAACGTTTTTTGTAGCTTATGAACTCTAATTGAGATTTATTTAAAGGATTTGAATATTAGTGTGATTCATTAATAAATAGTATTCGATTTTTGTTGAATAGCCTGATAGGTTTCGTATGTTTTCGAATTTGCTGCATGATTCCCTTAGCAATTCGAGTATTTTACTTTTAAGTGTTGATAGAACTTTCCTTTGATATTACATATTATACACAAGTATACTGATGTAATATACTTACCTCCATATAATCCACAGGAAGGGTTTCTTTTACAATAGGCATTCTGATGCCCAAATCCTTAACATTTCTGACATTGTATAATTGGTTTTGATTTGTAGAATTGTTCTATTTTTATACTACTTCCAGCAATATATAATCGCTTTCGAATAGCTAATTCTGCTTCTGATTTTGTGGTAAAAGCAATAACAATAGTACCCTCTCGTTGATAAGCTTTTCTGGAGGCGGGTATAAGCCAAAAGGGAGTTCCTATAAGCTTGAAGTCTGGATTAAAGGTTTTGATTTCGTTGAGTATAAGATCCATTCCTTTTATACCTAAGAATTCTTTAATTGGGATTTTGTGAATAATAACTTTGTGCCATTCTTGATCCTTTTGGATTCTTTCGAATTTAATAATATTACTCCAAATCGCTTTCTTCTTTAATAAGAATTGTAATGTAAAGAGATTATTTGTTATAATAATTTTATTTTATTTATTTATTTATTTATATTAATTAACGTCTGTTTTGGACCTCCCTAAGGGTATTTAGACGTGCTAAAATAAGGAACTATTTGAACAGCATGATCGTCGCAATCGAATTTAGCAATTTAACTTCAATGCCAAGGGCTATTCGCTCCTCTACAAATGCGATCCACTTCTGTTTCCAGAAGGGAATATCTGATCCGGATTGTTGTTGAGGCAGAATTTGGTTCCTGGGTGAATAGGCTTGTTGTGGGCTTCAATTTCTATGGTAGAGGAGAAGAAGTGAGAGTGGGTTGTTATTTGTTTAGCCGAGTAGTAGGGCTTTTGTATTATATATTGGGTTTGTGGTTTTTAGGGTGTAGTATATTTAAGTAATCAGTTGAGTGATGAGTTTATAAGAAATGGATAGCAAGTTTTGTTGAAAAGATTGTTGTTTTCTAAGGGTCCTTTAGTAGTTAGAATAGATTTGAGTGTAGAATTCTGAGTCGATGATTAGCTGAGTGAGCTTGCTAGGTATGTGTAAGAGTTTCTTGATATATATAATTGCCTGCTTGTTAGATTGCATTTTTATAGGGGCAAGGGGTCAGTCTGAATGCTTTAGATTGTTTATAGTGCATTTAAAGAAGTGATATGGTTTCTTAGCGCTGTTGTATGAGCAGTCTAGTTTGTTGTTTTGATAATCAAATCGCTAATGATAAACAGCGTAATCGCTGTAATCTGTTTTCATAGTTATCAATTGATATAAGACTACTTTTGGTAGAATTAATTCCTTTAACTTCTTTATATTATATCTAGAAAATCACTCTTTATAGCTAGCAGAGAGAAAGGAGTTTATCTCTTTTTACTAGGTAGATTCTATGTGTAAGCGCTTTTGATAAACGATTGTTCGAATCCTACTGATTGTTGGTAATTTGTTGATTGTTTAGTCTATAGGTTCAATTATACTTATATTTGCTAAGCGATCTGTTTTCTTATTATTTTTGATTTCTATATATCCAGATAATTATTTTATTCTGATGTCGAGTTGTTTTATTGCTTTATAATATTTATGGAAGGCCTATTGTATTATAAATAATGCGTTTTTATATATATCCTAGATAATCGATATATTATCAATATACATCTAGATCTGATTATTTAAGGGATTTTTAAGTATAGTAATTAAATATTCCAATCCGCACTATGCTCCTATCGCTTCTATATTGAATATATATAAATCGCTTCGGATCTACTTAAATCCGAAGGCTATTTGAATGCCATTATAATATATTATATATCCATAGCCAATATAATATTTACGATTAATAATTTGTTCTGATTTGTTAGAAAAGATTGTATAGTCTTCGGATAGAAGTTATCATTATTATTTTTTGAAGGTTTGAATTGTTTCTTTTTTAATTAATCCTTTTATTAGATTTGTTCTATAGTTACTCAAGAAATACAAACAGAGTAGCTTCGAGTATTGTGTTTTTGGGATAAGATAACTAAGCTACTGGATTCTTGTAAAAGGCTTTTTTGTTGTATCTGCTTTTTGTTTGTATTTTTGTATTATTAGCTTTAAATAATTTATTAGTAAATATTGATTATCGATTATTTTTAACCGGAGTGTGAATTGCAATTTGGCATGTTTTAATGCGATTATCTCTAATAACAGGTTTGCTTCTTTAATAAAAATTACAATCGGTGTAGTTTTGTATATTGGGATTGCTTTTCTTGTAATAATATTGATTATTTTATTGATATAATAAAGATAACCTTTTATGCCTATACTTATACTTGGATTGCTTTGATTTAGGCTAGGCTTATATTTATCAGTGTATCATACTTTTGTGCTGAATAGTGCTATTGGGAGAATGTAGGTGATTATTGCTTTTCTTAGAGAGGAAGCTGGCGGTCTATGTATAGTGCGGGCGATCGATTTGATATGTGAGGTTACTTTCATAGTTTTCGCTATATATGTTTTGATGTGTTGTAAGAACGAGAGTTGGTAATCGAAGAAGATGCCCAGTTATCTCAGAGTAGGCTGAATGCTTTCACTTGTTGTAATCGGTATTGAAATAATTATTAGATCTGGATTTATTATTAATGGTGGATTAGTAATATTATATTATCTAGTAATATAAAGTAATTCGAACTTCTCAAAGACAAATAGGATTTTGTTTTCCTTATCCCATTTGATAATCTACCGTACTTGTTGTTACAGGATTTTAGTATTTATAGAGAAATACTTAGAAGAATAATAGATCGCAATATCATTTACATAGCCGAAACGGAATTTTGTATCTCGATTAAGAAGCTCAGCAAGATAGAGCATATAGAGTATAGATAATAATGGGAACCCCTGAGGAATACTGCATGCCATTAGATATTTTTCAGTTGTAATGCCTTTGAATCTCATTCTGACTTTTCTGTTTGTAAGGAATGAGTTTATCAGCTTGAACAGCGAAGTTGGCCATCCTTATTTGATTATTCGGCTTAAGAGTCGATACTTCAAAAGAATATCAAAAGCTTTTTGTATATCCATAATAACAATCGAAACTATATTACCAATTGCTAATGCAAGCTCCGTATCGTGAGTGAAGGCAGCTGCTAGATCTGTCCCTAATCTTCTGAAAAGCGCTTTGCAGTGTTGTAAACTGATTACTTTATATCTCAAAGCTGTCCAAGATATTTGGCTGGCTATATATCGTTCAAAACCCTTTTCGATACAGGAGATCAGGGCTATTGGTTGTTACGACTGCAGTAACGTTTTGTCTTTCTTATCTACCTTGGGAATCATTACTACCTCTATTAGCTTTTATCCTTCTGGGTAGTAGTTTAGAGCTAGGTATAATACAAATATCTTCCGGATCAGTAATTTGATACTCGACCAGTATACCTTAAGGAAACGTATAGTAGCTCGATCTACTCCTAGTACAATACATAAGGTTTTTATAACATGTTTTTTTATCTCTTCAGCCGAAATCATTCTTTTCCAAGAAAAGATCCTCTTATATGTTTGATTGTGTAGTGGATTATTTGGAAGATTATTGTCTGCCTTGAATCGATTCAGAATTGCTATAAATAGGGCATTCGCTTTCTCTTTTATATCACAAATCTCCTGTTTATCGATTATTAGAGAAAGGGATTTCGTATTACTTTCGGGGGTTAATTTATACTATTCTATAATTCGATAAAATTCTTTATTATCCTTAACCTTATCTAGACATATAGTCTAATAGAATCTCTTAGCTTATTGCACTACTTTTTGTAAAAAGTGTGTAGTATAAATCTTCCTTTCCAAGTTCATTCCCTTTTATACTTCTATATATACTCAATAAGCTTTTTTGTATTCATCCGTTTATTATGGTGAGGCTTTTTCTATCTTTCGATCAATCTTGTTAATCATTCGGATCGATTTGTCTAGTGCTTTTGCAAGTTTATTAATATAGGTCTCGATTTCGGTTGTGATCTGGATATCTATATTATTAAAATAAGCTAGCTAATTGGTCATTAGTTTATTCAATCTTGGCAGATCCGCCTCCTTTATCTGGTAGTGGTATTGATCCCATTTTGTTGTTCCGCGGTTTACTAGATTAATAATCTAAATAGTATAATCAAATCCATAATAGAATTCTTCTACCATTTTTATATAAGCAAATAATATATTGAAAAAGGTTAGGTCTAGTATATATCCTTTTATATAAATAAATATACCTAAAATATCTATAAACTTTATACCCTATTCGTTTGTCTATATTACAAGCTATACCCCTTGATTAGCTGCAATCACCCCCAGTTCCTATAACTTGTACTTTACATTAAAATCTCTTTCTATAATTGTACACTCATTTAGGATTAAATATATAATATAATTAATAATATTTAAAATGTACAAAGCTTTATAGATATTCAGGATTGAATATCCATTGATTCGTATTTAGAATAGATCTCTATTTTCGAGTCAACCCATTTGCTTTATTTTCAAGTATACACCTTTTTATATATATATTATAACCCGAGGACCTTATTCGTTTTCCTTCAAATCTCCCTGAAGGTTTCAGTTATCGATTGGCTGATATCAATCGTATACATTGTGATTTTGTATGATTGAATTCCAGTATAGTTTTGACTTCTATAAACAAATCACATCTAGCTGAGCTTCAGCTGTTAGTTGTAATAGTGTGATATGATTTGTGTGTTCTTGGCCTATATTCGCCCAAGCGATAATAAAACCTTTGTTCTTTTGAATGTACTTATTGATTGTATTATTTATAAAGAGAATCTAGATACAATATCTATTGTTATAGAGGTCTCTACATTATTCATCTCCAGATTTATTAAAGTGAAGGCTTTTTCTGCTAAGACTTCTATATTGAGATTCTGTTGGCTTTGGCTACAAGCTAGATATGTGCGTAACATGATTGGTGCGATTGGCAGATTTATACTAAGCCTGTACAAACATTTACTAAGGCGTTTATTCTTATATACTATAATCCTCGCCCCCGGAGTGACCGGGGTTTCTGTGATTATTATTTTAGGAGGTAGAAGTGGTTTAGGGATGTGATCTGCTTTGTTTGTATTTACTCTATACAACATCTCATAATCTTTCTGTCAATAGTTCTAACTACAGCCAGTTCCTTTATAGTCAGAACAATCCGTTGTTTAATATAGATTCTAGGAGTAACTAGGCAATTGGAATGGCTAGTGCAGAAGGGCCTATAACAATTAGCACATTAAGCTGCTCTAATGCATTGCTGATATACAAATGTACCCTCATGCTCAGTATTTAGTTTACCGCATATCGAGCATCTTGGAGCTCTATTGCAGGTGAAGGGATTACAATACCCTAGGTAGCCAATACTGTGAAATTGAATTTCCCAGGGTTTGTCTAGGAGAATCGAGTAGGAACTATTATTGAATAATCGAAACCGCAATACTACAATATTAAAGCCAATGATCCAG
Organism: Botrytis sinoallii; assembly: GCF_014898435.1. Lineage (NCBI taxonomy): Eukaryota > Fungi > Ascomycota > Leotiomycetes > Helotiales > Sclerotiniaceae > Botrytis > Botrytis sinoallii. The sequence goes on along the minus strand of NW_024066030.1, from coordinate 2,682,499 downwards.
ATGGCTCTTTTAGTGATCGGGTTGACCCCGCTACGTGCCAATCTGTAGTTGATTGGCTGCTTGCCGGTTTGAGCTGTGATCTCCTCCTTGATAAGCTCAGTGGGTATAGGAGCAGGAGCACCTTCGATGTGATAGAAATCGTGTGGTACTTGTGGGACTGCATACATGAACCATTTTTCTAATCTACGCATACTTGTTGCATGAAGGGTTTTAAGTACCCGCTCGACATTTTCTGTTTTCATGATCTCCTCCCGACTAGCACCAGAGCTGCACCTTAATGTCCAGCCTGTGTTGTTCCTCTGAAGAAAGGGGATCTCTGCTAGTATGATCCCAGTAACTGCCTCTTTTATTCTGAGTCTTAATAGGAATGGGCTAGTCTCTGAAAGCAGAGCTTCCCGCCAGCTATTATAAGGATCGTTTTCTCGATCCGATCATTCTCCCTTTTGAGTCTGCATACTCCCGAGCGATCAGTATTCGTACTTCCATTAAAGCAAAGCGCATTATATTAGTAAAGCCTGTAATAGGGCTTGCTGCCTCAGGCCTCATTTGAGTTTCAGTGCATCAGTATAGGTTTTCTGCATATTGCTTTCTGACTGTAATTGCTCCGTTACAGGCTTTCTCCCTTGATCAAGAGTAGTCTCCATTACTCCTAGCAGAGCAGAAATGATCGTGCTCTTAAACTTCACAGCGAATTTGCGTTATTGGCCTTAGAACCCTTGTGCAAACTTATCTACTAGCACCGCGAATACCTCGATCACTTTTTGTTTCTCCCCCTCTATCTTATCGATCCTTTCGAATCGTTCCTTAATTACACCAAGGGCAGAGCCTGTGGGCGATCTTATAATTGATAGGGGCTGTATGCCAGCCCCTAAGGTATTAGTGACTACTTGGGGGGAAAGCACCCCTGGATTGAGGAACCGCTCGGCACGCTAGGGGCGCGTATTGCTATCAGCGTGATGGGAGCCTCCTGTGGTTACAAGGTTTGATAGGATTAAGCCTGCCGGGGCAGGGGAAATAAATAAGGAGTATATGTGAATCGTCGCAAGAATAACAGATGATTATAACACTTATAGGAAGCATAGATCTTTATATTAATTTGTTGTTTGTTATAATAATAATATTATTATTAAAGGATATAGTTACTACTACAATAACTGGCCCTTGATTCCGATCTTTTGAAAGACTTCATTTATTTTGTTTCAAATAATTAAAAAGAAAAGGAGGTAGGATTTGGAAAATCTGGCTTGATTAAGATAATTCGTTTTTAGATGAGGTTAGATTTCTTTTCTACATTAATAGATATAATGTTTTTCCCTTTAGAGACTAAATTCCATTCTCCTTTTTTTGAAATATTAGCATATATTGGTTTCAATATAATGATAATAGTAGTAGTAGACGGAAGAGGTTTAGCTAATGCTTTTGCTTGTAATTCGATTTTGCATGTAGCAGTTTCCAAATAGGTGATTTGAGAACAATGATATTCGAAACTGTAGTAAGCTTCCCCTTTTCAATATATTCTCTAAAAATCTCTAAGAGATCTAAAAGCTTGGATTGTTCTTCACATAATTAGGAGAAAAAGGAAGCTAGCACTATAAGGTCTCTAGCTTTCAAAATAACTTCTTTGGATATATTTGGGTTGTTTTGGATTCTAGGTTGTTTGTTCTGATTGCTAAGGGGTATTGTAGGGCTCCGTTTTTTATTCTGATTGAATATATAGATAGTATTGGTTGTATCTTGAGTAATAAAGGGATCACTAAGTAGATTGAATTCTTCAAATCTTCTTCCAGAACTAGCTAACTGGTTGGTTGATAGGATAGAGCTAGAGATTTCGAATTGAGGGTTTTCAGAAGGTGGGAGAGGGCTTGAAGGTATTGGGGTACCTAGAACAACAATAGGATAAGTGTTTGGTATAATGGAGGCTTTAGAAGGAGCCTTCATTATGACCATATCCCTAAATGTTGATGGATTGTTAAGAAAACTTATATTAAGGATTTTATTCTTATTCTGATAGTTCGAAGTAAGAAAATTTTACGTGAATTTTCGTATATGTTTTGTATTCGGAGCGCCGACAACAATAGTACAACAACTACTGGTTAGAATCACTAAGGGGCAATTGCAATCAATTTGGTTTAATAACTATAATCTAAATCGATCACGAACGAATCATATTTCGAAGAAAAAGTTTCCTTCGAAATTTGTTGTGTGATATAAGAAAGAAAGAAAGTTCTAGTAGTTCAAAGGGTGGATGAGATAGAGAAAATAACTGAGGTTCTGAAAGATCTTATATTCTTCCTGAAGGAATGAGCTATAGCAGGATCTAGGATTGAAGAAAAGATTGAGATAAGAAGGATTCTTTTTGATTCTAGTATTATAGAAGTACTTCAGATTGTAATCCGTAAGTCAATTCAGGTTTCCCCCCCTGCTATTATCAATATAGTTATTGATAATATTATTATCAATCTCGAAATATTGAAAGCTGTATATTTAATCTATAAAAAGATATACTATAATTGTAATAATGAATAATCTGGAGATAAGGAATATAATCTTAAAAAAGATTGTTTAATTTTTCGAGAATATATCGAAAGAGGATTTATATATTATAATGAGATGGGTCAATTGAATTGGGGATTTAGGGATAAGTCAAATAATCCTGTTCCAGTTATGTATAACAACAGAAGCAGTCCGAGTCTAGTCAAGAAAATCAGGATGCAAGCTTTTTAGAATAACTAAATAAAGTTTAAGGAAGATAAAAAGATTATACAATTTATAAATATAAAGGGTAAACTAATTAATATTCTAATGAATAATAAGATATATATAGTCTAAGAGTATATCAATATTATGGAAGATGTATAAAGAAGGTGAGGCAGACTATTATATAACAATTCAAATAGAATAATAAAAGTATATTCAAATATCTCTTCAAAACCTTTTATTTTATTTATAAATAAAATCCTTAAGTTTAGTTGTCAATAACCTATCATTAATATATTGTTACAGAGTATTATATAAGAAAGTCCTATAAATACTTAACCTTACAATACAGAAGACTCTATTATAGAGGTTATGGTTGAAAAGGTATTAGATAAGACCAAGAAACCAAGGTGGAGAATGATTTCCTATATAATAAATAATGGTTATGGTATAATGGAAGTTATCGATCGAGAGATATTTTTAATTGAGATTTCAGTTATTATAGGTTTTATCATTAAGGAATGCCCCAATATATGGAAAAAGTGAATTATAAAGATAGACGATCTAACAAGACTTTCAGTATTTGATAGTTTTACAATAAAGATGATTAATAAACTTCTTACTCCTTTCAAATCGGTAGAACATATTGGAGCTGTAGAGATAATTTATTCGAAAGCTATTTATAATACAGTAAATATATCCTTTCAGAATAATAGGAAAGACTTTCTTTATATTAGAATATCTCTTAATAGTTATGGATTTATCAAAGCAATCCCAGATTCCGGATTAATAATCAACTTAATCAATGCTGGTCTAGTAATGAAATTGAACTTTTCGATAAATCTAGTACAAATTATGATTGTTGGTATTAGCCTTATAGAAATAAGCATTAAAGGATTTTGCAAGGATATACAAGTATCTCTTAGTGGTGTGTCAAATATCATTAGTCTATTTATAATGAAGAATATATATAATGATTTGCTTTTGGGAATGTTATGGATTATTGTGAGTAAAGTTACCTTTGTATATAAAAATGAAAGCCAATACATTATGGTTATAGATAACGATAGAGAGAACCAAGCAAGCGTATAATATACTGAGCAAAAGACTTCTATTCCTTTTCGTTTTACGGGAAATTAGAGTCTGATGTTCTTAGAGGGTAATGTATCAGAACGGATATGAGTTCCTTATTAAGACATAACTTTACCAAAATCTGGCAAAGTTATATTAGGTTATATGTTAATACTCTATACAAGAATAAGGCGATCAAAATGCTTCCTTCAAGTCAACCTGGGAACCTGACAGATGAAGGACCAGGAGAAAAAAGCGATTGGCTAGAAAGGCATAGGGAACGGAATCCTTACCTGTATTCGTTAGGGAAATGGAAAGATTACCTTATCCTTCGATTCAACAAAGAATCGGAAGGCTATTGATTAACTTCAGAAAGACGGAAAGAGATCGACTTTAGGGAAATACTTTCTGTTTAGAAACAAGAACTACTGTTTGTATATTTGCTAAACCAAGAAGGAGCTCTTACTTTTGATTGGATTTATGCAGGATATGTACAGGAAGAAATAGCCCCTCCACAGAAAATCCGGACTATTCCTCACAAAGCATAATAGACATCTGGTTTTCCAATTCCAAAAACTCTGATTGAAATTATTTCGAAAATGCTTTGTGAGAAAATAAACCAAGGAGTTCTCGAATACGCGAATAGTTTTTATAGAAATCCATAATTCTTGATTAAGAAAAAGACTTCTGATACTTATTGATTAATAAATATAATAATAAAACTCAATAAATACTTAATCAGAGATACTAACTTATCTTTAAACACTGATACCTTTACGGAAAATTTCGCAGAATATCGAGTTATATCTTTAATCGATTCTTTCTCAGGTTACAATTAGATTTTATTGGCTATGGAAAATCATAATATAACTATATTTCAAATATCTTTTGGATTGTTGTGTTATACTATATTATCTTAAGGTACTACAAATTCCATTATTCAATTCTATAAAATCATTATAAAAATTTTGGGTAATCTAATATCTGAAACAGTAATACTGTTTCTAGATAATATAAGAATAAAGGAATCTAAGATTAACTTCAATAATGAGAAAGTAGTTTCTAGAATACAAAAATTTATTCTCAAATATATTCAAGAGATCAATAAAACTCTAGAGTGTATAAAGAGAACAGGATATTCGATTAATGCAAAATCAAAATGGTATTATGACAGTATAGAAATCGTTGGATATATAATTGGTTCTAAGAGACGGATTTTACAATAATCAAAGATCGCCCGGATTATAGATTAGTCTGAATCCAAGAATGTTATCAAAATACAAATATTTCTGGGAATATGTATATATTATTGTATATGGATTGAGAAATTCGCTTAGAAAGCCGAATTGTTGTATTGCTTATTAAAGAAAGATTGGGAGTTTGTTTGAATAAAAAAACAAGCGAAAGCTATAGAGTTGCTGAAAGCTAAATTAACTAAACCTTTTATTCTAATGTTATTAAATTATGAAGATGTTTTGATTGTTGAAATGATTGTTTTAGGTGTAGATATTAGTTTTGATGGTTGGGGTGTAATTTTAGATTAAGAATTCAATAGTAAGTATACAATAGTTAGGTTTGAGAGTGGTTTATAGAATAATATAGAAAAGAATTACAATATTACAAAAAGAGAGTATAGAGGGATATTCAAGGCTCTTTGAAAATATAGATATGATTTATATGGAGTTTATTTTATTCTTGAAATCGATATTAAAGTTCTCATTATTTAATTAAATAGGGCTGCAATAGATTTTCTAGGAATACTAATAATAAGATAGATTATATGGATTAGGCTCTTTGACTTTGAAGTTCGATATATAAAAGGGACAATCCATATTACAATAAATAGATTTTTCTGTAGACTAAATATTTTATTCGAATTTCAATAAGAAAAAGCTTAAGACGATGATATTGATGAATGGATTGTTGATGAGTTAAATAATATTCAAGATATCCTTGTTTTTTATAATTTTATCAAAAATTAATAAAGTTATATATTGAAGTTGATTTATAATAAGGATAATCAAGAAATAGTTAAATATCTAACAATACTGTAAAAGCCTGAAGGTATAATAAAAGAAGTCTTCAGAAATTTCAAAAAAAAAGCTTTTGGTTTTTGTATCTACAACAATTGTCTTTTCAAGATTGGTATAAAATAGTTATCTTTAAGGAAGGTGATTGATAACTAGAAAGAACAAAATAAGCTTATCGGAAACCTATATGAGGTATATGGGCATAAAGATATGGAAAGTACTTTTGATAAGGTATTCTGTTTGTATTATTGGATAGGGATGTATAAAACTATTAAGAAATTTGTTAATTTCTATTCAAACTATCAATTTCGATAATCGAACCTTCAAGAAGAGTTTTTATATTCTATATGGGTAAGTATATATTAATAAAAATGTGATTTAGATATTATATATATATTTTTTGATAATGATTATAAATATCTTGTGTTTTTGAGAAATGATTTGTTAGAATGAGTAGAAGGAAAAGCATTTCGGAATATAATCTTATAAGCTGTGGTTGTTTTCATTTGGAGTGTTGTTTATCGATATTCCGTTTTGGTAAGGTTTTGGTTGATGGAGGATTGGAGAACAAAGTGTATGTGGTGTATTTCCTGAAAAAATATGGTATACAGCGAGTGCAAATTTCTGTGTACAACTTTAAAGCAAATGGTCAAATTGAGAAAGGGCATTAATCTATTGCTGATGGATTATTCAAAATAATGAATGGAAAAGGAGGTTGGCTTAGGTATCTTGATACAATGTTGTTTGCTGATAGGGTTACGATATACTGATTAACTAATCTCATTCTATTCTATGTGATTTATGGCTGTTACTTGGTGCTGTTTATCGAAACAAGATTCTGCATTTAGAGAATCCTTGATTGGGAATCTGTAATGACTCAAACAGAACTGTTAGTATTATGCCTTTGATAACTGGAAATATGGGATATTGATATGGAAGAAGCTATATTCCGGAAAAAGTATTATTGTTTGGATGGGAAAGTGTGTTTTAATAAAGACAATAATATGACAGACAAAAATATTATAGCAGGGGATATTATATTCCAATACGATCTATAGTCAAAAATTGATATATCGCGAGAAAGGAAGCTTGTATATCGATAATTTGAGTTATATCAAATAATAATTACCAATCTGAACAAAAGTGTTTATATTTTGGAAGAAATGAATAGTATTCTAATTGACGGAATTTATGCAGGTTTTTGCCTTAAGAAATTTGTTAAAAAAAAAGGGGAATATCTGCCTGTTTCTGAAGGAAGAAATGAGGAGGAGAATGATCAATCGGAATACGAGGACCCGTTGAAAGCCTTGTTGGAACCATATCGATCGGATCGAATAGGTCAACGCTTTGACAACATAGAAATAATAATGGATTATATATAAACAAACAAAACTCCTAAAGCCTTGACAAACTACCTTAGGAGGTTTTAATTGTATATTTATGGAAATTCCGGTTATCAGTTCATCAACAAGAATAGTGTTTTTCTTTGTATAATAGGAAGGATAAATGCTTATCAAAAATTTAGATGGGGAAGAGTATTTGTTCTTGTTCTTGTTTGAAAATTTCAAAATCTTTTCTTTTTCCGGAACTCATCTCCGAGCATACCTTTTTTTTTATTCTATAAAAGAATAAGGAGAACTAAAAAAGCTAAATAAAGATACTCTTTACAAAAAGATAAATATCTTTCTTTTCTCCTTAAGATCGATTATTTATATTTGTTTTATTCTTTTTATATTGTATTAATCCTTTTTTCTTTACGATTTCTTTTTTCCTCAATTATAACCCTTTATCTTACCTAAAGGAAAACACTTGTTGCTTATTTTAAAGCGACTCTTTTTTTTAGTTATTTCAAGAGTTTCTATAACTTTGCTACTTTTTAGTAAAATTATCTTTTATACGAAAATCCTTTATAATAACAAATCAACCTGAAGATAATAGTACTTCAAAGTAACCTGAAGATATGAATCTAGTTATTCAATATTCGGATATCTAATTACAATATATATGACACAATATGGTGATAACGGTTGATAACATTCAATTGATTAACATATTGGATACTTTTAAGGTTATCCAAAGACTTTTCGAGAAACTTTAATATGCAAAGTTTACAGAATTCAATGTTTAAACGGAAACGCAAAAGGCGAAAGCTGATACTCTAACAGAAATAGCTATGGTGCTAATCCTATGAGACAATCTATATATTAAGATGTATATAATAATAAAGTAGATGAAGATTGATAATAAGAATATTCTTGTATGAATAGAAAAATCCTGTGAGCTGAGGTAAAAGGCTATTAACAAGATTAGTGTATATTGAAGTCGCTTTCAAAAAGGCATCACATTTGCCACAATCCTTATTATGATTTACAGAACTAAGTTTCAGAATGAGCTCTCCAAGTTAGCCAGAATAGCTGATTCTGAAATAATACTAGAATTAGTTAATAAAGAATTTATATATAAACTAACAGCAAAACCAAAAGCAAATATCCAGATCAATAAATATCTGATATTCTTTGAATTCAAGAATGCCCTCAGAATTCTTGATAAAGATCTTCTCGATATTGTTTTTAAATAGAATAATAAACAATAACATAAATTCAACCTTCAATATAATATAATTGATATATTGGGAAAAACCAATATAGATTATTCCGAGGATACTCTGCTTATTGGAAATTCTGTTATTGAATTTCAAGATATTCCATTTCCTTTATCTTTCGAAGATGTTGTTATTAATCTAGAAAGGTGGAAGAGATTTGGTATATTAATAATTAATAAAGATATCGAGCCTTTTCAGAAATATCTAATGAACAAAATTGTACTTCGATAAGGTAATCTTCCAGAGAAGGAAAGTGATATGTCAAAGGATAAGGAGGAAATAGATATCGCCCAATCCAAAGTCTGTAAATGTGGCTAGGAGGCATTAAACTTCTAGAACTGGTTTCATATATTCAAAGAAAAGTATATTGCAAAGCAAATCGGTTGACAAACAATAATAATACTAATTGATCAAATACCTCCTAATCTTTGTGAATACCATATCCACTAACTCACTAGTATTCTTGATCTCAAAGCAGCCTGTATCAACCAAAAGGTGTTGCTTAAATGTCTTCAGTATGTATATAAGAATCAGGATCGAATCGATAATATCCGCATTCACGAAAAGCACTTCCATTGGTTCAAGGAAAGCCTTGTGGTTAGCAAAGAGCGGAGAGATAAACTCCTTAGCGTCCTCAAATTCAAACCTATCAATCGAAATGCCACTGTACCAGCATTGGCACAAGCTCCTCCAACTGGGTTGACCGATGTTCACAAGATCAGCGCTTACATACCAAAGAAACGATATCTCTACCTCTATAGGAAGACTTTTGCACCATTGATTCAAGAATCCATAAAAATGTATTACTACTATAACCACTACAAAAAGATGAGCCTTGGCTTTGCCCACCATTATTACTATTCCCTTTGGCAATAAGCCTCCCAACAAGATTTAAAAATTTGGCGAAATATTGTATTACAATACATAGATCGAGAGTTCCATTTAATCTCTATTCCTTTTCCTGTAGTTATTATACAAACCAGCAAAGCTTTTGATTATACCTTTATGTATGGTAATACAAGAGAACTGTATGCAAAAGACAATATAATATATACTGATAATCTTACCATGTACATTATTTATTCAGCAAATAAAGGTATCAATGAGTCGATATACGGAGTTCGTTATGACAAGGTAAAAGCAGAAGCCGCGCAAAATATAATGTAGTATAAATTTGCTAAGAAAACTTTTGGAAAGTTTAGTGGGCTTTTCGAAAAAGGGTATTTTCAAGATATAATCTTGAAAAAGAAGTATACAGGCTATATTAAGCTAGTTAAGTCTGGATAATTCGATGAAGTAAGCAATGTATCTTGGGCTCTCATTATTGGTAATAACCCGGTGAGCTTCAGGCAGAGCATGAATGGCCAAGGAAATAGATTGTTTGCTGTATCCATTATTCTATATATCACGGTAAAACTGGTTTCTAATAGCGGCTTAAATTCTATTCTTAAAAATGGAATGAAATACAAAGATATTATAGAAGCCTATTGCAATTTGAAATCTATTTTCGACAAACACGTTACCGGTAATAAGCAATACGAAATTCCCGGATTTCTGGTTAAATATCACTTAACTTTACAAAACTCTGTTGAGTAAGTTTTTATCGATGAACTTTCTTGGGATAATGTGTTTATTCTCAATAAGGTAATGAGACTTTTTATTATGAATAATTAGGATTTCGATTAGTAATACAAAAAATATGCAAGAATTACTAAAGTTTTTTTTATATAAGCATTTAACGATATCAAGTTTGTTGAAAAAAGCTATGGGGATAAATCTTATTTTGAAATTGTTAAGAATTTTTTGGAGGGTGAGTATAAAAATATATATATTAAATCGGATAGTGAAGGAGAAATTGGATTCATTTTGTTTAGTAATAATAAGGACTCTGATCTTGATCTAGGTCAAGATCTAAATGAAGATTCAGATAAAGATTCGGATGAAGATTCGGATGAGAATCCAGATCCAGGCTTAGGTTAAGGTAAAGCTGGATTCTTGAGTATTTCAAGATATAGAAGGTTTAAGTATAATAGGATCCTGGAGATAGAGAAGGGATTGGAGTTTAAAATACAAAAGAGAACTTCTAAGTGATATAAACAGGATAAGAGTGTTGAAACTTCAAGTCGATGGAACAATTGGGTTCAATAAAGGGCTCTGGAGATGACTTTAAGCTATTAAACTATTAGTTTATTATAACTTTATTAAAATTCGGTAAAATTATATTGATTGATATTAAGAGCTAATTAACAAGTCGCTGTTTCTGGGAGTATCAGTGCTTATGTCTTTCCTTATCTTGTTCTTTTTGTTTTTCTTTCTTTTAGGATATGCTTTTTTTTTCCTTTTGATTTGATCGGGACGATCAACCTTTCTATGTGGGGAGGAATGTGAGCGAAACTTGGTATTGGTTATGTGATCTCTTTTTGTAGCTAGTATTTATAGGTCTTCTTTGTGTAGTTTAGAGAAAGCAGTTAGTTCCCACCTATCTTCTTGTACGTTTTGTAACACGCTATATAAAACCTTCTCCTCTTCTCCTCCGCCGAAGGCGCTATGTCTTAGTGACTTATCTGTGGTATTTACAAAGGACTACTTTACGACCCTACCACCTACTCTTTTACAATATAGCAGGACAGGACAGGACAGAAAGGGCTTAGTGTCACCCCGTGACACCACCCCCCTCCTTAAGGTATGGTCTCCATACCATCACCTACTAGGAGGTTTCAGGATTCTGGATTCTAATTCTCAGGCATTCAGATAGGCAGACAGGATCTATATATGCTAGCCCCCAAACCAATGAAGGCTTGTAAGCTATAAGTGGGCCCCCCACACAGCTCCACTTATAACCAAGGGTAGTTCTACCTAATGTCACGGAATCACCTCTGGGAGTATTCAGAAGCTTTATTGTTGAGCTAAACGCCCAAAAGACTAGGAGGTAGAACTGGAAGTTCTACCTTACTCTCACATATATAGCAGGACAGGACAGGACAGGACAGAAAGGGCTTAGTGTCACCCCGTGACACAATTCTGTATTCAAAGATTTATATAAAGATCAAGCTTTCTTTTTAATCCTTACAAAAAGCCTATTAATTAATTATCAAATAACAATTAATATTATGAGTATTCAAAGCATATTAGTAGTTGGAGATAAAATCAAGTATTTTATAGCTAAAGAATTTAATATTAAAGAGATAGAATAAGCTTATATTGCTAGTGGAAAGTATATGATTTTGGATTGATAAAGAGAATATAAAGGATTAAGCTTATTTAGAAAGCAAAAACAAAATAATAATGTAAAATCTTTTATTTATTATTTATATGAGTAAGAAGGATACTTTTTATGTAATTATAAAGATCTCTTATTTATATAAATTCTAATCTATAAATATTATAAAGCCCAGTAATAAAAAATAATATTTAAAAAAATAATCAAAATATTATTTTTTAAAAAGAGTAATTTAGCTTATCTTATAAATAACAAAAGCTTTTCAGTTAATTTCGATTTATCAAAAAGTGAAGAAAAATCTGATAACAAAGAGTACTATATATTTAAAGAGCTTGTCCATAAGATTATCCTTTTTTATTGATATACAAATATTAATGTTTCTTTATATATATTTAATCAACTTTTTTTTTTTTAGAAATATCAAGAAAATAAAGAGAAAGATGATAAAAGTCAATAGGGGAATTATATATTGTAATCAGATAGATATTGCTACAATAGAACTGGAAAATGGAGGCATGATTTTATTCTCAAAAACGTTATATATATTGGAATTAAAAATTAATCTCCTCTCTGGCAAGAAGATTTGTAAAGCTGGATTCAAGGGCAAATTCAATTCAAATCGTATGTATTTTTGAAAAAATAGAATAAATATTATTAAAGCAAAAATGAATAGAGGAATTTATATGATCTCGAATATCACAAAAGAATATGAAGATATTGCTTTATTGAATATAGAGATTATTAGTAATATTAAGCCAAATAAAACCATTCTAAATACCTCTTTAGATAAACCAAAAAGGATCTAGAAACTTATTTATTATAATATAAATGATTTAACCATCTTGATTTAAAGAAAATATAGAATCTTTATAAAATTATTATATCAAGAAAGCTAATTAAAATCCTATTTAAAATCCCTATATACAAAGTTTGTATACTTATTAAAATAAAAAATCTAATCCCGAAATAATTTAGTTTTTATAAGACAAAAAGACTAAAGCTTATTCATTTTGATATCACTAGCCCATTCCCAAGATTATTATAAGGAAATCGTTATTTTCTATTAATTATAGACAGTTGGATAAGAGTAAATTAGATTTTGATCCTAAAAACAAAAGATGAAATTATATCAAGATTAAAGAAATAAAAAACCAAATTAGAACTCAGTATTGGTGATAAGATAATAGCTGCTCGGACTGATAATATATCAAAGCTAATCCAAATTATTAAAAAATGGAATTCTGGGATTCAATCAGAATTAATAACTATAATATCATTTTATCAAAACGAAACTATCAAGAGAAATATTAGTATTGCTAAAGCCGATATGAGAGTTATATTAAAGGAATTTGGATTGCCATTGGAATTCTGGGACAAAGCTGTTGAATATGATATACACTACAAAAACAAAACAAATATTAAACCAATTATCAATAATAGTGTGATCAGTCTGATTGAAGTATTCATAGGATCAATTCTGGATATCAGTTATTATAGAATATAGGGAAATAAATACTATATATATATTAATCCAAAAACAATTCTAAAGGATTAATGATACAATAAGTTATGAGATATAGTTCGAAAAAGTATTTTTGTAGGATATTTGGCTATGATTAATAGATATGTTAGAGTATACTTATTGGAATTAGGTTATATTGTATAAATAAACCGAGTAATTATAAATGAATCCAAAAAGGGAGGAGATCTAGACTTGAAAATAAGGAATTCAGTATTAGGTTTTCAAGGTATAGAGAATATTGTTTCTGATAAGAAATCTAAAGATAAACTTTATAAAGTATAAGAGAAATCAGAATATCCATTTGATTTATTACAAAATGCTATTATTCCCAAAACCCCAAAGATAATAATTCTTAGTGTATTTAAGATAGATAATATTTTGGAATTTAATAAAGATAGTGAAAAGAATATTATTGAGATTAATCTATTTGAAAACCCAATACTATTTTTAGGAATAATAAAAGTAGAGATATCAGATATTATATCTACAATTCAATTCTTGATCGAAACCCTGATTATATCTATAAATATAAATATTTCTGAAAAATACTTTTTTCGAAAATGCAAGTGAGATAATAATGGATTAGATAAGTATATCTAGAAACTGATTAGAGTAATAATAGTAATGCTTATAGCAAACCCAGATAGAAATGTTATCAAATATATTATAATCTTTATATTGCTTATATCAAGGATTGATATAAGTATTAAAACAAAACTATCCGAAAACCTATAAGTAATCTTAGAAAACCCTATAGACAAGGATACAACCTTCCCTACAGAACAGATTCTAGAAATCCCTATTTCTACTATATATCATTAAGCAATCTCGAATCCCAAATATAGAGAAAAATAAAAGCAAGTTATTGAAAAAGAGATTAATTTATTAATTACAAATAACATCTAGAAAAAATATATTCTACCGAAAGGAGGGAACCTTGTTTTAACAAAATAGGTATTCACAATAAAGATGAAGGATAATAAGATTAAAAAATTTAAGGCACGATTAGTAGTAAAAGATTTTAGTCAAATTCTCGGAAAAGACTATAATAAAACCTTTGCTCCTACAATACAATTCGATACGCTTTACTTGTTCTTAGTGATTATTATAAAAGAGAATTCGGAATACTAGCACTTCAATATAAAAAATGCTTTTACAGAATCCTATTTCAAGGAAGAGATATATTTTACATCATTTTAAGGACTCAAAGTATTAGATGGATATATTTTATATACATTAAAAAGCTTATATAGCCTTAAACAAGTTGGATGAGATTGAAATCAATTTCTAAAGTCTTAATTAATCAATTGGGGTTTTATTCAAAATCTTGCTGATTTATATCTTTATACAGGGGAGGGCCCCTCCAACAGTCCGATTCACACCCCGGGCCGTAACCCTCCGCGCCGTGCTAACAAAGGGATAAACTATAATGTAGCAGCTATAACTGAAAAAGCCTTCTCACCTCCCGACTCTGAAATGAGCGAGAAGAGTAAGTCAAACACCGACGAAGCCGCCACCACCCCTGTATGAGTCGCATAATCAGTACAAATTTAACAGGGGGAAAGGGGCTTACGATTGCATAGGTAAATATGGAATGTAAATACTCTAATCATATTACTTTTTTATAGATCACTGGAGAAACTGATATAGATATCATCTGTATTCAAGAATCCCGACTATATAATAACTCGACAATCCAAAATCATACCGCATATAACCAATATCAGTCGATCAATATCTAAGGAACAGCTGATAGCTTTGAGTGTAAGCTACAAGTAATCACCTATATATGAAAAGGAGGCAACTTGAAGATCAAACAAATAAGGCAAATTGGAAGTAGGGATCTACTTTGAATCAATATTAACGAGTACTCGATCCTCAATGCCTACCACACCCCACTTAATCCACTAACAATAAAATATATATTCGGATTAGAGATTGCTTTAGGGACTGATATGATTATTGGAGGTAACTTTAATGCTAAGTATAATCTATAGGAATCTGGAGTAGCAATTACCAATTAAAATAACACACTTGTATAATAGACTATCGAACAGGGAATAGAGTATATCAGAACTTCTAATGCCCCTATACATATAAGAGAATACATTCTGGACCTGACCTTTTCCAATCTGACTACCGCTACGGCAGTAATCGATAACAACCTGCACAGCAGCTCCAATCACACCACTCAAGTCACTATTATCTCGGATAGAGGAACCTCTGAATACAAGCAAGCGCACATCCGAATACACAATTCAGATTTACCCTGCCTGGCAGGCATAATGACCAACCACTTAGCGAACCTCCAGAACCCGGACCTCCGATCTACCTATAATGTCGACAGACTGATCGCCAAACTCACAAGCGCACTAAGCGTTTCTATAGTAGCTGTGGGGCAGAAAGGCCGCAAACCCTACCGATCATCCCCGTAGTGGACCGACGAATGTAAGGAGGCATATCAAACATATATACAAGCTAGGAGAATTAGAATTACTAATGAAATGACAACTGCCCAGCAGGACTTATAGAAGATTGTACGAGTATCGAACGAGCCTATTGGACTAAGCACTTAGATAATATATAGGATGATTAGGAACTATATAAAGTCATAAACTAACACAAGCTAACCCCAAAAGCAGGCTTCAAGGCCCCTCCTCTAATAATCGAAGGCCAAAAGATCACTAATACCAAAAAAAAAGCCGAAGCACTTTTTACAACGGTACTCAACCACTTTAACACACACAACAAATTTCGAAGGAAACTTTTTCTTCGAAATACGACCTTCTCACGATCGCTCTAGATCATAGTTATCAATACAATTCCATTGCAATTATCTCCAAGTGATTCTGGCCAATAGTTGTTGTAATACTACCGTCGACACTTCGAAACACAAAACGCACACGAAAAAACGCGTGAAAAACTCTGTCCTAAGACTTCAGAACAGACAACCTAATCTCAACATCAATATGGAACACTCCAATTATATAGTTATAGAGATTCCAAATACTAATCTGAATACTCTTTCAGATATAGATATAAGAGAAGCCACCCCAGATCAATCTATAATACCAAATACCTATCTAACAATTACTTCCAGCCCTCCTACAACCCCAAATTTGCTTACTTATTTTAGAAGAACCCCAATCGAATTATCAAGCCTTACTTCATCAATCAATCAAATAACCAGTCCTGAAATCAGAATACAAGATTTCAGTATACCTAGCAATCCTTTTATTACTCAAAAGCCAAACAACATCACTCAAATCTTCAACCAAAACAAAAAGCGAAACTCTATTACACCATTCATCAATCCAAACAAGCAATTCAAAATCTAAAACAATCCAATCACTCCTAAAGAAGCTATTCTAAAAGCTAAAGATCTCATAATTCTAGTTTCCACTCTTTCTCAATCATATAACAAACAATCTAAACTATTAGATCTTTTAGAAATCTTTAGAGAATACACTGAAAAAGAAAACCTTACTACAGCTTCCAAAATCATCACATCCCAAATCAATCATTTGGAAACAGCTATACAGAAAATCGAATCTCAAACCAAAGCTTTAACCAAATCGGCTTCCATCAATACCACAATATCAACATCAAAATCTTCTTACACTAATATTACAAAAAAAGGGGAATGGAATCTAGTTACTAAAGGAAAAAGTAACAAATCTATTCCAATAAAGAAAAAGATTAGTATTATCCAAAAACGATTATTCTTAATCAAACCAGAAATCCCTAACTCCAAAACCTTCTCGCCTTTAACGATTCGAAACAAGATTAATAAAGCCTTCCAGGAAATTGGAATCAAAGAACTAGTAATTGCTGCAGCAATATTCTTTCTCAATAATAATATCATTATTACTACTAATAATCCCTTTATAATACAATTCCTAATTGAAAAGAAAGTCATCTGGAAAAATATTATCAAATTCGAAAGGATTCAAAAAGATTAAGAATAGCATAGGGTTATTATTTATAATATCCCTATAAAAGAGTTCTCTGAGCTTAAAGGAATGGATTTGATTATAACTGAAATCAAAACCTTTAATACAGATTTCAAGTTAATAGGAATTCCCTTTTGGTTTACTCTAATAGTCAAAAGAGCCCACCAAAAAGATAGCGCTATCATTATAGCTTTTGCCTCAAAATCAGAAGCCGAATTAGCTATTCGAAAGTGATTGTATATTATAGGTATTAGTGTTAGAATAGAACAATTCTACAAATCCAAATCTATTATACAATACCAAAAATGTCAGGGCTTTGAGTATCAAAACTTATATTGCAAAAAAGACTCTTTTTATAGATTGTATGGAGACAAATATATTATAGCAATATATCTCTATATGATCTACAATTTAAAAGAAAAACTCTGCTCTTATATTATCATCAAATACTTTAATTGTTAAGGAAATTATATAGCTAGTTTAAAAGCTATGAAATCTTTAAAGTTATTTAACAAAAAAGCTAATAGTATTAATTAATATATTACAATAATATCAGATTTCTTTAAATAAACCTTAACAAAAGCATTTAAGCCATAGAAAATATTCTATAGCTTGTTTTGAGCTTAATATTGATCTGATTTTAATTCAGGAATCTTGGATTCAAAAAAATGGAATCAATTTCTTTAATTACAGATCGATTATATATTCCAATTTTATATAAATTCTCCCCAACTTCAACCCCGATCTCAAACCCCGAGCCCTTCTATATATTTCCAAAGACCTTCGAGCTATAGTTAATCTAGTCCTTTATTTGCTAATAGATCTGGATATACAAATAATAAACTGTCAAAATGGAAGCGAAATCTTTCAAATTATCAATATATATAATAAAGCAGATCAAGTATAGAAAAAAGGATATATAATTGATCGGTCCTTTTATAATCTATCGATTAATCAACAAACAATAATATTAAACGACTTCAACTCCCATTATTCATTATGGAATCCCTTTTCAAATAAAAACACTAATACCGATCAACTAGTAGAATGGATTCACGGCGACTACGCCGCTTACCATCAGCGATTTGGTCATCAAAACAACAAGCTGGACTGCTCATGCGGCAGCGCTAAGAAACCATATCACTTCTTTAAATGCACTATAAAACAACCTAAAGCGTTCAGACTAGCCCCTTGCCCCTGTAGAAATGCAATCTAACAAGCAGGCGATCACATATATCAAGAAACTCTTACACATACCTAACAAGCTCACTCAGCTGATCACCGACTCAGAGTTCTATACTCAAATCTGTCCTAACTACTAAAGGACCCTTAGAAAGCAACAATCTTTTTCAACAAAGCTTATTGCCTATCCCTTATAAACTCATCACTCAACTGATTACTCGAATATACTACACCCTAAAAATCGCAAACCCAATATATAATACAAAAGCCCTATTGCTCAGCTAAACAAATAACAACCCATTCTCGCTTCTTCTTCTACCATAAAGATCGAAGCCACAACGAGCCTATTTACCCAGAAACCAAACTCTACCTCAACAACAACTCGAATCAGACGTTCCCTTCTGGAAACAAAGCGGATCGCATCTGCAGAGAAGCGAATAGCCCCTGGCATTGAAGTTAAATTGCTAAATTCGGTCGCGACAATCACACCGCTCAAATAGTTCCTTATCTTAGCACGTCTAAATACCCTTAGGGAGGTCCAAAACAGACGTTAATTAATATAATAAATAAATAAAATAAAATAGTAGAATGGATTGAAAATCAAAATCTAAGTTTATTGAATGAATCTGGTGCTATTACTTTTTTTAAATTAATCTAACAAATTCAAGTATACTCGATTTTATACTAGCTTTTCAAAGTATCTCTTCAAGAATATAAGATTAATAAACACTTTCTAATATTGGATCTGATTATTTAGAGATTCTATTTGAATTAAAAGAAAAAGAGAATCCAAATACCCCTTATCAAGAGTTAATAATCAGATATTATATAAAGCTAGCCAATTAGAAGCTATTTGAATCTATTCTATAATTCAAAGCCAACATTTGCTTACTTTAGTTGAACTAAATATATTTACAATAACTATATAAGATTCGATTGATTTCCTTTAAGAAAATAATATATATCATTCCAAATTGGATTATGCTGCTAGCGAATTTACAAGGATTATCCAAAAGGCAATGGAAAATTGTACTCCAAAGATTATAATAAACAAAAGAGCTAAGTCATAATAGTCTCCTGATTGAAAGCCTTTTGAAAAGAATTAGGAAAAGCAAAAACAACAAATTGAATCCAATCTCGAAAATATTAGTTCAAAGAAGCTTATCGAATTATTAGAAATAAATACTTTCAAGCTATTAAAATAACAAAGAAGAATTATTAGAACGATTTTTCTAGAAAAAGAGAATACTTAAACTATTTTCAAAGCAATGGCCTATACAAAGAATTATTAAAATCAAAGGATCCCTGATATTGCTTCAGAAACCTCTTTGAAGAAAATGCTCTGCTTTTCGAACTATTTTTATTCCCTCAACCTTTTATTACAGCGAATCTGAATGGGAAGGATATTAATAATTCAACGAATGGGAATGGTTTGATTTCTCTAAAAAACGAACTAAAGAATGCCTGTTCGGCTAAATTCAAGGAAAAACTTCTGGTTCAGATGGTATTACTCAAGAAATCATTACAAGAGTGTATAAAGCTATTCTACAAATCTTCTTTATTTTATATAGCAAGCTTTTCCAATATTGGATATTACCCACAATACTGAAAACAAGCCATTGAAGCAATCCTTAAAAAAGCTTCAAAACCAGATTATTCGATATTAAAAGCATATAGGATTATTACACTTCTCAATTGCTTAGAAAAAGTAAACAAAAGGATTTTAGTTTAACAATTAGGATATCTAGTGGAAACTACCCATCTCTTATATTATAACCAAATGGAGAACAACAAAGAAATCGGCAATCGATATAACTCTCCTTTTGAATACAGAGATTAAAAGCAATAAGCAAGCTAATAATAAGACTTTAGTTTTATTTATAAATATAAAAGAAGCATTCGAATTATGTTTCAAAAAATCGATTATTGAATATCTGTAAAGAAATTGAGACTACCAATCAATCTTATTTCCTGGATAGCTTCATTTCTTCAACAAAGACACTAACTAAAACTATCTTTAATAATCAAATCGAAATCTTTCAAACCAATTTCAACCAAAATACTATAAGGCAGGCCCTATCTCACCAATCCTCTTCTTGATTTATATTAGAGATCTTTTCCAAAACAATTCAATCAAATTCCTTTTATATATTAACGATATCGCTCTTATCACTAATTCATCTATTTGGAGAAAGAATGTTAATTCGTTAGAAAGAGCTACAAAACAATTATACAAACTCAGCTCAAAGAATGCAATCCAATTCGATTTAGCTAAAATAGAGCTAATGCATTTTTTCCTCTTCCAAATTAATAGCTCAATATTCTATTACTTTATCCAATTCGGAAACAATAATACTCCAATTTCTAATTAGATGGCTTGGTATCTGGTTCGATCCGAATCTCAAATTCGATTAATATATCAATATCAGAGTAGTACAAGCGAAAAGAGCCTTTTCAACGAATGGCTCGCTTAGCTAATATAGAAAAAAGGCCTTAGTCCTAAGGCTATAAGATAGCTATATATAGCTTATATAACTAATATTGCTGACTACAGATCAGAAGTTTAATGGAAAGACCAGATCAAATTCAAGGACACGCTTTAATAATCACTTCAAAATCTAGCTTTTCGAAAGATATTTGGAATCTTCAAAACCGCCCCAATCTTTCAATGGAAATCGAAGGTAGGATTAAAGCCAGCAAAAATCCGTTTAAACTCAAATATAAAACAATATGCCTTTCAATTAATAAAACTATCATCAATCACTCAATTAATATTGAAAAAGAAGTACTATCTCAATACAAAATCGGATTTAAAAGTAATGGCTACCCCTTAAAGGAAACAATACAAGCCACTTCAATTAGATAAAATAAGAAAATCTATAGAATAAGATTTCGATTTATTTACTTTCGAAAAGATTACCCATTTCAACTTCCCTCCCTGAAAAAGAGATATACCTTACAAATCAATATTAATAAAGTCTCGAAAAAAGATATAGCTATTCTTTACAATATTATATTTAAACACAGAGATCAAAATATAGTTTATATATATACTGATACATCTTCTACCAAAAAAGGAATTAGAATAGGAATAGGGATAGTTGCAATACAATCAAATGGATCAATCTCTTATCAAAAACGTTTGAATATTAGTATTAATCAATTAATATATAATAGAGAATTATTGGGAGTTATAAAAAGCTATCGAATATACTAGCACTATAGCATATAAAGGACAGAAATTCAAGATCTATTCGAATAATCAAGCTGGACTCTATCGTCTAAAAACCCCCTTCGATCACCCCGGGCAAGCCTACTAAATACGAGCAATCAAGGCAGCAAAGGATATTAAAGCAAAAGGAGCTGAAGTCTCTTTAAATTGGGTTCCAGGTCATATTTCGATACAAGGAAATGAAATAGCTGATAAATTAGTGAAAAAAGCAACTTCAATACGAGCCATTTCAAGCGAAACCAATATAGGGCTATTTGATATAATAATAAAGGAATACGATTCCGATTAATGGCTAAAGACTCTCAATCAATACGAATCCAGATCAAATCAATCAGATACAATCTATTCAAAACTCTTCCCATAGAAAATCAGCTCCAAAATCAAACTACCAGAAGATATTAAGTGAAATACTGCTAGTACCTTCTTTCAACTCAAAATCAGCCACAATTATATTAAGTCTTATTATATCGATTCAAAACTTTCAACAATAAGTGTATCTACAACAATATCGAAACAACTGTATATCTCCTTATTGATTGCCCAATATATAGAAAAGAAAAAAAGGAAATCTTCAAAGAAATACCAATCTCTAAAATCAATCTACATTCCTGCTATATACGAAAATAGGTATCGAATTAAGTATCAAATTCATTAATAACTACCAAAATCACTACTCAAACTTGGCACCTATCAAGAGCCGAGATACAAAACGAAATTGTAGAAGAAGAAGAGATAATAAGAGAAGAAGAGAAAGCCATTTTGGAAATAAAAAAAGAAGAAGAAGAAGGAGAGAAAAGATAGAGAAGAAAGAGTTTAACCCTTTCTACTCTATATCTTACTATACGCACTTCATATAGTAAGCAGGAACAAATCCCTAGTATTAGTTTTCACTTACCCTATTGTTAAAATTCCTAATTTTGTACTTTAAAAGTTATCCGCTAGACCATTTGGCCTAGCCGTCCTATATAGTCATAGACTGAAGGTGGACGTTAATTAAATCAATCAATCAATCAATCAACCACTTTAAAGCATCGAATGATCTACAGCACAACTCTCTACAGGAACAGGATTGTCAGACAACCTTACTATAGAAAAGAACAATCACTATAAAGAAAATAGAAAAACATATAATAAAAGTCAAGAGCACATCACCCGGAGTCGATCGGGCAACCGTTCACCTCCTCAAGATATACTAGCTTAGCACGAAGAATATAATACATGAGATTTTCACAGCCTGCTTTAGGCTCAACTATTATCCTAATGAATAGAAACTCATTGAAATAATCATGCTGCTTAAGGTTAGTAAGAAGGATAGGATATCCCCGAGATTGTGGAGACTGATTATATTGATATCATATATTGGAAAAGGATTAGAAAGGTATATTGCCAGTCAAATTACATAGACAGCTATGAGATATAACATTATCAGCCCTTAGTATTATAGAGCACTACCGAAAAGAGCCGGTATTAATCTCACAGCTACCTTCACTCATAATGCCGAGCTTGCTTTAAACAACTGACAAAGTGGTTATACTAATAATAATGGATATATAAGGCGTTTATAATGTACTCCTTAAAAAACGGCTCCTATAATATATAAAGAAGTAGGGTTGGCCTATAGCGTTTTTGCGATTTGTTGATTCATTCCTGACTGAGAAACATATACGTATAAGGCTTGAGAGAATCACAACACAGGATTTCCCGGTCGCATGCGGTACCCCCCAGGGATCGCCACTCTCCCCTATCCTGTATACCCTCTATTTTGCTGAGCTTTTCAATCAAGATAAAGCACAGCGCTTTGGATATGCTGATAATATAGCTATATATCACACGTCTAAAGACCTATCCACAAATATATATATACTCCGCCAAACCGTTCGATGCATCCTACAATAGGGAGATCAGAATAAGGTCTTTTTTCGCTTTAGAAAAGTTTGAACTATTTCACATATCGAGAAAACATAAAATTGCAAATCCAGCTATAAGGATAAATCGGGATCTAGTTATCATACCAACCCTTCTAAAGCTCACCAATGGAGTATAATTGATCTTATACTAGCTTGACATCTTTTTTGATTAATGTTTAATGTTTTTTATAGTATATCAAAATATATACCACGAAAGCTATATATATTATATTCTATATCTAATCAATAGTTTATATAGTTTACGGACTATTTGTAGTCTACCTACAAAAAGCAATTATTATTTGTGTACTTTTTATTGCCCTTTTCGGTTCCAAAGTATGATTCGATGGGCTATACAAATAACACCCAAATGCAGGTTATATTCTGGTTGGTATTGGAATCAAGAAATATATTGATTTAATCAGTAAGATGATTTATAATGTAGTACAGAAAGCTTTATTTATCTATAAGATAACCTCAACGACTGTATTTCTTATAGAAACTAATCTCCCAGTTGGAATTATTGTATTAAAGCAAGTCAGACTGAGATTCGCATTTCGACTTTAGATAGTGGATATATAATATTTATTTGTAAATCAATTAAAACTGTATATCAAAAAAAAAGGATGAAATACAGGTATTCTGAAAGGTTTTAATACAAAACTGTAAAGAATAGGATGGGCAATCTCTGCTATTAAGTACCCCAAACTCTTATGGTTTTACTTCTCTCCCGAATGTCGTATTGATTTAATGAATGGTATAAACAAAAAGAATACTGCAAAAGTATTTAAAAAATAATAAAATTTAATTTCTCAAAAAGATTACTTTATATTTTCAAACGGATCTGAATAATACGATGAATATGGTTATTGTATAGAGTACAGCTTTGCAATCTATTGTGGTAAACAATAGATCAATAGCGGCTATAGCTGTGTACACAAACAATCGCATATTTTTGATGTTGAAGCAATCGGTACGTGGTGGGGACTAAAATGCTTTCTAAATATTATTGATTGCTTTTACTAGGGACGAATATGGTTATGTATTAATAATATCTTAATAATTTAGGGAATACAAGAAAGCACTGCTATCTTCTTTCAATAGATATATCACAAATACCATCAAGCAATGCAACACTATAATATTATAATCAAGTGATCCTCTAGGCATACTGAGATTAAGGGTAACGAGGCAGCCGATCGCTTTGCTGATCAGGGTACAACTGGGCCACTTGACCCTGACCCATCCTGCCTCCCTACAGTCAACAGCTCCTGTTCTATCCTACATATCAAATATTAATACTTTGAGAATAAATAATGAAAGGAAAAAAGAGATCTGATCTTCGAAATATACGATATATAGAAATTGGTATATAATACCTCAAAATTGGAAAGTCTTAAGCTCCCTTATAAGATATTATATAGATTTATAGCGATACAAACCGAATATAATAACTTTACAGTCTATTACATCAGATTCAATTACAAAAATAGTACGAATATCTATACATACAGAATTAAGAAAAGCTTACTACATTTTTTTTAATATTCAATCAATAATCAGATACACAGCAACTGACCATTTATATCAAATCGATTTCGATTTGAATGGGATACAATAGTATATATCAACCATATTCTGCAAACACAATATAGCTTTATTGACCTTCTTGCTAAATCTAAATTCTATATTAGGATATACCCAAATTAATGTGAAACTACGTGAATTCCAATCTATTCTAATACCCTGAGGATAAGTTCTTTACTCCAATCAACCTAAAACCCGCATTGATTAGTTATAAGCGCTCCAAGCGCTCTCCCGATTGACAGCGATTGATCTAATTATCCACCAACACTCGGATGGTATATGAAATAAGGTCCTCTGAAACAGAACTATAAACCTTTAAACAGAACAGCTACAGAATTGTTATAAGCGATATTGAACAAGGAAACACCAAAGGCAACAAGCCTCTGATTAGCTAACATTACATTACTATAAGTGGCTGGAACGCTAGTGGTCTGTAGGCCTGCTCTTTAGTATGTCTAGAATACTCTATGGGAGGTCAGATATTAGATGTTAATCACTATAAATAAATAAATAAATAAGAAAGATGGGTTGGATAATGAAGATACATGTAAATAAGGCTTTCTTTTAATATTTCCGGCTTATAATTAGCTTATCTAATAAATGTGATTATAAATACTAAAAGTAATATATTTAAAAATAAAATCGATTTTCGATATACTTATTAGATATATTCATTCCATTATCTTTTAAAACAAAATTCAGAAAAAGAATATAATTTCTTAATCAATTATATTGATAATTACAAAAAGAAATTCACTAATAAGTTGATTGTAATGATATATTATTTTTGTGATCTCGAAAATGATAGTGAAATAGTTGAGAAAGATATCCTGAAGATCTTACATCAAAGTCAATTTGATTACAAATTTGATATACCTTGTTATAAAAGCATTAGCTTTATTGATATTAATAAATAAGAAACTCTAAGTAAAAGATTATTAAAAAAACAATATTATAATAGGAATAATATGTTCAAAAGAATAACTGGATTTGTGCTGGCTATATATATAATTGTATTTCTGGTAAGGGAAATAGTGTTTGCTATTGACTTCCTGGATAATTGTCTAGTTAATTTCGCTATCTGCTTTATTTAACTAATAAGTATAAATATAAGCACTTACCTAACAGAAATATACACAAGATATTTTTTTAATATTAATTGGTTGTTACTAAATACAATAATATGGTAAAGGTAAGTTACAATTTTGTTAGCTTTTAGTAAAATTAATTCTTGAGATAGCTTGACATACAGGAAGAGCTAAAGAGTTGTATTTCAAAAGAAATACTTCCTTTTATCTTTACTTAAAAAACCACAGAACATTACATAACAGAGATTGCAGTGTGAGGAGACGAATTAGAGTAATAATACCAGCTCATCATAACTCAAATGAAAACAAAGCTTTCAACAGCTCGCAAGCAATTGAATGTGATTGAGTACCAGTTTGGTTTTATTATCACACGTACTGCAACTAAAAGTCGTCTTGTCTTTCAACTTGTGGTTATCCTATATATGCTTATCATCGCTGTTAGCTAAAGACTCAACTAATATTTCGATTTAAACCATTCAGTCTTTGCTATTGTACCTCGCCCGATCATAACCGTTGATACTTGTAGAGGCTTTTTTTCTGGCTTGGTTTAAGTTTGCTGGGCAAGGGAAAAGACTTTCTTTGTTAATATTTCATCTTTATCCAATTGCTTTCAGCCTTTCGTATGATTAGGATTTTCTTTATTACAATAATAAATTAAAGAAATTCTTTCTATCTTTTTTATTCATATATTAATTGTTATTTGTAAAATCGTAATCATCCTTTCCATTCTTATAGAAATGAATTCATTTTGGTAAATGCATAGGGGATCCTGGCAAAATAGGATTTTGTAGGTGGAAGTTATAAAGATAATATAAAATAGTTTTTAAATCAGAAGTGGGATACCAGGTGAAATCATTATCAACATTCAGCCACAATATTCTATACTTAAACTATCAGCATATTTTATTTATAATTAGAATATACTTCATTTTCTATTCAATATCACCAATAATATTTATTAGGGGTGGTAGTTTAAGGATTTGTTTGGGAAATAGATTGTCTATCACTTTATAGAGTTTGTTAGGTGGAAATATGGGGTGAACTTTTATAATAAATGGTAAGTCCAATCGGAAGGAATTTTCAGTCCAATTAATAATCTTAAATTTCCTTTGAGTAGGATAATTCAGTTTCTTGAATAATTGTTATATCAAAAAATCCCTTATTATTATTATTATTATTATATTAATTAACGTCTGTTTTGGACCTCCCTAAGGGTATTTAGACGTGCTAAGATAAGGAACTATTTGAACAGCGTAATCGTCACAATCGAATTTAGTAATTTAATTTCAATGCTAGGGGTTATTCGCTTCTCTGTGAATATGATCCGCTTTTGTTTCCAGAAGGGAATATCTGATTCGGATTGTTGTTGAGGTAAAGCTTGGTTTTTGGATAGATAGACTTGTTGTAAGCTTCGATTCTTATAGTAAAAAAGAAGAAGCGAGAATAGATTGCTATTTGTTTAGCCGAACAATAGGGCTTTTGTGTTATATATTAGATTTGCAGTTTTTAGAGATATAATATATTCGAGTGATCAGTTGAGTAATGAGTTTATAAGAGATGGACAGCAAGTTTTATTAAAAAGATTGTTGCTTTCTAAAGGTCCTTTAATAGTTAGAATAGATCTGAGTATAGAACTCTGAGTCAGTGATTAGCTAAATGAGTTTGTTAGATATATATAAGAGTTTCTTGATATATATAATCGCCTGCTTATTAGATTGCATTTCTATAGGGGCAAGGGGTTAGTCTAAACGCTTTAAATTGTTTATAGTGTATTTAAAGAAATGATATAATTCCTTAACACTACTACATAAGCAGTTCAGCTTATTGTTTTAATAACCAAATCGCTGATGATAAATAATATAATCACTGTGGTCTGTTTTCATAACTATCAGTCAATATAAGACTACTTTTGGTAAAGTTAGTTCCTTTGGCTTCTTTATACTATATCTAAAAGACCACTCCTTGTAGCCAGCGGAGAGAAAGGAATTCATCTCTTCCCACCAGATAGATTCTGCGTGTAGGCACTTCTGATAGACGATCGTTCGGACCCCACTGATTGTTGGTAGCTTGTCGATTACCTGGTCCATAGGCCCAATTGCGTTTGCGTTTGCTAAGCGATCCGCTTCCTCATTGCCTTCGATCTTCATATGTCCAGGTGACCACTTTATCCTGACGTCGAATTGTTTCATTGCTTTGTGACACTTGTGGAAGGCCCATTGCGTTGTGGGCGGTAAAAAAAAAAAAAAAAAAAAAAAAAAAAAAAAAAAAAAAAAAAAAATCCCTTATATTGAGTTATATATAGTTTCCTACATCAAAATCAACTAAATAATAATACAAATTGACCGATCGAAATTTTTTTTTTTATGTATATAAGATATTTTCTTTTGTTTAATTAAATACTAGTTTATTACATTTAGTATATTCTTTAGTATCTATTATATTCAAATTATTAACAGGTGTGGTGAAATCGAGTTTCCAATCCCAGGGATTATGGGGTAGGTAGTTATATAAGATCTCATATAGGGTTTGATTATTTAGTAATTTATGGGGAAGTATAAATTGAGCATAATCTATTATTAATAAAAATTCAGATTAATCATCTTGATAATAATTTATAAAGGGTCACAAGTATTGTTGAAGATATTGATTATAAATCTCAGTTTAACTATCAGTTTGCAGATAATGAGTAATAAATAGTTTGATTTGTATTTCTAAAATATTATTAAATTCTTGCTAGAATTTGGATATAAATTGAGAACTACGATCAGAGATTATAATCTTTGGGACATTATAGTATCTATATATATAGTATAGGTATAAGCAGGCCTAATTTCTTAAATCGATTGATTTATAATAAAATATCGAAATAGTTTGTTTGGTTAATTAATCAATAATAACAAATACATTATTGTAATTATATTTATTCTTATTAAAACTGTAGTAGTTCATGGTAATGTATTGTTATACTCGTGTAGGGATTAGAAGCAAATAGAGGAGATTGGGAGTATGATCTTTTGATATGAAGCTGTATTTATATTTATAGTAATTCCGTATATATTGATTGATTATATCATTTATATTCTTCCAATAATATTAATTAATTAAAAAAAAGTAGATCTTTTTTATATTAGAGTGTGTAATAAAAATTGAATTATGAACTTTATAAATCAAATAGATTTACAGATTTTCGATATCTGATATATAAAGTTGATTATTGTAAAGCAAGAGTTCTTTTTCAAATATAAAATGCTTATATAATTTGATAATCTAAACGCACAAAGCTTCTAAACTCGAATAGAATCTATTTACTTTAATAATACGATTTACAATATTGAAAAGCGGTGTGATTGCATATATGTTGATATTTGCAACTATATTTAGATCTTGTTGTAAAGATTTGTATATAATTTTTATATCTATCTAATTATCTTTTATAAGCTGTTGAAAACGATTCTTCTTTTTAATATTATTCTGTTAATCCAACTCATTAGTGTGGTGTGTAAGCACATTTGTAAATAGATTGTTTTTTCCAGTATTTATTTATTTATTTATTTATAGTGATTAACGTCTAATATCTGATCTCCCATGGGGTATTCTAGATGTACTAAGGAGTGGGCCTACAGGCTGCTAGCGTTTCAGCTGCTTATAGTAGTGTAATGTTAGCTAATTAGGGGCTTATTGCCTTTAGTGTTCCTCTGCTTAATACTGCTCATAGCGATCTTGCGGCTATTCTGTTTAAGGGTTTGTGATTCTATTTCAGAGGGTTTTGTTTTGTATACCATCTGGGTATTAGCGGATGATTAGATCGATCGCTATCGATTAGGAGAGCACTTGGAATATTTATAATTAATTAATACGAATTTTAGATTGATTGGGGTAGAAAGTTTATCCTCGAGATATTGAAGTAAATTGGAATTCGTATAGTTTTGTATAGTTTGGATTTATTTATTTATTTATTTATTTTAATTTACATCCAGGGGGCAAGCCGCAGGGGCTCGCCACGACCTCCCAGGGGGTACTAGGGATGGACTATGCTAGCGGGGGTGCTGGTATAGCTACACGTTCCGTTTTTCTACGGCTGTAATGCAGGCCGGGGGAAAAGCGGCTAGGGGCGCTGTGCGTGCTCCTGCTGCTTGTCTCCCGCTTGCAATGTCGGTGCTGTTTAACCCACTTTATATTGGGTAGCTTAGGTTTGCGGCTGGCTAAAGGGTCCTATATTATTAGTTTTTGTTTGATGTAGTTTGTATATAGTAGTAAAAGGGGAAAAGCGGTTCTAGAAGAGGGTGCAGTTCTGGTTGGCAATATGAAAGTAGGAGATTAAAGGATCTCCGGAAAGACTGAACATAGTTGTTCGAAATAATTGATGATTATTAAAAAGATTATAAAGTCTATTAGGGTTTTTAGAAAAGAAAAAAATAATCGATTACACTCTTTGTGTTTCGCGGAATTGAGTCAGGTTTGTTCAGCCAGTTGTTGAATTGGGTATAAGAGTATCGGCAGAGCATTAGATGCTCAGACTCTTTACTATATCCGTAAGAGCATTCTGAAATGGCATTGTTGTACTGAAAGCATTGGTGGTAGGATGCAAAGTCCCCGTATCCAGTTCTGAGCGTTATCAATTGCTAAAGAATAGAATAGGGAAAAACAAGTTCCTTAGGTTCCTTGATTTGATAATTGAGGTGCTAATAACAGTATTAGTTGGTAAGGATAATCTCATTTCGCTTCTATTATTTCTGTTCAACTCCTTATCTAAGGGTTCTGGCTATTAAGCTTATCCCATTAATAGTGAGAAACGATGAGTTATTGTTTTCGATGCAATCGCTGTAAGCGTTTAGATTGGCGAGCCGATCGGCCTTCTCATTTCCAAGGATTTCAGTATGTCCAGGTGACCATCGGATTGCCACTTGCCTGTTCCTTATAATCTCATGACAGTGCAGAAATGTCTATTAGGATGAGTTAAAGGCGTTACTCCTAATATACCAGATGATTGAGGTGCTGTCGATGCATATAGTGATTTGCCCAGCCGGCTCCAATCGGACAACACACTCCAAACCTTTTAGAGCACCCACTACCTCAGCGTCGAAGACGTGCAAAAGCAGGTTGATCGCCCTATAGCCGGATGCCACTGGAAATTATCCCTAATAGATCGCGTAGCCATAGCCGACTATCTTTTGCCCTCAATGGTACTGTTCAGTGCCGTCCAAGAAGACTGTGATATGACTATCAGACAGACAGTTCCACTATTATGTGAATTCAAGTGCGGCTGCTTCTTTCTTCATGCTTTTTGTAGGATCGTTGCGGCTCCCTGCAGAGAAGTGTGATGGGGAGAGTATTGGTCTTGGTGCTTTCGGGATCAATCCGGCTAGTCTGTGGAGGTTGGTATTGTTTATCTTGCGTTGAGGTGCTCATGCTAGACGAATCGCCAGTGAGTGATTTTCGTCCACCTTGCGGAGTCGGAGCGCGAATCTTATTCGTACCTGTTCAAGTGCTAGCTCGCCGGGCGGTAGTCCAGAGTCTCTCAGGATCGCAATGGTCGAAGTTGTGTATCAAGCGGGTAGAACTCCTCTTGCTGCTAGGATAATTGCTTGATCGATTTTGGTGATGTAACCGCCCAGCCTTGTGCTTACCATTGTACCACGGGCGGCTCCCCCCGCTTGGTTTGACTTCGTTCGGCCTGTGTACCATACCTCGGATCTATAGAGGGCAGAGGGGAGGACACAGGTGATTATCCCCTTGTGTAATGCCACAGCTGATAGGCCATGGCGTGTCTATGCGAGCCCTTTGATATGCCTCGCGATCTTGCAGGCTTTCGCTTCTTGTTTTGCTATATATCTTTTGAAGGAAAGCTTCCAATCAAACCAGACTTTCAGCCAGCGTAGGGCTGGTTGAACAGTTTCGTTACCTGTCTTGCTGATTGAACAGATCGTTATCTCATCATTCATCTCTAGGTACAGGGTGTACACCTCTCTCCTCCGGGAGAGGTATATCATCTCTAGCTTTTCCGGTGCAAACACTATACGGTTTCGTTCACCCCACTGAAAAATCTGACAGAGATCGCATTTGAGGAGATCAACGTTCTTGCAAACATTCTTGAATA
Source organism: Botrytis sinoallii (assembly GCF_014898435.1). Taxonomy (NCBI): domain Eukaryota; kingdom Fungi; phylum Ascomycota; class Leotiomycetes; order Helotiales; family Sclerotiniaceae; genus Botrytis; species Botrytis sinoallii. The sequence goes on along the minus strand of NW_024066030.1, from coordinate 2,650,311 downwards.
CACGATAGATACAGACATCGTTAATATACCCGAAACGCAGTTTAGTATCTTGATTCAAAAGCTCAACAAGGTACAGAACATATAGTACAGATAAGAGTAGGGAGCCCTGCGGGGTGCCGCATTTAACGCGACTGTATTCTGTGGTTGCGTTTTCCAGCCGAACTCTTACTAAGCGGTCGCTCAGAAAGGCTTGGACTAGTTGCAGAAAGGAACGGGGTCACCCTTGCTGACACATGCATTCCAATAGCCTGTTCGGCAGGAGTGCATCGAACACGCCTTATACATCCAATATAACCATCGTGATTTCTTGTTTGCAAACAAAGGCCTCTTCGACATCATATGCAAACGAAATGACCAGATCCATTACTGCTCGCTTAGGGAGCGTTTTACTATATTGAGGGCTGAGTATACCTGCTATCATCGCAGTCCATAAGATGCATCGAGCGATTATACGTTCCAGACCCTTCGAGATGCATGAGAATAGGGCTATCGGTCGCCAGGATCGTACTGACGATTTGTCTTTCTTTCCGATCTTAGGGATCATTACCACCTCTGCCCGTCTCCATCTGTCTGGGAAGTAGCTAAGTTGCAGGCATCTATTGAAGATCCCAGCGATCATCAGTCCAATGGAGTCCCAGCAAGCCTGTATAGTTTGGATATATCCTAATATAGAATCTAGATCTAGTGAGAAGGTTAATAAAGTTATATTGTATTCACAGGATACGATTAATATATACTATCACATTCTATTCGGATCGAAATCGATTTGGTATAAATAGCTAATTACTGCATATTTAATTATTGATTAAATATTGAAAAAAATACAATAGACTTTTCTCAATTCCGTATATACAAGTATTTGTATTATTTTCATAATTGAATCTGATATGATAGGCTACAAAATTATTATATCTAATCTATATCGCTATAAATCTGTATAGTACTCTACAAAAAAGCTTAAGACTTTCCGATTTCGAAATATTATATACTAATTTCCATATATTATACATTTCAAAGATCAAATCTCTTTTTTCCTTTTATCATTTACTTTCAGAACACCAATATTTGGTATATAGAACAGAATGGGAGCTGTTGACTATAGGGAGGCAGGATGGGCTAGGGTCAAGCGGCTCAACCATATCCTGATCAGCAAAACAATCGATTACCTTGTTGCTCTCAATCTCAATATACCCAAAGAACTACTTGATTATAATATCGTAGTATTGTATTACTTGATAGTATTTATAATATACCTATTGAAAGAAGGTAGTGGTGTTTTCTCGTATTCCCCAGATTACTAAAGTACTATCAATGTATAACTATATTCGTTTCTGATAAAGACAATCAATAATACTCAGGAGACGTTTTAGTCCCCACCACACATCAATCGCCTCAGCATCAAAAACATATGATTATTCGTGTACATAGTTGTAGCCACTATCGATCTATTACTTGTCGTAATAGATTGCAAAGCTATACCCCACACAGTGACTGTGTTTGTTATATTGTTCAAATCCGTTTGAAAATACAGAGTAGTTTTCTTAAGGAATTAAATTCTATTATTCCTTGAATGTTTTTGTAATGTCCTTTTTGTTTATATCATTTGTTGGATCGATATAATACTCGGGAGAGAAGTGAGGTTGTAAGAGTTTGGAATACTTGATAACAGGGATTGCTTGTTTCATTTTTTGTAGTTTTGTATTGGGACCTTTCAGAGTATCTGTGCCTTATCCTTTTTTCCTAATGTATAGCTTTAATTGGTTTATAAGTAGATATTGTATATCTATTGTCTAAAGCTGAAATGCGAATCTCAATCTAGCTTACTCTAATACAACAATTCCAGCTGGGAGACCAGTTTCTACAAGGAGTGTGGTTGTCGAGGTCGTCTTATAGACGGGTAAAGCTCCCCGTGCCGCATTGTGAATCGTCTTGCTGACTAGGTCGATGTGTTGTTTTTTCCAGTATAATATATAATAATGAAATTATAATCGGTAAATAATTCTATTCAATACACTTATCGAGTATTCAGTTATTTAATTGATATAAAGTACTCAAATACTTTATAATCAATATATACTTTTATTTGATATAGGGATCCGATAAGTTTAGCTTTCTAGTAGCCTAGGGATTTAATGATTGCGAGTATTTCTTTATTATAAACTTTATAATTCAGCTTAGTGGCAATTATTGTTTTCGAAAATAAGTAATTGATAATTATTTATTACTATATTTCTGAAATAGTATACTAGTAACTATATTATCGAATATATCGGTTTCCAGTATACAGAATAGTATATAATTATAATACTATAGGAGAAAAGTGGAGATGAATCTGTCTTTGAGAATATCAAATGCGATTTAATAGATTTCGTTGAAATGGAATTTGACATTCGCTTTTATAAGTTTGTAAAGAGGTTTTGCTATTATATTATAATTCTTAATAAATTTATTGTTTTTATATAAAAAATAATATAATAATATATCTTTTTATATATATATATACAGTTCTATATTCATATAGTATACTAAGAGCAAATCACAATATCACATGATCAGATCACATGATCGTCGCTTAAGAGAGCTCTTAGCCTAGAACGGCCTGAAAATCAATTCTTTATTAGCTCTTTATTAGTTCTTTCAATCCATTCGTAGTAAGATCGACATAGTACTAGCGAAATCGAATAAGGAATAAGAAAGAAAAGCTTTATTTGATGGAATGGCCGGATTAGGAAGAGATCTACGAGAAATAAACGAAAGTGGAAAGCTAGATTAGTAGGAAAAAGCATAAAATAAGGCCTTTTCCCCTCGAATATAGAAAAAGAAAATAAGATATCAATATACTGTTTCATGAAAATCACGTGTTTCATAGCTATTTAGTTGTTAATACGAGCCAGCTTCCCATAATAGACTAATATTAGTCTATTCCCTCTTATATACTATATACTCATATACTAGCTCATGACCTACGATAAAATTAATAATAAAAATTACAAAAATCTAAAAATGATTAGATACCCTTTACAGTAATAAAGTAAGTTTAAATAGTAATCATTTTAATTTTTTCTGGATTGATTTGTATACCATCTATAAAAATAATAAAACCTAAATACTTTATACATTTAACATTGAATTCATACTTCTTGAGATCTACCTAAAGACTAACAAACTTAAATTGTTCGAGAACATACTTAACGTATTCCTTATATTCATCTTCGTTTTCAGAATATATAAGAATATCATCGAGATAAACAATATAGAAGTTATTTAAATAGTCAAATAGGATATTGTTTATATATTGTTAGTAAATCGCAGGGCTATTTATCAGTTCAAAAAGTAAAACTTTGTATTTATAGAAACCATATCGAATATAAAGATAGTATATTCTTCGGAAACTGGATTCATACAGATATAATGGAATATTTGTCGAATATCTAATTTGATATACACCTTTGCATCAGTAAGTTATACAAGTATCTCGTTAATAAGTGGTAAAGGGTATCTGTCTTTGCATATTAAAGAATTAAGTAATTAGAAATCTATACAAAACCTTAAGCTTCTATTCAGCTTTTTTACAAAGAGAATTGGTATTGTGAACAATACTTAATTGGATTCTATAAATCTTTTAATAAGATTTTCTGTAATATATTCTTTAATAACTTCAAACTTGTCACGGGATCACCTCTGGGAGTATTCAGAAGCTTTACCGCTGAGCTAAACGCCCAAAAGACTAGGAGGTAGAACTGGAAGTTCTACCTTACTCTCACATATATAGCAGGACAGGACAGGACAGAAAGGGCTTAGTGTCACCCCGTGACAAAACTGTTCAAGTAATATTTTATATAGAGGATTATATTTGAAAGCTTTTTTATCTTCTTCTTCAAATATAATCTTGTAATCATACAATCAGGAGAGAAATAGAATATTGGACTTGTATTTGGAGAATGCTCGATAATATTACTAATAAACTTTAGAAATCAGAGATTCCATTTCGATATTTGCAATAATACAATTAAGAGTAGTAATAGTTTCTAGTTTAAAATTATTTAAAACAGTAATTGTGGTTGAGATTTGATGGTTGTTGTTTTGATTAGATTTGTAAATCGAAATAACATTATTAATCTTTATACATATAACTATAAAGATTTTATAATCCTTGTTTCTCTTACAAATAAATTGAAATTGAGTTGGCTTGAGTGTATAAATATTGAATGTATTGGAGATACAAAGCGGAAGAGATTCGTAAACAGACTGAATAGAGATTTGATTGAGAATAGATTTCTTCTTTAGATTAACTGGAACCTGAGCTTCGATCGCATCTGAGATTATTGTATTAGTCTCTTGGGGAGGGGTAATAAGTATCTCAGGTACGATCGATGCTATGATCGATTAAAACAATCGACTTTAACTCGGGTCTCTACCAACCATTTGCGATCTAGGATTACACTATATAAACCTAAATCAGTAATGAGAAATAGCAAATAAGACTATTGTCAAGCATTAATCATAAAATTAAGAAATATGAAATGAGTAATAACTTTACTTTGTACATTATTGTAGCTTTTGACTTCAATTAATAATTCAAGTAGTATAAAACGGGATTTGAATATAGGGAATAATAATAAAAAAGTATTTTATCAATAAAAGCGAAGCTATTCACTCCAGAATCTATAAGAAATTGAATATTGTATAAATATCCGTTTTTCGAAAGTATATATGATAGGTTTATAGAATTATCTCCCATTAGTTTTGTTAAATTAAGGAATCTCATATCCCGGATTACACTTAGAAGGGAACTTCTACCTAAGCATATTGATTTAAACATTAGTCTTCGGCAATACGAGCAGACTCAACAACTTCTATTTACACTTCTTGATTTATATCCTTCTCGGTATTCTCTTCTATATTATAAAACTCTTTGTTTTTCTCCAATCTCTTGAATCTCGATTATAGTGTTTACATTACTTATACATAGCATAAAACTGTAATTCACTCCCAATACAAAAACAATAATACTATAATTGAAATTGTTTTCTGAAAATAAAGTATTATTTGGCTTGAAGGTTCTTATATAGCCAATAGAAGTACAAAAAGGATATTGGGTATGAAACTGAATAGATAGATTCGAATTACCCAATAAACAGAAAATGCTTCTAGGGGTAATCGACGAATCGGTATTACTAAATAACTTTCTAAAAATATCTCTTTAATCGTTCTGTAACAATTGCATTCTCGAAGCGTAACTTCGAGTTCATTGATTTTAATAAACTTAATAACCAGATCCTCAACAATATAGTATTTGTTGATATAGAAACTAATAACTCATCAGAGGAAATCGAATATTTTTTCTTTCCAAATCGTAAAGGAGAGTTATCGAATCAGTGATTTCTGCTTGTATAACTAATAATTTAAACCTGCAATATTATACTAGAAAATTTCCTTATTAAATATTATTAAACATAACCCAGTATTTATACTCAGTTTGTATATAATCAGCTTTGACTAGATTCTTGTAAATAGCTACAAGCTGATTAATCAATTGCTATTCTATTAAACAGAAAACTTGAATATATAACGAAAACACATATTCTTATACCTCTTCTTCTATTTAATCTACTACATAAAATCGCCATTACACTTCCAAGATAAACAAATTTTCGTAAAATTCGAATTGCTCGATAATTAATAACTGCCGAAGACTTGTTTTCAGCTCTACACCATTTTTGAGTTTGGATGAAAGATTGATGGGCTTTGGAATGTATGAACGCTTTATTACAGTGGTAGGTAAACGAGAATAGAGTGTTTAATGAATTTGTAGATCGCTCAATAGAGTGATTGGGTTTTAAAAGAGATCTGCTATCAATATTTGGAAGGGATTGTTGTGAAGACTGACTTGCGAATAGAGGTTTTTTTTGTTCTTCCTTTTCCTGGTAATAAGAGATACCCTTTCATAAAATCAATTAGAATATCAGAAATCCAGACTCTGTGATTGCAAGGGAATTTGTATGATATTGCTATCAGTATCTTAGATTTTATTCTATTTATTTATTTATATTAATTAACATCTGTTTTGGACCTCCCTAAGGGTATTTAGACGTGCTAAGATAAGGAACTATTTGAGCAGCATGATCGTCGCGACCGAATTTAGCAATTTAACTTCAATGCCAGGGGCTATTCGCTCCTCTACAAATGCGATCTGCTTCTGTTTCCAGAAGGGAACGTCTGATCCGGGTTGTTGTTGAGGCAAAGCTTGGTTTCCGGGTAGATAGATTCGTTATAGGCTTCGATCCTTATGGTAGAGGAGAAGAAGCGAGAATAGATTGCTATTTGTTTAGCCGAGCAGCAGGGCTTTTGTGTTATATATTGGGTTTGCGGTTTTTAGGGTATAATATATTCGAGTAATCAGTTGAGTGATGAATTTATAAGAGATGAACAGCAAGCTTTGTTAAAAAGATTGTTGCTTTCTAAGGGTCCTTTAATAGTTAGAACAAATCTGAATGTAGAACTTTGAGTCAATAATCAGCTAAATAAACTTGCTAGGTATGTGTAAGAGTTTCTTGATATATGTAATCGCCTGTTTGTTAGATTGCATTTCTATAGGGATAAGAGGCTAGTCTGAACACTTTAGATTGTTTATAGTACATTTAAAGAAGTGATATAATTCCTTAGCACTGCCGCATAAGCAGTCCAGCTTGTTATTTTGATAACCAAATCGCTGATGGTAAGCGGCGTAGTCGCCGTGGCCTGTTTTCATAGCTATTAATCGATGTAAGACTGCTTTTGGTAGAGTTAGTTCCTTTAGCTCCTTTATACTATATCTAGGAGACCACTCCTTGTAGCCAGCGGAGAGAAAGAAGTTCATCTCTTCCCACCAGGTAGATTCTGCGTGTAGGCGCTTCTGACGGACGATCGTTCGGACCCCACTGATTGTTGGTAACTTGTCGATTGCCTGGTCCATAGGCCCAATTGCGCCTGCGTTTGCTAAGCAGAAATGAATTATATTATAACTACTTTCTAGAATATATTATAACACAAAGTAGGTTCGCTATACCTACAGGACGCTTTCCCGGCTTACTTGTAATAAAGCCACTAGTACTAGGCTTCTATAGAATCTTCTGATTATGTTAAACCATTTATTATATGATTACCTTCGGAAGTTCTGGTTAGAATCAAAACTATTCCTTCATATCTTTATTTCTGTTTGCTTTTTAAGTCTATCTAATACCTTCATTATACCCTTTACTCTATAGTATCCAATTATAAACCGACACACACATCCGTCCTTCGAGTCATATAGATAGTATTGCTATTGCTATTATTATATATTATATCTTACAGCTAATAACTGTTTTATATACCTTGCCGAATTTCTCCTATATAACAAAACCGACTATGTCTCGCAGGCTTGCTATTTCAGACTTCTAGCCAGATAGCTCTTTTATAGTATTTCCAATTTATTAATTAAAGCTCTACTTGTAAAATTCATTTTCTTAATGTATAGTTTATAATTGAAATAGAGTGCTAGGAACGCATTGTATATATATATTGTAGGATTAGTCTCTGTCTGAGATCCTTTGTCGCTATAATATTGATCGAGCATTATCAAGTATGGCTTGCTAAAAGTGTTCTTTCTATATCGGAACTCCTCTATTGCTATACCACTCCCGCACACTCGGAAATAAAATATTAAAAAACATCCCTCCTTCTATTTCATATATACTCCTGCCAGCCCTAGTAGATATTGTTTTAGTTTTTGTATACTTTTTACTACTTCCCTTATTATTTGTAAATATCCGATTCGGTATACCTGTAGATTATATATATTGTTAGATTGTGAAAACTCTATATACTAATACTCCAGAAGTATTCTGTCGATTTTCGTTTATCAAATTAAGAATATCGGTTTTGTTTTCAATACAGGTTTTAGTCAGACTTAGCTATATTATAGAAGCTTTATTATTTATTGTTTTAAGGGTTAGTTTTTGTTTTACAGATGTTTTATTGCGATATACTCTAACTCTACTCTCCATACAGATTTGTAAAGGTATAGTTCCGCATCAATCCTGCTTTCATCTCCCTTTCACTATCGAATAATTTTTATTTCCATTTTGCTGGTAGTTCTTTATTCCAAGTATTTTTGTGATTACCCTCTGGTGATTAGCTGTGTGTACCTTCGCTTTTAGTACAGCCTCCGATTAGTGTACAATTACCACCCGGCTCCAGCTGACTCTACTTAGCTCTCCGATTGTATGATTGAAGGTTTGTAGGATACACCACGTACAGATGAGAGTCATCGTATCCCATCAGTATCTTAGAGATTGAGATAGATAAGCGGTATTAAAAACTACACTATAACAATTCGTCTTTGAGTTTTGCAATTTTGTTTTGTAAATCCTTAAAGTCTTTAAGATCGACACTTATTCTTCCTATAATGGAAGAATATACATTGACATATTACCCTTGAGAATTAATGTCTCGATCGAAGAGTCGTTTTCAGACTGTTTATCCTTTCCATATTTATTAGTATTTACATTAGAATCATAAGGATTATAACCATCACTCCATTAAGATTGACTATTATCAACTAGGAATGTTTGGCTGGTGAGAAAGGGAGAGTAATAGAGTTTCTTTGAGGTAATAGATCGGATATAATAGCGGTACTTATAATTCTGTATATTGGGGGTTTATTGTTTTCCATTAAATAGATTTATTTGGAATTAGCCTTCTTCCTATAAATAATATTGAATATTCTCAATATACCCAAGAAAATATTATAATTATAAGGTATTATTTGATTGGCTATTAGATGACTATGTGATTGTATAATAAATTATAGATAATGTAATACTTTACTTTAAAAGAACTATAAGAGCAGGGTACAATTTATCCTTAGAATCTACAACTACAGAATCGGGAGTAAAGTGTTTGTAAAGCACTCCTATATATTAGCTATATACACATAATCATATACATGCACAAACGCGTATGTAAGCGATCGCAGCTGCGATTGGGTGCGATCCGTGACAATTATGCGATCTACTTTTTTTTTGCTTAATTAGGATAAGAGATAAAAAGCTTTTTGCAAAAGTAGGGTATTTTATCCTCTTACTAATTTATTTATTTATTTATAGTGATTACGTTTAATGTCTGACCTCCCAAAGAGTATTCTAGATATACTAAGGAGCAGGCCTACAGATCACTGACGTTCCCGCCACTCATAATAGTATAATATTAGCTAATCAAAAGCTTGTTGCCTCTAATGTTTCTTTGCTCAATATTACTTATAGCAATCCTACAGCTGTTTTATCTAAGGGTTTGTAATTTTCTTTTAAAGGATTTTGTTTTATATATTATTTAGATATTAATAGATAATTAGATCGATCGCTATCGATTGGGAATGTGTTTGGAGTGTGTATAGCTAGTCAGTACAGGTTTTAGGTTGTTCGGAATAAAAAGCTCATCCTTAGAGTATCAGAGCAAGTTAATATTCATACAATTTTGTATAGTTTAGATATATCCTAATATAGAACCTAAATCTAGCGAGAAGATCAATAAAATTGTTTTGTATCTATAGGATATGGTTGATATATACTACATATCCTATTCAAATCGAAACGATTTAATACAAGTAGTTAATTGCTATACATTGATTATTGATCGAATATTAAAAAAATATAATAAGCTTTTTTCATTTCTATATATACAGGTGTTTATATTATTTTGTAATTAAATCTAATATAATAAGTTGTAAAATCATTATATCCAATCCTTATTGCTATAAGTCTGTAGAGTACTCTGCGGGGGAGCTTGAGATTCTTTGATTTCGAGATATTATATACTAGTTTCCATATATCATATATCTCGAAGATCAGGCCTTTCTTTTCCTTTCACTATCTGCTTTCGGAATATAAACATTTGGTATGTAGAGTAAAGCGAGTACTGCTGACTATAGGAAGACAGGAGGGGTCAGGATTAAGCAGCCTAGTCATACCCTGATTAACAAAGCGATCAATTGCTTTATTGCCCTCGATCTCAATATACCTAGGGGATCACCTGATTATAATATCGTAATATTGCATTACTTGATAGTACTTGTAGTATATTTATTGAAAGGAGATAGCTGCACTTCCTTGCATTCCCTAGATTACTAATGTACTATCAATATATAACCATATCTATCCCTGATAAAAGCAATCAATAATACTTAGGAGATATTCTAGCCCTTATTATACACCGATCGCCTTAATATTAAAAATATACGATTATTCATATACTTAGCTATAGCCACTGTCAATCTATTGCTTGTCATTAATATATCACAAAGCTGTATCCTATACAATAACTGTTTTCATTATATTATTCAAACCTATTTGAGAATACAAAGTAATTGTCTTAGGGGATTAAATGCTACTATTCTTTGAATACTCTTGCAACATTCTCTTTGTTTATATTGTTTATTGGATTAATATAATATCTAGAAAAGTAATACATTGTAAGAATTTAGAATACTTGATATAAGGATCATTTATCCTATCCTTTATAGTTTTATATCGAAGCCCTTCAGAATGCCTATACCTCATTCTCTTTTCTAATACCCAGTTTCAATTGATTTACAAATAAATATTATGTATCCATTATTTATAATTAAATACAAATCTCAGTCTGGCTTATTTTAATACAACAATTCCTACTGGGAGATTGGTTTTTATAAGGAGAATAATTGTTGAGGTCGTTTTGTAGGTGGATAAGCTTTCTATACTGTATTGTGAATCGTTTTGCTGATTAGATCGATATGTTTCCTGATTTCGATACTGATTAGAGTATAGCCTACACTTACATATTATTTGTATAATCTATCGAATCATACCTCGAAGCTATAAAGGGTGACAGGGAGTATACAGGTAATGATTGTCTTTTGTAAGCAGGTTGTAAAGGGTCCATAAGCTGTATAGATTATTAATCGGATATAAAACACAATATATATAGTTTTTGTAATATATGTCTTAATATACTATAGAAATATTAAAATATCGATTTGAAAAGATATTAAGCTAGTGTAATATTGGTTATACTCTGCTGATAAATTCTAAAGAGGTTAATATGATAACCAGATCTTGACTTATCCTTATAACTGGATTTACAATTTTATACTTCCTCGATATATAAAATAACTCAAACTTTTCTGAAGCAAAAAAGACTTTATTCTAATCTTCCCATCTTAGAATATGTTGTATGGTTTAATAGAGCATATATATATTTATAGATAAATCTCTGGATATATGATATATAACTATATTATTAGTGTAGCTAAAACACTATGCTCTATCTTGATTGAAAAGCTCTACGAGATAGAGGGTATATAGAATCGGGGAGAGCGGCGATCCCTAGGGGGTGCTGTATGCAACCGGAAAGTCCTTTATCATGATCCCTTCAAGCCTTATACATATACATCTTTTAGTCAGGAATGAGTCGATGAGTTGCAGGAGCGTTATAGGCTAGCCCTGCTTCTTTATATGTTGTAAGAGTTGTCTTTTAAGGAGTGTATTATAGGCTGTCACGGAATTCACCGTATAGTGTAACCCTACGGTATTAATCCTAGTACTCCTCCGGAGTACTCATTCCCATGATTACTAAAACTATTTCACTCAGTTCATTTGTGTACCCTATATACCTAATTAGGCGACTCCATCGCTCTGATCAGGGTATATAAAGCAGGTATGATCCTTATGATCACACCTCAAGTCAATCTAGTTTATTATCACTCTATATACCTATCTCCTGATCAAAGTGACCATTAGACATAGCTATTACCTCCGTGATATAGGCCACTTTGTACATTTATGTTTATTAGTGTGATTATTTTGCCTACTGTTAGTGTAAGCTTGGCATTATGAGTAAAGGTAGCTGTAAGATTAATACCGGCTCTTTTCGTTAGCACTCTGTAGTACTAAGGGCTGATAATGTTTGTATTTCATAGTTGTCCATATAATTTGATTAGCGATATATCTTTCTAATCCTTTTCCGATATATAATATCAATATGATCAGCCTTTACGATTTTAGGAACAATCTATCTTTTTTATTAATCTTGAGCAATATAACTATTTCAGTGAGTTTCTATTCGTTAGAATAATAGTTGAGCCTAAAGCAGGCTGTAAAGATCTTATATATTATACTCTTGATATTAGGCCAGTATACTTTGAGAAAGCAACAATTGCCCGATTGATTTGGGTAATATGCTTCTAACTTCTATTATATGTTTTTCCATTTTCTTTATAATAATTATTCTTTTTCATAATAAGATTATCTAATAGCCTTTTCCTGTAATAAATCATATTATAGATTATCTGATACTTTAAAGCAATCGAGTATTATTGCAAAAAGCATTTCGCCTTCTCCCTAATATCAATAATCTCCTGGTCCTCAATTATCAGAGGGGAGACCTTAAGATTTGCTTCTAAGGTCAGCTTATACCAATTTATAACTTTGTATAGTTCCTAATCGTTTTATACATTATCTAAATACTTAATCCAGTAGGCTTGTTTTGATGCTCATATGATCTTCTATAGGTTTTGTTGAGCAATTGCCATATTATCAGTTGTAGTAGTCTCCTTAGCTTATATATATATATAATATACCTTTTTATATCATCGATTCACTACAGAAATAACCAATAGAGTTTGCGGCCTTTCTGTTTCACAACTTCTATAGAAGCATTCAGTATACTTATAAATCTAGCAATCAATCTATCAATATTGTAAATAAACCAAGAGTTAGGATTCTGAAGATTCATTAAATAGTTATTTATTATATCTGCTAGATAGAATAAATCTGAATTGTGTATTTGGATATACATTTACTTATATTTAGAGATTCCTCTATTCAGGATAATAATGATTTGAGTAGTGTGATTAGAGTTATTGTACAAATCATTATTGATTACCGTTAGAACAGTAGCCAGATTAGAAAAGATCAGATCCAGAATATATCCTCTCACATATATAAGGCACCGGGAATCCCGATATACTTTATTTCCTATTTAGTAGGTTCAATATATAAGCGTATCGCCTTGGTTAGTAATTGCTATGCCGGATTCCTACAGATTGTGCTTGGTATTGAAGTCACTTTTGATAACCATACCAATTCTTGGAGTAATTTTTAATCCGAGTATATAGTTTATTATTATTAGATTAAATAGGATATAATAGATATTGAGAATCGAATATTTATTGATATTGATTTATAATAAGTCTTTGCTTCCAGTCTATCTCATTTGTTTGACCTTCAAATCGCCTTCTTTATATATATAAGTAATTACTCAAGGTTTATATTTAGAACTATCAATTGCTTTTCAAATATTGATCGACTAGTATTAATTATATACAATATGATTTTGAGTTGCCGAGTTGTTATATAAGTAGAGCTTTTGAACACAGATGATATTCATCTCAGCCTTCCTGTGACCTGTAGAAGGGTAATATAATTGAAGTATTTATACTCCATATTGTTTATGTGATTATAAGCCCTTCCTTTTTGTTGAGTTTGTATCAATTGTGTAACTTATATAAAGGTAATAGTAGTTTTGTTGGTATTTGACTTATTTCTTTTGTTTATTCAAAGTCGGGAGGTGAGAAGACCTTTTCAATTATAATTGTTATATTGTAATTTACCCCTTTATTAATACAATACAGAGAATTGCAACCCGGGATATGAATCGGGTTATTGGATGGGCCCTTCTCTGAGCAGGCCCATTTAGATAATCGGTTCACCAATTGCTATTTATTCTTATAGATAATAATACAGGCCTCTGGTATAAGGGGTTTGGGGATAACCATTTGAGGCTATTTGGCTAGTGTTGGAGTAGGTATCTTTTCTCTTATATACTTCCTGAGTTTCCCTTCAGTTAGCAGTTCTGACTTTTCTTATTTGTTGGTAGGTAAGCCTGATCAGTTTTTCATTGATTGATTGTGGTGTTGTTGGGTAGTTGTTATACGCAAATCGAAAGGGTTTTAGATATTTTGTATATTGAGTATCGTTTTGGTATTGCTTATGAATTTTTTTGTCGATATGTTTAATAATCAGTTCGCTGTATTTTAAAGCAACGAGCTGAGCGATAATATATATATAGATTATAGTATAGCTAGCACTCATTGGAGTACTGTTATAGTTGAGGGTGTTGCGATCTATCAAAAGGCTTCGAGTATTTACTAATATTAAATAACCGAAATGATTTTACTATCTTCTTAAACTAACAATCCAATTAACCCTCCCTATAAAAAGGTTTATCCCGTACTTAGAAACTCTATATTACACCAGTTCCTCTCCTACCTACACTTTGATCTCTTTTCGGATAATTATATCTGGGAATGTTGTAAGCACACTCAGCGTATTGTAAGGGATCTGAAGCATAATATAATTATACCAGATCTCCGCAGCTTGAGTATTATCCATACCAAGCGCGGTGATTAGCCATATATGATTTTCGTTTTATAAAAGATTCTTACATTCCTCTAGCATCTTATATCCTAGGATTTATTTTGTTTTATTGTAATGAAGCAAGAGGATTAATTTGAATCTTAATTCAGGAATTGCTTTTATAATCTTCAATTACAATTCGAAGAGGTTATTAGCAATTATCTATTACCCATTTCCTATCTTTATAAAGATTATACAACTATTTCACTCTTATTGTTCACATTCCTGTATTGTCTCCGTTATCTTAGACATGCTCGCCTTAGCACCCTTCAATGCTTAAGATGTTCTTCCAGTCTTGAGTGTATTAGTATAGGATTTAGTAGTTCCTTTTAGGGTTGCTCTTGTAATTAGTATAGGAGTTCTCTATATAGGCCCAGCTTGTTCTATAATCTTGATCATACTATCAATATATACAGACCTTAGCGTATCGGCATAGCTTAATTCCATTTTGCTTAAAATTTTAATATATACATCGATTACAAGCCTTCTAATCACTATAAATAAATAAATAAATAAATAAATAAATAAATAAATACATCGATTATATTTACAATCTTTAAAGTTACTCGTTACTTTCCGTTCTCCTTATAGAATTAATTGGTTATTGCTTTGTAGATAAACCGTATATTGTTATCTCCACTCGTTTCAGTTATTGATGTGATTGTTGTTGTTGTCGTTGGAGCGATTGGGTCGCGACCCGATACGCTCGGCGATGCGACAGATCGCTCACGACCACACATTGACGATATCATGATGAGCCCTCGAGGCTGCTCTTCCTTTATTATATATATAATGGAAATATAGCCTTAGATAATATAAATATTATAATCGAAATCCAAGAGATTGTTAATTATTATTATTATTATTATTATTATTAGTAATTTTCAACCGGGCCGTATAGGCGAACCTCCCAGGGGGCATTACGGTTAGGCTAACTGCGGGATAATCTCTAATTTATATGATCCCCCTCTCCTAAAAATGAGATCTCAATACCCTCAGTAGCCTCCCAAGCAATAGCTAGCACACTTACACTTTTGTCTCCAATCCTTTGAGCGCCTCCGTACACACTTTCCAATCTTTTATATAATATTTTGATTAAAAGCTGCTTTATCCTATAAAAATAGCTTTTATATACATTCTAATGTAACACAGTGTATTACATATATCGATTTTGTTTTTTATAACCTTGCTATATCAATCACCTCCTATTCTGTATTTGTGTTCACCTGGATTGGTCAATCCATTTCCATTTCCTCTTCCTATTCTTCTGGTAGCGTTTTAGAGTATATACTCCTGTAAAAGTTTATTATAATAATAAATTCAGTAAACTTGGCTAGTATATACATTAGCTATTTCAGTAATCATTCTTGAGCCACCCAGTTGCAGAATGGGTATTTGGGCCTGATATCTGGGGGCCAGGTTTTGTAGATCGTAAGGACTTTGTAGCAGTACATGATGTGCTTGGGGGATTTATATACGCTACATAAACAATAAATCATTACTTCCTCGTATTTAAATCGTCGATAATAGCTTTCGAAATCGCTATATGCTAAGCGGATCACTAGTATGCGGTAGAGAATAGCTTGTAAGAGTTCTAATTCATTAAAGCATTTGTTTATGCTCCTTGGATTCCATTTCTGGTACTATTTGGAGAATATTGGTTTCTATTTAATCTATTATATCTATATTATCGATTCCATAGTAGTTTTTGCTATAGAGCAAATACTGCTTGTTATAAGTCGATTCGCATACCCTGAAACTGATTTTCTTGTCCCTTTATCAGCAAGTATATCCGCACGCTCATTCCTTTCGATCCCTGTGTGGCCTGGCAACCATTTGATCTGGATCGAGTGCGTTTGCATTAGTTTTGTAATATTTGAGAAAAGCCCACTACAATATGATAAAGGCTATACCTCTCATTCCTTATATCACTGATATGCTATCAATACACATACAGATTTCCATTTGTTTTATGCTGGTGATATTTCTGATTACTACTTGAAGGCCTCGATATACCCCGATTGCTTTCGTGTCGAATATATGAGAGTTGTAATGCAATCCACCGTTTCCTTCGTATACTACCGTCTGTCCTTTATATACAATATATTCATATCCTACTCGCCTACTATCCTTATCAGTCTGTTTTGATTTATTAGAGAATATAATGATCTGATCATGTATACACTTGTTTTATCATTCCTGAAACTACTCTACCACTACCTCTTTCATAAGGCCTTTAATAGAATCTGTTCGATATTCTGGTGTATAGTGGGGCCCTATTAAAGTTGTCTCCTTGATTCGGGGAAGGCACTGGCTAATCACCTAAACCTTTGTTCTGACTGACTGCAATTGGCCTTTCTTGTTGCCGGAGGAGTAGGTGGCTTTTATTCCTTGGTGATAAAGAGGGTGTTTTGGATCAATAGTTTGGGCACGGAGGGCTGCTCTCCATTTTATTTGTTCTAGTGCTACTTCTGCTGGTGGGAGAGCGCTGTCCCAAGAGATTGTTAATGTAGAACTCTTGTGTATCCTCTTACTAAGTTTATTTTCTATTTCTACAAACAATAATCAGAGCAACTAAGCTCTATATCCCTTACAACAACAATATTATTACAATAAGAGGAAGAAAAAAAGGAAAAAGAGGAGAAAGGATATTGCATAACAAAAGAGAGATCAGCTTACCTAATAGGAAAAAGCTTTTAGGTCCCAAAAGGCTGACTCTACTCGCCCCATCAAAATACATACAAATACCAATACCTAACTATTCAAATAACATTCAATCATGCTCCTCTGATTATTAACTATAAAGGGAAACAAGAACCAGATTCACTTATTAAACCTACCATTCTTTTCTTTAGATCAATCTTTGAGGTAATTGTTTCAAGCTTAATGATTGTAATCATAAAAGAGCGAACAGTTTCTCTTATTGATATTAAACTATTAAATTCAGGTGATACAAGAGGAATTGGGTTTTCTCTTTGAGATTTTACTAGCATACACATCAACACTCTTTTATATTTGTAACTCTTTATCCTGACACATCTAAATACTCTTCGGGAGGTCCAAAACAGATGTCAATTAATATAAATAAATAAATAAAATAAATATTTATCTATTTATTTATCTATTTATTTATCTATTCATCTATAAACTCTAAATACAAAAGGAAAAGAAAAAGAAAAAGAAAAAGAACAACCTCTAAAAAATATAAATCTAATAATTAAATCATTCTCAGATATGATTTTCTAGCAAACATACTCTTCAAATAGGTATCTATGCATATCTAAATAATACATTAGTAATTTTCACATGATCTTACTACGCGTCTAGAGTTTGTAGGGGAAATAGTGTTTATTTTGCTTTATTTACTTTATTTGACAAAAAGACCATTGTCCTCCGCAAGGAGCCCGGCTGGTTCAGTGGTAGAGTGATCGGGTCACTCTCTCATTGTTCTACGATTTAAGGCTATAGCGATCTGATCTACATGGATCCACTCTATATGCCGCCTCATAGGCCACTTTAGTGTAAACCTCTTGATACAACTCTACTAAGCTTCGACAATCTATTGCTAATCCTAATAGAGCTTTTTTATTATGGGTTGCAAAAGCAATCGATCGAATGCTAAAGGGGAACTAATCCCCTTTCCAACCACCACCACTACGCCTATACACCACTCCGCTATTCAGCGGAATCATCGTTCCAGCTACTCCTCTCGAGCGGCCCAATAGCCGAATCCTCCGTTTCTATGGAGTATTATTATATATACACCTGCTTCTTTGAAGCAATATATCTGTATACACTGCTCCTGCCTATATATAGTTTTATGGCAGGAGTAATTGTATAATCAGAGTGTTCCTCTCTACGAGTAGCAGGAAGCGTTAGGAATATAGGGCCGATCAAATGGCCCTATTTGCAAACATTACACTGGCTTGTTTAGGATATATAGAAGGAACTGGGTTTACCCTATGAGGTTTTACTAGCGTGCGCATCAGCGCCTTTCTGTATTTGTAACTCTAGATCTAGCCACGTCTTTCATACCCCTAGGGAGGTCCTCTACAAGACGTTAATCACTATAAATAAATAAAATAAATAAATAAAAATAAATAAATAAAATTTTACTTTATTTTATTTCATTTTACGATTTGTATTAAGATGTATATCTATGATTATAATCATATTTTCTTATCTGTGACTGAGAATTCGATTTGATGAAGATATATTTAGATTTGAATTTGAATTTGAATTTGAATTTGAATTTCAATTTGAATGCTGCCCCCGCGCTGCTCAGAATTGAGGTCTGGGGTTTTTTGGGGGCGGGTGAGGGGGGTGGATAATTCCAGGCTCTCTTCTTTTGTCCCTAGTTGAGATGAGATGAGATGCGAGGGAAGGGGAGGATTTAATCGTTGCTGAATGATTTCGTCTTGGTGTACATATAATACATACAGATAGTACTATGCATGTGATTATTTTTAATAACTTGAGATGTTGTTCGATATGTTGGCAGATAGATAGATAGGTAGGTGTATTGGTGATTTTCTACTATTTCGAATCTGCGAAGAGAATGAGCAAAGGAGAGAAGATTGGTTTCATTATGTATACTACTGATTGTGTGGGTATGTACGTATGTGGATACTTCATATAAGTCTGTGATGAAGCATGGAATTGATGGTTTCGAGGTGATATCTGGATGCTGGTGTGGAACGCGGGTTTGGTGTTTGGGAGGGTCGGGGTGTTTGAAGTATTAGGGGGAAAGGGGGAGGAAGGAGAATAGATATGGTTAGGTATGGTTGGAGATTAAATCGTAGGGATTCTGCGGGCGAGGGATGTGGGATGGGTGTGGAACGGAAGTGATGTATTCTCTCGGTTGGGCTTATGATGTTGTGATTGAGGTGTGCTTTATTGATTTTCATCGAGCGGAAGGTGTTTAGGGGAGGAAGAGAGGTTGATGGATAGATGAATGAGAATCAGGATAGAATGAAAAGAAAAGACGGTATGGATGAAATGAGTGTGTGCTTTAGCTAGTTATAAATGATGTGCAGAACGCGACGTCAAGTGATTACACCTGTATTTTCTTATTCTTTCCTCCATAACTTTTTTGGTAACATGTGTTTACATCGATATCTCGACTCTACAAGTTTGGTAATAGGATTCCTTTCTTCATATTCTTTGCCTTCACCTTTCCCATTCTCTGTACTCGCGATTAACTGAAATCTTTCTACCAGATTTGCGGACCACGTGCGAGAAGTATTGAGCCGATTACCAGGCATTCGATCGTGGAGTCTGAGTCTCAGTTTAGAAACATGGTGATTGGGAATATAATAAGAATATGTATGTTAATTATTAAGAAGTTGAGAGGTGAAGTCGAAGTTAAGCGAGAGCATTTGCGCTTACAACATTAGAGATCGGGGTTTGTGGATCCCTGTAAATAGGGTAGTTTGGGGGCTATAAAAGATTTCTAAATATCGTGCTCGGTTTTATCAGTGATGAATTCAACAATGATCGTCAGTTACGACAATCTTGTAATAGCACCCAATTTGTCGGTCGTTTGTCGTTGTGCGATGTACCGAGTTCGTGCTGGATGGAGCCCGAGTCTGAGGACAATAAGTGAACATTTGAATAATGTTGTTGATTGCGGATGTGAAATGTGAGCTAATGATTCTGGATGCGTGAATAGCAATAGAAACCGCGTTTAATGAGAAAATATCTGGCTGGAAAGAAGACATGTCTCGTCTCACTGGTTTCGCGAGACTTCTTTTCAAACTTTTTTCTCGCGCGGCGCTAACCTCGAAGAAGTGAACATAGTATATAGTTTCTCGCATCTTCCACCAGCGGTCCAGACTATAGAAGGAAAGTAAAAGGCTAGCAGTATAGGTATTAATCTTATAGACGATATGGAGGTAAAGGGAGGGGATCTGCGTAACGGAGCGGGGTGGGAGAATTGGTGAGGGTAAATTGGGTGAACTGTACACCTCATATGACAAAACTGTGTGGGAATACTTTGTTGAGTTGAAGTTAATGGAGATTCAAATGCGATAATCACGGGCTTTGCAGAGATGTGGGGTTCTTAAATGGGTCTGTTTTCTGAATGGGTCTATCATCCATGTTTGCAGATGCTTCAGTCTGAAAATTGCTTGAGGCTGGGAGTGTTGATAACAACTTAGCTCAGACAGATGGATATGACCTGTACACCACAAGCTCATGGGTTTAACACAAAAGTGGCAAGGTTTTATCAAAGAAAAAAACGGTGATGAGTGGAATCGCAAGTAAATGAACAGATTTATCTTGTTCTACGTGGATACAAGCTTTGTTTTACACGAAACTAATACATGCTTGGTGGCTCATATTGCAGGTGAAAGTTTGGTGAATGTATATGAGGATGCAAGAAAGAGTTGCTTGTTAGGCGTTGGAGTATGGCTTGTATAGAGGCAAGGGCTTTAGGGGAAGGGTCAAGTAAGAAACGGGCGAGAAGGGTGAAAGGGCTAAGAGTATGGATAATTCATCATCGGCATCACGCAAGCCATATTCTGACCATTCAAAATATACTGGGCCTCATCGCATATCACAGATAGATCAGAAGTGGCAAAGACGTATTTTCGCTCATGCCACGTAGGGACTTATTCTCTGTTATTTATTTGAATAGATACGGAGATGCCAAAAGAAGGGAGAGACGAAACGGAGACAGCGGCAGGGAAATTCCGAGCTCAAACTGCTATTGAATATTAGTTATATAGTCATCAAGGGACGAATCAAGACTTACAAGT
Organism: Botrytis sinoallii; assembly: GCF_014898435.1. NCBI lineage: Eukaryota > Fungi > Ascomycota > Leotiomycetes > Helotiales > Sclerotiniaceae > Botrytis > Botrytis sinoallii. The sequence goes on along the minus strand of NW_024066030.1, from coordinate 2,629,082 downwards.
AACGAATGGGGAGCCATATGCGGCGGGCGCTTTGAAGAAAAGAGCGTCTATTACTCATTAGATAAACACATGGAGTATCCATATATACATTCAAACTTACTGTACCATATGGTAAATGTTCTTGAGGCCACTATTGAATACTAGTTATTCTTGTTCAGAGGTTTATCATATATATATATAAGTGATATATAATATATACGCGAGTGGTGACTCAGATTTAATATTGTCCTTTTTTGAATATTGATTTCAACTTGATTATTTATTTACAATAATAGAGGACCTGTATATATAGGCCTTTCAGGACTATCTAGAACCTTCTATTTTATCTCTTGTATTTCTAATCAATGTTGTCATCGCTACAAGACTAGAATCTTCTATAAGCCTCTATCGATCCTGATTACCCCTCATTCCTAGTAATCTTAAATACAAGGCATTAAGGTTCAACAGTTATAAAATTATCAAGGGACGAATCAAAACTTACCATAAGCGGATGGGGGGCCATATGTAGCAGGCGCTGTAAAGTTATAAATGTCTATTACTCATTAGATAAGCACATGGAGTATCCATATGTATATTCGAACTTACTGGCATGGAGGTGAGCCATTCTCGAGTGGAGCATCCACTGACGCTCCGAGAGGCACGGTTCTTCACCCGGAGGGGTAGAATTGAGGATACGACGTATTTCCTCTAGTTCCGACATCATTTTCTATTCATATAGTTAGTAGTGCTTTAATTGATTAGATTTGGGTTGAAGAATGTGAAGACAAAAGATAACGACGAGACTTGGATATCTGGGTGAGGATGGAAGAATTAGACGGCCTTGGACAATCAAACTGTCTAGAACAATTAATGTAACAATTGTAATATGCCATAGTCATCCTTAAGTAACACGGGAATGTATCATCAAAAGCCACGAAGACTCCAGACTCTTCGCACAGACCCAGGTTTCAGAGAATTTCAGAGACAAAAGAATGATCATTGTTGTGTACTATTAGGGGAAGAAACGGGTTGAGACAGTGATCAATAGTCATCAAGATAGAGCAATCTAGCCCATCTGCTGAAGTGTTTAAATGATGGGTTTGAAATTAGACTAGGATACCAAGAGAAATAACTCAAGGTGGTGAAAAGATTCTTCGAAAGTAGCAAATTGTCTTGTATGGAACTGACAAACAGCTTCATAACTCTCGACGTGGTTTGAATCCATCTAAAAACAGTGCATTGAAGTGATTGTCTGGTCTTCAAGTATATGACACTCTTCGAAGAGGATAAGAGCTGATAGCAGGCTCCATTCTGCTTCGAATTGTAGTTTTGGTGGGATATCCAGTAGCCATCTGCGAATAACACCACCAAAAACTTCATGCATGCCAGAATATGGCAGACTGTATCTGGAAGAAATGAGCTGAAGGTGCTGATATTTCTTAAGAAGGCCAGGACAATCTGTCAACCTTTTGTATTCCTTGAAAGAGAAACCAAAAACACCTGTTCAATGGCAAACAGCAAAATCTCAACAGTAGATTCGATTTGTGCAAGATACCTCAAAGAATTTGTAAGAATGCTACACTGTAGTAAACTCTTCTCGATAGGTCTTAGCAGACAGTATGATTCTGAGGTGTCTTCAAGTGAACAACAGGCTGTCTAAATCTTCGCAAATTTGTTGAGAACTCCAAGAAGCTACAAACCCAACCAAAAGAAACGTGAAGAGAAGTTACATATCCATCATCAGTGTCTTAAATACTTCAGGATATATTAAGCTTTGGTAGACTGTCCAATAGAGACAGATCGACAGTAGCTACTGGGACTGGTGGTAAGAGAACAATGGCAAAAAGGGCGCTCGAACCACTTTGCTCCCCGAAGTTAAGCCGTCGTTAATTTCAGGAGGTCTCTAGACATCCAACTAGAAAACAACTACCGCTAGCAGATGAAAGACCATCTAAACCATTATATAATGTATAATTTCTTTTCTTGAAATAAACGTCGCGCATCGTGGTTGATGGAAGGCTTCGAAAAACTTGAGGTTTGGTGGGGAACGCGACAGAAAACTGAGGAAACTGGAAATACGGTGAAAGCGATGGATTGAGAGGAGGAACGGAAGAAAAGATGTCAATACGTACGATTTCAATGGTTGCAAGTGTTGCAAGTGTTGTTGTTGCTGTTGTTGTTGGGTTTGATGGGAACCGTACGATTGTAAATCGTATTTGCAAATTCTCTTGATGCCAAAGAGAAGAAAATCCAAATCAATAATTTTGTGCAAGGTACATTGGTACCGAGCGAATGTGAGTGGAATCACGGGACTTAGTTATTTATATCTTATTGGATAGAAAGATCAGATGAGAGGATTAGCGTGGTATGCGAGGCTGTGTGCAAGGCTTCCGGCGCGTTGGGGATATTTCACGCGTGATTCTGGCCTCTCTACGATTTTGGTAGCTTTTGCAGGGACGTATACATTTTACTGGTGATTATGTTGGACATTAGCTGTTTAGTAGTAAGTAATGATATCTAACAGTTTACTTATATGACTAAACTCATGCTGTTAATACAGAAAGTCCGCTCTGCGTTCGTGCAGAAACATTAGACTTCGAACTGTCCCTCTGCAGCAACTCTGTCCCGCCCTACCTGGACCAAGCGAAACTTATCAATACCAATAGTTTATCCAGGAAGTTCATACTCTGAGAGCTTGCATGCAAACGCTGAACGGGGAGCGATTCCAATCTCGAGATTACGGCGAGTAATCATATTCGGTCTAGACAATCTTATCCTTGACATCACTAAAGGAGTCGAGCGCAGGGGTAATTTGAACCCATAACATTGGTGAGCAAAGCTATGGCTAAAGCGCAACTACTGGAGGGTTTAGCTAATACGAGATTGTGTTTTTGCAGACGGTTTCCCTTCAAAATGAGTGACTTCTAGAAGGCGGGTTGAGACTTCATCAACCGTGCAGTAGCATTTCCAACTTCTGTATACTCCTAGTCCGTGTCACTTGCAGAAGAAATGCATTAGGATTGATCTGTGAGTTCGACCTTTTTTCTCCTCAAACGCCCTTGTCAAGCCGTTCGGCACTTCTTGCATCTATCCGCTTTTCATCGAGACTTCAATTCCCCAACTCTTCTTATATTCACCAAACACCATTCATCCCTCGTTCTCTTCACAAGCTAATCAAAATGTTTTTTTATAAAGATGCCTATCCGAGATTACGGGTACCATGGTGTAAGTGATGACCGCTTCACTTCCGCAAGACACCAGCAGGCACGAACTATCATCGAAACGACGACGGTTTACACTAGATACACCAGCACCAAAGTGGCTACTTAAGCCAAAATGAACACATGCAGAAGTGTTCGATAATTGCAATCAGTCACAAAGCCTTTAGGACTGGATGGAAAGAATGTTTGCGCACATGTCGACAATTCGAGAAACTTCATCTATCCCGCAACAAGTTTAAAAAACACTTTATCCAACATTGACCTTGAATAACCTGAAATATGCGCCATTACCGCAAAGATAAGATGCTGTGATGACTTTCTCAATCCTATTCTCACTGTGGAGGCTACGTGAACGGATTTCGATACCTGTATATCTATCATCTCAGTCTTGGTTTAAAATGTCCTGTGTTGATGAGTTTCCAGATACGTCGCATTTACTTGCGCAAGCACCAATCATAATTTCGATGCTACATGTTCCATACAAGATTCAATGCGCCTTTACAACATATCTATCAAGATATCTCTGGCATGACTAGATCCATGTTCCCGAATCTCAACAGCAAACTCCTGTTATCTCATAGCTTTTAATACCGCTACCGACTCTACAAGTTCTACAAATTGCGTTTAGCTTCCAACACATTTCCTCAGGCTGTCTTCAAAGATTTTGTCGGTATGCCGATTCCCAGAATCATCCAAGAGACAATCCATACCAGTTCCAGTCGAAGCAGAAGCATCTTCAAGGTTGATTCAAGGAGTGAGAAAATAGTTGGATCTGGGAAAGGCGATATTGAACTTTCTTCTGAATTGCGTGCTCGTGAATTGTTGTTGCAATACATATTCTCCAATTCTACCTCAAAACTGTACGATCTCTAAACAGAAACTCATCATAGAAGCTAGGTTTATGAGTTTATTGAGGACTTATGAAGACATTTGCGTGAGAGCTGATTAGTTTCCAACATTCGGACTATGCGATGCAATAAATAAGGTTGCTCACGAGGCCTGGTACACAGCATCTATTCTACTGCGCTCTTTGGGAACACAGACTCTTCCCAATGCACTCATTTTCTTACAAGAATGAATGATCTTCGCTTCTGTATTCGCTGCCCACAGCCTCAAACCTCGAAACAATACTCTAGATGAAAGCTTGGTTGTGTATATACACCCAGAATCTATCGTTTTAGAGGATCAAAGATCTTCTAGATCAGCCTCCAACAAATTCTATTGTGCCGCTCCAGCTACAGGTTGAATCCCGTCTTACCATTTCCTCTCCAAAGATTAAAATTGACACACAAACCCTGCAATCGAAGATCCAAGAACTTCGTCGTTCATTCTCCTTTGGTAAAGTTACCAGTATTCACCGTATTACTTGTTGCACATAGCTAATCTCATGGCACAGACCGTACGGTAACGCAGCGCAACCGAGACAGTTATTCTGCAACTTACAGATTTTAACATAGTATGATAGAGAGAATTTCTCCGCTTCAAATGAGCTGGAACTAGAAAGTGGAGTTTGTCTTCTCCAAAGTACAACAAGATTTGAACGGCAGTAAAAAAAGTCATTTCTCTCGTACTTATTTTTCACACACACTTAAGAGAACTTTGGTTAGTTTCGTAACACGAACGAGTATTTTCTAGTGATGGGAATCTCTGACAACCTAGAATCTAGAGAATAGCATGGCTAGAACTGATGAGTTGTACAGAGATGATGGTTTTCTACAATTTTTGACGCTGTCGTGTAATAAATCTACATGGAGGTGGTGTTAGAAATAGCAGTCAAAATTTCAAGTTGATGTTGTCTTCTAAATCCATCACCGTTCTTTCCAATCTATTTCTTGATTATCGTCAGCTGGAGATTCTGTTTTCAAGAAACTACCTGACCACTATCAGAGGTTTTTGTAGCTTCCAGTTTTCCTACCTTGTTTTCACTGATTCAACTATCTCACTATTATCATCATCTGGTACCGTTAGCTGAGCACAATCTTCTCCCAAAATCTCCTGGTGAGATAAGACTGAAGTAGATTGATACCCAGATCATATCAAGGATGGTTTTTGGGTAGTCTGCTGATATTTTGTATGTACACCCTACGCCCTAGATCTAGGAAATCCAAATGTTGACATTACTTCATTTACGGTGAGTGAATTTGTTGTTATGGTGAAAAAGTGCAGGCTTCGACATATAAACAATAATAACTCTTGTAACTTTGGTCTCAATCCTCTCAAGAGTTAGACCAAGCCATATTGAGGTGCACTAGCACAATCTGAAGATGATGAAAACATGGTCGAAATTCTGGTTGATTTCTTCAGCTGGAGGATATAGAAAATGATTCTCCCGCCACTCTCCCTTCGTGTAATTGTTCTTGCTATCTAGTTCTTTACTACTGTCATATAGATCACTCACAATTGCATTGTCAAATTGAATATCTCATTATATACCTACCTCCTGTTAGTAGTTACACCCTCATCTACTCCGCCTGAGAAAACGTTACAAGAAACTACTGATTAACTTTCCTGATTCACAAAAGCCAGCACATTTTTCTTGGCTTGGTTCAGGGTGATTCCTTAAAGAATGGTTCAATAGCAAATTTCCTGCCCCAAAACCTCATTGTAAACATTCCAGATTCAGAGCGAGGAAGTATTCACTCCAATTTGAATATCGATCTCGTATTCATGGCGTTGATTACTACATTGTCGAAGCTACCTAAAAAAAATGATACATTTTAAAAAACTGTTGGAGCTAGTTTACTGGAGGTGCTGGATCACCAAGCGGCGAAGCATGAGGTACTTGGTCAAAATGCTGCGAAGTAGTTTGTCTCTAGCTACTTATTCTCGCGCATTGTCTTCGTCTCACAAATTTTGAATAGCGTCGAAAAGTATAACATCTAGCGCTAGTGATCTTCAAGTCAAGGGTCTAGGATACACAATACTATCGTCATTGTCGTTCTTCCACTCACACTGTCGCATATCCACAACCTGTGATTAATATCACTAGATCCCGAGTCCAGTGTCCTCCCACAGATTAGTTAGATATGACTATTTCCAACCATTTTATCTCTTCTGCCGATGCCACGATTTTGCAGACACAAGCTTGCCTTTCCGGGGTTGTGTCGATGATTGCAGCAGCTCCTATCATTGTAAAAAAATTGTAAGTCAGGTGGCTTAAATAATAGTACAATAGATCTATCCCGAACTGGAAGAACACTTTTATCGAGGGGATGATTCTAGACAGCTGTGACTTGAAACATTCTCTAGGCACAAAGTGGAAACTTCACCAACCTGCATTACCCCTCCTGAGCCCACACACAAGACCAAGTGAATATACGTCGACCCCGCTCTGAATCAACTCAAATCACGTAATCAAACACTTCCAGTTCTCAAGTTGATCATCCTATCTATATAAGCACCCTCTCTACCAAACATATTCACAGCATCAAAAGTCTTGTTGTTTTCACAGCCTTTATGTGGGGACACGAACTTCCCAGTTTTTAACCTGCAGTGTTCTCCCGCTTTCAAATTTCCAGGTGAGATTTCATGGTAATTCTACCAATTTGGCTATTACCACCTCTCATATGAAGAGAAATTTATTAGATTAGACGGTAGCTAAGATGGATAGTCTCAACGACAACAAATTCAAAGCGCAGTAATAACAACAACAACAAAGTCATCTATTCACCCGCAATCTTCCCTCCATAAAAGAAACGTTTCCACCTCAAACTAAGAACAAATCTTCGTAATCATTAACCTTCGAATTTCACGAAATACACACAATGTGTTCCTATAAAGTAGTGATGGAAGTTTCCAGGACACTGTGGAGAATTTCCAGTTGAGTCCTGAAGTGCTTTCTTAAATACCTCCCCCCCGCTAATTCCCGATCCTGAGAGGGGGAACGGAAGTCGTGGTGCTTGAGAATATCAAAAACAGTGAATACACACAACTTCCCCACGTATCAAACCAAAATCCATGACCAAGCAAAATAAATTCATTTCGAGTGCATGACCTCTACCATGTAATTCACCACAATCCTACCTACATACCATTCCCCGCACTTACTCACCCCTCCTATCTCCCACATCTTACCTAGGTATTTAAAGTCTCCCGTCATACTCATTAGATAGTAGACTCTAAAAATATTACAAGCTATTCTTGACGCCTGTTACAGTAGGCACTTCCCAGATTCTTCGGTCTGGTGAGGTTGGTATTGAGAACTATATGATGGCCTGTTGCGAGTACTTTCAAGTAGCTGTGCTGGAGTATATACTTCAGTGCAAACTAGGTAGTGACGGTAACTTTCAGATGACAGTCATGGTTGCAAAAAAGGGGATCATATTTAACAATAAAAGTGCAGACGAAGAAGGTTTGACGGTAAAAGCTCATAGATATTTATCATCTAATGTGTATTTACACGATATGTTATCGCTGTCAATCGGCGCCTCTGCCGCCCCCTTTTCGTTTTTTGATGTTCTAGTCTATGAATATTGTATTGGACTCCAGTCTACTATCTACCCGCGGAAGTCAGACCACTCTATGACCAAACATATAACATAACAACGCCATCTATGCCATCTTTATCCCACATCACCGTATAACCGACACCAAGCATAATATCATTCATCATACATCATATTTGGAAGGAAAATCATCACCAATCACTGACACCAACGCCATACCCAGCCATTTATACCCGCTCCTCTTCATTTACTACTTCCGCCCCCTTCACCACCCTCTCCCTCCCCAAACTCATCTTCCCCAGCCCCTTTACCCTCCAAACCCCCACACTTCCCACGCCACAAACCACCGCCAATCCCACAAACGGCAATCCCAACCAACCCGTCCACTCTCCCCTCCAAACAAGTCCCAATTCATAGAGTCCTGCGACCGCTGGTCCTGCCAAAAGTGCACTACTGGTCTCCACCACTGCTATCATTGCGAATATTCTCGCCACGTGTTTCTGATCTATCAATCCCGTGATTAAAGAACGGACTAGCGAGACGAAACCCGTGCCTAGGGTGTAGATTATTAGACCGATAATTGTGAGGTGGAGACTTGGGGAGATGGCGATGGTGAGGGCACCGAGGATGAGGAAGAGGGAAGAGATACGGGCGAGCAGGAGATCTTTGTGGGTAGATGAGAAGTGGAATTTGGTTATTAGAAGGGAGGAGAGGAATGGGATGAGAATTAGAAGGAGGAGAATGTTGATTAGGGCCCGTAGAGAGAGGATGAGAGAAGCGTGGGATAAGGGGATGGAAAAGCGGGTAGATATGTAGCGTATGCAAAGGTCAATCGATTGTTGACCTATGACGCGGGTCATAGATGGTAGAAGAAGGAGAAGAACAGGTAGAGTAAGAAGAGGTCGGCTAGTGGTGTAGAAATCAGATAGACGGCGGGTGATGGTCGATTTCCGTTTTGGCTTTAAGGGCTCGTTGAAATCGGATGATGAGTCGCTTATATATTCCGAAGATGAATCATCTGGGACCAATGTGGAAGTTTGTGTTTGGGAGGCATGAATATGGAGTGTTTCGGGTACAAAAGCGATGAGACATAATAAACCTGATGTCAAAACGAATACTCCGCAGCATATTGAAATCCATGGAGAATAGACCATAATTGCGGCTGCTACGGTTGGTGCAATAAGTTCTGCAGAGAGTGAAGCGCATGCAGCGAAAAGGAAAGCATTTGCTCTGTTATTTGTCAGTGATAAAAACTAAGAATGTGAAATAATTTGGATCAATACCTTTCATCTTGAGTGGTAACATCTGAGATGATAGCATAAAATATTGCGGAAGCGGTCTTTTCACCGCCACCAATGAATTGTAAAAATGGTGCAAACCACACAGCACGAATGGGTAGCATCATCCACTCGCTCATAACGAACACTTCAAATAAGAGGGAGAGGAGGAGACCAAGGATTGACAAAGCAAAAACTGGTTTGCGTCCAATTCTATTTCTATGTCAGATGAATTCTTCTAGGAACAAATTAAATCGCGAAAAATTGACTGTATAACTTTACAGGTATAAAAAATTCGTACTTATCAGCCAAAAGTCCATATGGAACAGCCATAAACATTCCTACATATCATCAACATCAGTCTCTAGTTTTTCTTTTACGCAGATTCTCCCTACCTGGTAACGCTTTCAGTGTTTCCAATACCGCAGTCAAAATGTTCAATTCTTCTTGAACCTTATCGCCCTTGCACCTAGCTTCATCAATTGTGCTACTCAGCCCTACCTCACCTCGTCCCTGTAGTTCTTCATAATAACGATGACACAATATATCCTCATATATACGCATCGATGGTATCCAAACCAAATATATTCCAAACCCAATTATAAAAACTATCGTGGTAAGAAGTAAGATAATAATCCGCGGGGAATGCGTTTGATGAATCAAAGAGTGTGTACCAACGGTAGTTGGTCGTGAATGATCTAGAAGAGGAGATTCCTCATCGGTTCCGTCGTGTGAGGATCGTGGTTTTGTTTTCGATAAAGACATTTTCGCAGATGAATTGAAATATTGCGCCGGCGCATAAAATATTCAAAAAGAATAGGAATGATTGAGTAAAGAGAGAAACGGAAGATAAGGAGTGAAAAATACAGTACAAAAGAAATACAAACAGAAATATACTTTACATATTTTCTAACTTTGGGAAACAACAATCAACGTGTTTGCGCAAAGGAATGTCTGATGTCAGAGCGGCACGGCTCGCAGTAACTACGTACTGCCCCTTCAAATAGAAGCAACTGACCTCATTTGTCGCATGCACAGTGAGACGCAATCTTACATCAGATGAATCGTACATAAATAATTCAACGTGTTCGCTCCTGATTATATCTAAACGGAATCAAGGCATTGGGGTCGTACAGAATGAGTGGTGAAAAAAGAACTGCTGGGTTCAGAGACTAGAGTGCGTAAAGCGGGAAGATGAAGGGGTTTGCGAGAGGTCGTACCTGATGATGACGCGTGGTGCATGGCGTAACTCACGCACTGAGATGCAGGCACGAATTCCATCTTATCATCGCGAGATCAGCAAATGAAAAGTCCCATAGATAAGGGAAAGATGCGGGATCCAGAAACATCAAACAAACATCTTTGAAAATCTCGATATTGCCGAATAAAGAAGAGTGAAACATTGAATATATTCTTTACCAGATGATTCTTCTTCTTTCCAGTACTCCTATCTCTCTATTGCTCCCTGCTGATGCATCTTTATGCCGTACACCATTACATTTCAAGGATCCAACAATGGAATTGATGTAGTGATCTCGAACTCATCCCAATACTTCGGATACCAACAGCTTCATCGTACGACTTCTCCAAGTCGAAACGGAATTCAAAGTTCAGAATCATTTCGATACTTCTCAATGACACAACGATCTTGAACTCCCAACTTAACAGCTGATACCTATGGCAGCCGACAGACTTCTGTGGCACAATTGAATCTGTTCTAGAGCATCGAATTTGGGAAAACATGGCTTCTCGCTACTTCCCAATGACATATAGATCTTCTACTTTCAAGTCCTCATTTTTTCACATCTATCGATGTTTATTTGTGGCACAATTGAGTTTATCACAGAGCGTCAAATATAGGAGACTTTGGCTTCTTCAAAGTTCGAACCGAACTCATCATGAATCCTTCTTATGCGCAAAGAGAGAGTTTGTTCTCTTGAGCTTCAATGGCGATTGGATATAGAACGAAGTGGTTGAAGTCTCGAAGCAGCCATTTGTCTTGGGTACATGATGTATAATAATCAGCTGTTGATTAAATGATGTTCTAGTGGACATAATTTAAGTACTATGCTTGACGGTCTGAACCTTGATATGCATTTTTATTGTCAACGTAAGGCATGCAGATGGACTCAAATCAACCAAGGTTACATAGTATTTTTAGCCAAATATGTTTTCCGGGGTTGATCTGCGAACCTTGATCTCACGCACCTTTTTGACATGCATTCTAAATACACCAACTAGCAATAAATCGGCTGATACTTTCTTAGAATTCGGGCGACTTAGATTATAAGTAAAGTCCGAGGTACTTGGAAGTCTATTTCCATGTGTTCATACCATTGTCTGTGCGGTACCAATGTCTGATCTGGATTGCCCCCAATTGTTCAGTTGTACACCCAGAATTGGAATTATATGATTCTTTGGGAGAAACGAGATCAATTCAAACTTCGATGTCTGGGAATTGATTGGCCATTCCGTTTATGGATGTATGAAGCGGAATCGGCTATCGTGATCGACACAACGCTTACAGATTAGTCGGGTCTAAAAGATGTCATTGGCAATTTGACACCTATGGGGGGTATTTTTCTACCACATGTATACCAGCGTCGTGGGTTTGAAGACATGGTCACGTTTCTGGGGACAGTCCTTCTCATGTCAAACACAAGGCATGGCTTTTCCACCTCGTTGTCGACATTCGTTTCGCAGACCGTGTTCTTAAAATGCCAGTGAATGGCATCTCGTATCTGCGTGGCAGTGGACTCTAGCATTAACGGAATTAAGATTTCAAGAAGCTACGACTGTTATACAACAATACCATGCCTTCCCGACCTCATTAGTACTCCCGATTTGGATTTTCCTTTAACCCTAATCACGTTGAAGCTACCGAGGCGCTGGGTCGTCGCCTGATATCTGAGTGGAAGCTAGGAGTCATTGCTCTAGATCATCGCACGCATTCTTTGCAGCGGGAGATCTGCTCTAATCTGATGAACTTCTGCAGACACCTTTTTACCTCAAAAAAACTTTAACTTCGTAGGTCTTGAAGTCAAATTCCACAGAAAAATGATTCTTACGTACCTTTTGCGCGTGGCATACAATAGTAATGTTAAAGCTTACATGAAGTTATTCAGCCCGTCCCGCAGTCAAAATTGGCAACGAGAGCTCACAGTTTTCTTGACGAGTGCGATACGTATCTGCATGTATGAACATGCTTAGGTCCACTTGGCGGAGAAAACCCACCTAACTTCAGCTCGGAAAATCTCCACAAAAAATTGGAGTTCCCCAAGTCTATTCCCGTGATGAATAATCATAGCAGTTACCAGTTGATGAGAACCAAAGAAATTCTCTCTCTCTCTCTCTCTCATGTAGCATACCAAGATCCAAAGATTATCGTTGCGAGCACGTATTACGAAAACAACAATTTGTCTTGCATACCTATTCACATGTTCGTCATGCTCTCGGAGTTTTGATATTGACATTCGCTTGTTCCTGGTACCTGATCATGGTAAACACATTACCGTTCCTATGCTTCCTGGCGGCATGGACCTTGTTATTAGTTCTAGACTATTTCGAGCTAACCTTGCCGAACAAGGTTTTGTATTTGTGAACCTGAGGGTTTCATCTCCGGATTCCCTAGTGGCTTGGCCGAATATCATTATACTATTCTGAGCTTGATCTTGCTCAGTAAGTTTATGTATCTGTAAGCCTAAGAATTCCATTTTCGGACAAATGGTGCCTCTCATGCGAGGCTCTTCCCAAATCGATCACATCGGTACACACCCCCAACTCTAATCACAGTTACCAGTAAAAATTCCGATTCGGAATTAGTAAATCGTCCGAATATTGCGCACGGCCAGAATACCTTGAATCAACCTCAACTGGAATTTGGTGGCTCTCTGTTGTTCTTTGTGGGCTCTTTACAAGTTCTATGGATTTTGCGAAAATCGTTTTGGGGTGAGAATTCTCCGAGAAAACCTAGTGCAATGGTAGTGTCTTTGTATTTGACGATATGTCGAAAGACTAGTGCCGCAACAGTCAATAGATTTTCATTCGAGTGAAATGAAAACAACTATACTTCATGTGGCTTGAAAGATGCAGGACGTTATACTAGATGTACAAGGGATCAGCTCTATGAGTTTCTCAATGCTCCTGATGGGGGTCACCCCCAAGTTTATCTTGCATCTCTGAGGGTCGGCCTCTGGCATCTAAATCTATCTTCAACCCCTCATTTCATTGAATGTGGCGCTTGATCTGCAGCAAGCAGTGCATTCTCCGCTTGATCTCCAAGCCTTGGGTTCAAGTGAAAGCCCATCAGACTGATATGGACTCATATCAAAATTTCATTCTCTACGTGATGAAGAAGTATAAGAATCCGCATCTTTTCCACTTCAAATCAGCATCATCCACATCATCAACATCTTCTCAATCATCTTACACTCACAACCAACTTAAAGAAACATTTGTTCAAGAATCAAAATGCGTCCCGTCATCATCGCTTCGGCTTTTGCAGCTTTGGCCTTTGCCAATCCACTTCCTCAAGACATGGATTTGGGTGCCATTGATGCTCTCCCACAAGCTGAAGTCTCTTCTGCTCCAGTCGACGTCTCTTCCCAAGTTGTCGCAGTTAAACCAGTTTCTGATGCCGTCCTTGAAGGAGCTGCGGCAGTGAATGATGTTGCTGCTCCAGACGGAGTCGCCAGAAAGCGCGATCTTGTCAAACGCGATTGCGAGCAACAACCTCTCGGCTATGGTCCAAATTCTAAGTAAGTTTCCAGCACATAGTAACCATGAAAATAAATTCCGACTGATAATCTTAAAGACCAGACACCGCCGATGCTTTCTTAGCCGACCCTCAATACAACAAGATTGCCTCCAAAGCTCCTACTCCACAAGGTTACACCCTTGCTTTCTCTGAGCTCAAAGGTTCTACCCATACCACCTCGTATCTTGGTTAAAAAACCTTGAAATCCTACGACACTGTCGAGTGTGCTCAATACTGTGATCAACAAGATGGCTGCATTGCCTTCAACATCTATATTGAACGTGATCCCACTGTCGATCCTGGCTACAAGTGCTCCAACCCACCATCCACCATCAACTACAAGTGTGCAAAGTGGGGTGTTCAAATCAAGAAGGAGACTGCTACCAATACTGTCCAATACAGAAGTAAGCTTCTCTTCCCCTCTATCTGAAGCAATAACGTCAAACAGCATACTAAAAATCCCCCAGAGGACTTCCGCGTCGTCATTTCCGGATCCAATGGATACAATAAAAGATATTCCCCAGAACCTTGTGATAAATACAATGGCCCAGTTTCTCTCGAAGGAGCCATGCAGGCACCTCTCGATCCAGTCACCAAGACTGATACCTACATGGGCTACAAATTCTTCTCCTTTGACGATGTCAAAACCTACGAGTACGGAGTCGTCGCCTGCACATCCGCCTGCACAGCGCAATCCAAATACAACCTTGAGCATCCTCCATCCTCTGGCCACCCCGCCATCTGCAACCAAGTCGTGGTCTACGTATTGAGTCAAAGCAACAAGCCTCAAGGAATCTACTGCTCCATGTATACCGAAGTCTGGGCTCCCAACCACGCAACCAACTATGGCCAATGGAGAGGATCCGAGTACTGGTCTGTTAGCCAGGCGTACTCCTATAGCAGAGCAGACTATGATTCCAAGTACCCCAAGGCCATCTGTGATGTTGGAGGATGTCCAGCGGATTCCTACAAGGGCGGTAACTGGGGCGGATGGGGATCCGAGAAGAAATGTAAGTCCAAGAGATCGAAGACTGTGACTTTGTGATCAATAACTGATCTTTCGGGATACAGAAATCATATGATTCTTTTTCTTTCGAATGGATCCACTCTAACTTATGATTTCGATGATGGATATGACGGATGGAGGCTTTTTGATTTTAGTTTATTTTTATTTCTCTTACACCACACTCCTTAATGATTTAATGAAGACTATGGATTGGAACTTGGAAAGAATAGGAGGATGTGGTCTTTTAACCGGTTTTATTGTACTAGGCTAGGATTTTCATAATAGCGGAAAAAACATATATGTTTTTCACCATATCTTTCTCTTTCTCGTGATTTGATATTTGCGCACCGCAATGTCCATTGACTTTATTATCTCTTTACCTACCATTTCGATACCCATCTATTCCCAGCTAAGCTTTTCAACTCTTCATCTTGACTTTTGGACAGTCATCAAGATTTTCCTCAAGGTCATCCTTCATCCTTCATAACACAATCAAACGCCTACGCCCTTTACATCCTATGCACCACACCCTACGCCCTATATCCTAAATTCTACCACAACCTTACATATACCTAAATACTTTCCCCAAACTTCTCTTTGCCTTCCCCTCTCATCTCTTCCTATCTTTCCCCTTCTCGCCCCCCTAGACTTTCTCACCTCTCATCTTCCACAACCCCTCCCCAAATACCTCCTCAAAACACCAGTCTATTCCCTCCATCCTCTCAATCTAACCCAGTATCCTCACATCCCACATCCACCCCCTAACAAGTACTCCAACATCCCGCTCATCTCTCTTCATATCTTTTTCTCTTCATCAACCACTTCGGATTGCCATTCCCATTCCCGTTCGCATTCCCATCAATTCAGTCCGTTTTACATCAGATATATCAGATACATCTCTCAATATCTCAACATCTAAATATCTACATATGTATCCTCAAATCTCAAATTCCACATCTTTCCACCCTCGTACGGCCCATACGGATACCAGCACATCACTCTAACCATGACTTGCCACCTCATTCCATCTGATCCCATTCACCTCATCACGCCGCGCCTCGCGAATTCAAAGATATAGATGTCTACCTAGTACCCTAATTATTCTATTCTATTCTATCATTCCATCTCCTCTCATCCCTCCAATTATTCTTCATCCTCCTTTCCATCTTTCATCTTTCCATCTTTCCATCTTTCCATCTTTCATCTTTCCATCTTTCCATCTTTCCATCTTTCCATCTTCCATCTTTCCATCTTTCCAGTCTTTCCATCTTTCCATCTTTCCATCTTTCCATCTTTCCATCTTTCCATCTTTCCATTTCTCCATCTCTCCACTCTCTAAACAATCATTGATAATCATCCCCTATTCCCTCCTCCTACATTCTTCTTAACCTTTTCCTCCCCATCTCCTCCCAACAAACAAAACATACAATTCAATAAAATACAGCATATACAACAACTATTCCAATATCTCTATACTCAAGATTCTAATAATAAATATATATATACATACATACATACATACATACATACATACATACATACATACATACATACATACCTAGTATACACTCCCACTCCCATCGCCCCCTATCCCCTCCCCACCTCCATAGGCCACAATTCAAAAAAATCATTATAACTAATCACAACTCATTATAACATAGCTTATCCCTTCCCTTCTCTTCTCATTACCATTTATTCCCATCCCCATCATCATACAATCCACCCCATAACCATAACCATAAATCCTATCTCACTATTTATACATTTAAAACATTTACAAATATATAAACCTTTAAATTTACTTATATATACACATACACACACAAACATACCAATTCCGATTCGCATTCCCATCCTGATACAAAATTCCAACCTATTTCCTATCTCTCCCTCCGTTCCGCTCCTCTCTCCTTCTAATCCCTCTCTTCTTCTGATCCCTCTCTCCTTCTAATCCCTCTCTCCTTCTAATCCCTCCCTCCTTTCCGCTCGTCTCTCCTTTTAATCCCTCTCTCTTCTTCTTTCCCCCTCCCCCCTCCCCCCTTCCCCCTTCTTGCCATTCTTCTCTTCTATATTACCATCCTTCCTATCTCCCATTTCCCCATCTTTCCTCCATACCCCTTCTCTTTCCCATTCTCATCCCAATCCCCCACAAACCATCACCCCCCATCAAAAGATACATACATACAAATGCACGCCAAAAGCTAAGTAGATCAAATTTTCGCCTATTCATGATATCATATACTTCCTAAACGATGCTTACTAAACTATCCTATCCGTAGACAGGGTTCTCCGCTCCAGAAAATGCATTGTAATGAAAAAAAAACAGACGTATTTGTACCAACCAACACATGCACATACGCACCAACCATCTAGATCGATATATGGTCTATCCACCTCCTCCACACGCATCAAATCATCATCCACCAACAAATATCTATTAATCCCGTCATGTAAATCTTGACTCATAAAATCGCCTCTACAACTTCTCCTTCAAGAGCCCCTTCATCTTTCTCTCAACAGCCTCCAAATATTCTCCAGTGGTAACATAATCTCCCTTTCCGGTGTTTCCACAGGCCAATGCCAAATCCTTGGTCATGATACCCTCCTTATCAACAACATCCACACAAGCTTGTTCCAAACTCTCTGCAAAAGCCACAACTTCTGGGGTGTTATCCAAGTTACCTCTTTGGATCAAACCTCTTGTCCAGGCAAAGATTGATGCGATAGGGTTTGTGGATGTAGGGTTACCCTTTTGATGTTCGCGGTAATGACGAGTGACTGTTCCGTGTGCGGCCTCGGATTCGAAGGTCTTTCCATCGGGGGTGATGAGAACTGAGGTCATGAGACCGAGGGAACCAAATCCTTGGGCTACAATATCGGATTGAACATCTCCGTCGTAGTCCTGTTTGAAGTTAGTTTCTTCCGTGTGGAAACATAAATCGGGGGAAGAGGGAAAAACATACTCTTCAAAGCCATAACATAACCACCTGAACTCTTCATCATTTGTGCAACCATATCATCGATCAATCGATGTTCATACCAGATATTCTTCTCCTCAAATTGTGTCTTATATTCCTTTTGGAAAATCTCCTCAAAGATATCCTTGAATCTACCATCATACTTTTTCAGAATTGTGTTCTTGGTGCTCATATACAAAGGTAATCCCTTGTTAAGAGCCATCTTGAAACTGGCATGAGCAAATCCGCTAATGGATTCATCGGTATTGTATTGGGTTTGGGCAACTCCTCCTCCTGATTTGAAATCATAAACGACAGTTTCTACTGGCTTGCCATCCTTGGGAGTGAAAGTCATGGTAAGAGTACCTGGACCTGGGACAACCATATCTTTGGCGCGGTATTGATCTCCAAATGCATGACGACCGATGATGATTGGCTTTTTCCAGCCAGGAACAAGACGGGGAATACGTGGAATAACGATAGGTTCGCGGAAGACGGTTCCTCCTAGGTGATTACGGATCGTACCGTTTGGTGAAAGCCACACTATTTAAGACTCATTAGCTTCTTTTCTAGCTTCCCATTTTCGCAGAAATTTGCATTTTTTTATATATAGGAAAGGAAAACTCACTCTGCTTCAAATTGAATTCCTTAACTCTAGCTTCATCCGGGGTAATAGTAGCACACTTCACACCAACAGAATACTTCTTAATAGCTTCTGCCGCATCAATGGTAACCTGATCATTGGTCTGATCTCTATACTCCAAACCCAAATCATAATATTTCAAATCAATATCCAAATAAGGATGAATGAATTTATCCTTGATATCTTTCCAGATGATGCGTGTCATTTCATCACCATCCAATTCGACAATTGGGTTCTTGACCTTGATTTTTTGGAAAGAAGTTGCGGATGCCATGGTGCGCGAATGTGTAATGGCGCTGCCAAATCGTGGGGTGAAGATCGAGGATCGAGGGGCGCTGCGAAGAAGGGAAGAGGTAATGCTGCGGTGGAGAGACATTTTCGAAGAGGTGCAGACGAGGCTTTTTGATAGAGAATTGGACGGCTACTCTGCTTGGTCGATCGGACGTCTGAAATTCCTAGCTGCAATGCGCTTGCTTGTACCGAGGACCAGTGAGCAACGTGGGGGATTTCTTAACCGCGGGGAAGGAGAGGGTGTCTCGGAAGGAGGGAACGAAGGAGGAATTGAAAACTCGAGGGAGATATTCTCGGGTCAATTCTGGGTTGTATATTTTGCAGGTGTGTATGTGTATGTAGGTATGTATGTATGTATGTGTATAGAAAATCTAGAATAACTTTAAATAAAGACGGGAAGGAGGGGAAGAAAGGAAGGAATTTTCCAAGCTCAAGCTTAGAGATTGATAACGGAGTCACATCTAAACAATGAATGACCAAACATCCACATTTTCAATACATAATGAATTTGGTACATCTTATTCCATTTAATTCATCCAAATCACACGTTAATCATTCTATTATCATTCTATTATCCCATCATTATTCAATCCATTGACTCCAATCTCCATTTTCCCCCAATTCATACTTCACTCCCGCTTTCACTCTACCCATGGAATCCAGTAGTACCTAGTAACACTCATCTAATTGACCGAACCCGGAAACCACCAAACAACAGAAAGGTTACACACAACATCATACAATACAACCAGTCACTCAATTCATCCATCATAGGCAAAATATCTCTCTGTTCCATATGCTCACCCAATCTAGAAAAATCCATCAGCTGTGCCCCGCCTACGAATCAAAAGCTCGATCCGACAACGGAGCTTTTCCATAACATTTTCCTCTGCAGCTCCCCCCACATCGGTTGATTTAGCAGCGGCCGAATGGCGGATTGGCGATGCTGCATCAATTGCGAGGAGTTGTATCGTACCTAGTAGACAAGGGTTCAATTTACAAGGGCTTGCTTCGGAAATTGTTCCGGGAGAGAGTGAGAGC
This sequence comes from Botrytis sinoallii, assembly GCF_014898435.1. Lineage (NCBI taxonomy): Eukaryota > Fungi > Ascomycota > Leotiomycetes > Helotiales > Sclerotiniaceae > Botrytis > Botrytis sinoallii. Next base: position 2,609,466 of record NW_024066030.1, on the reverse strand, counting down.
TTTCTTTATCACGTGGAATGTGGACGATGGTGAGATGGGCTGAGGAATGGTATGGTTGGAACCATCAAACTTCTAGATATCAAGAGTTCAAAGTCTGACGAATTTTGTTATAGATTATGCTGATGAGGTAGCCCGTCCCTAATCAATGATATCATCGTCATTCTAACCTTTATTCTCAAGGTAACCGACATATAGCTAGGTAGCTACGCTTAACACTAGACGGACAATGCACTACTTTCTCTTAAATATACTCCCGTTCTACTCATACTTACTGTAATACCAATTCACGCATAGCCTACTAAAATCAAGTAGATATAGAAGATTTGTTCTCTTCTTGATAGCTCATCATCTCACATCTTTTTAAAGATAATAAAAGAAATAAGTCTACTTGTAGAACTTCTAATATTTCACACTTCTACATCCCCGATCAATTGACGATCTCCTCTCCTCTCGCTAATACTTTCATTCCTTTTCCCTTTGACCAGCGCATCTTGAGTATATAATTTCCTTGAACAAATCATCGATGCATTCATATCAATATCAAGTGACCACAAGCATCCCAAATTAACTCATCATAAAGTACCTAATAAGCATCATTCCTTTGCTTTTACTCATTCCTTAACTATCCTCTATAAATCTTCGGAGAAACGATAAGCCCTCGATTCCTTAATTTTTCCTTGCCCCCAGTATCGTACAAATGATGCATCTTTCCTTAAACCCTTTGCATTTAGAAGCGAACCAGATATCAATTCCTCGCCCCTAACTCCAATAAAGTAATCCATCCATTCATCATAAAAGCTCCCTTTCCTTCCTATAAAATACAGTCTCAATATATCAAATTTCCCGAATTAGAACTGCATTTTTTCAACTTCAATACCTCCTCCAAAAAGTAAAGTCGCAATGCCTTGAAGTACGTTCATATGACCCATGTTCAATGACACAAAGGTCGTTTAATCGATTGGACCAAAAGGATGCGGGGTTGGACCCGTGTCGACAGGCGATGAAAGTTTTGCTCTCGATTTACTCTTTCTCGAGCTCGAGGAAGGAGTGGTCTCGCCAGGTGGATCAGACTTCTTTTTTGACGGTCTTTGCCTCTTAGTCTTATTGATTGGGTTACCAGATTTGGGTGTATATCCACCATCATCTTCGGCATCTCGCTTTCGTTTGATTTTAGAGCTGTTTCCGCTTAACGTAGCATCATAGCCAATGCCATCCTCTTCGACAATTTCTAAGGAATCTTGACGTGCGGGCGCGGGAATATGAATGCGTTTTCCTGCTCCACGTAGAGCACCAGGTTTGGTGTTTATCTTTTCGATAGGACCTTCACCATCTTGAAGGAATATCTTAGGTTCATGGCGTCGAAGCCAATTGAGAACACTATGAGGATTCTTAAGTGTAACATCTTGTGCTGTAGGAGGATAGACGACGGTCGCCATACCAGGGACTATATTAATTGACGCATCAACTTCGTGAAGGTATTTATCCATTTCTTCCAAAGACATGTAACCGATTGGATACTTTTTTCCCGGTTGAGGCTCGAAATCAGCCAATGATTCAGGAGAGACGTGAGGATTCTTCAAAGATATATGTGGAACGGTCGACATGAGTTTCGCAAGAGACTGGGTTGGTTTATCCGTAGTGTTCGTGTCATCTCTGTCCTTCAATAAATCCTGGAGCTCTTTATAGAGGGCTTGACCTTCGGGTGATGTGTCTTCGGCAACTCTCGCAAGCTCTTCTTTTGTGACTAGAGCAGGAACGTCTGCAAGAGCAGGTCCACTGAGACTCAAATCGATGCGCTTATCGGCTGGTATTTGAGCAGAGTTATTAATATCTAGTAGTAAATCCATGAGCCGACTGTAAATTATTTTGTTAGCTATAGTTTCCAAAAGCAAATTCGAATCTCCACTAACTCATTTTCGCGCGCCAACTTCTTTGCTGTCTCATCCGCCAACTGCTCCTCCATAAACAAATTATTACTTTGGCGCATCACTTCATCGAACTTTATTCGCATCTTGCGATACTTCTTTCTATAGTCGCACATATTAGTTGATGATCGTGCTAAGCAGAGATGTAACTTGTGGGTGAGTTTGTAATGTTGGGTTCGCAAGGTTGGGTTTGCAACAGCACAAGTGAGTATTTAAGTCATAGAGAATTGAGTACAGTCACAACCGTCCCCGACAGCTCTCCAAGTAAATCTTTCAGGAAGTATTGGAATAGAATTGAAGGAGCAACATACCGGAACGACTTGTATGGCGGCGGTTTGATTTCATCGGGCGGACTGCTCTGAGTACCTTCCTCGTGCTCTGTAATATCCTCACCCAAGATTTCTTCATCGAGGGACGACGTCATATTCGACTATATTATCCTCAAATAAGGAATCGTAGTGATTTCTTGATGGGATGATTGTCGATGAAATTGTTGTTGTTGTAACAAAATCAGGAAAAGGATCACCGTCGTCGCAGAACCGAGATTGATTATTGAATAAGAATGAAGCATATATTTAGAGCATCATCAGGCTGAGAGTTATTGAGATTAGTTCAGGGTGAAAATAGCCTGTGCACTACAACAACAGCGCAGCCTTCTCAAGGGAAGCTTAAAAGGCTAGTCCAGACCTCGTTAGATCCGGGTTATCTTATCACCGTATCGCCGACGAGGAAAGTTTCTCGATAAGAAATTTTGATGGATTAATTTTATTGGAGATATATATTTTGTCAATTGTCTTATATTTTCAACCACAATATGGCGCCATTAATTGTTGAATCAGACACCATGGAATCAATTAAAGGTCACAAGAAAGAGAGAAAGGAGAAGAAGGAAAAGAAAGAGAGCAAGAAGAGAAAGTCAAGCGCTATTACAGAACAACCAGTTTCCACAGAGTCAATGGATATCAATACTGAGATGACAGGTGCTGATGAAAACACCCCAATTGAATCTAAAAAGAAGCGCTCGAAGAAGGAGAAAAAAGATAAGAAAGAGGAACCAGTTGAGGCTTCAGAGGAAACGGAAGAAGCAGAACCAACAGAAATTCAAGAAGAAGTCACAGAAACAAATAACGATGAGACGTCCGAAGAACCACCAACCAAAAAACGCAAATCCTCCGTCGAAGAAATTGAAGTCGATATTACTCTCCCAGAACCTCCTTCGAAGAAAGCTCTCCGTCGTCTAAAGAAAGGCAAACCACTTCCCCCTTCCAAATCTGGCGCAGAATCCTCTCCCGAACCCGAAGCCAAAAAGAAAGCCGAAGTAGAAAAGCGTTCAGGTCATGGTGTGTGGGTTGGAAATTTACCTTGGAGTGTATCAAAAGAAGAGTTACGCAAATGGTTTGTGGAATTCTCGGATCTTGAGGAGGAGCACATTACCAGAATTCACATGCCCGGACCGAATGATGGAAAGCCTGCGAACAAGGTGGAGAAGAAGTTTGGAAAGCCCGTTCATAATAAGGGATTTGCTTATGTGGATTTTGCCACGGAGGAACAAGTCAAGCTGGCAGTTGAATTATCTGAACAATTGCTCACTGGTCGAAGACTTCTCATTAAAGACAACAAATCTTTTGAGGGTCGACCAGAAAAGAAGGAGGCTGTGATTGAAGGCAAACCACCCAGCAAGAAGATCTTTGTCGGCAATTTACGATTCGATGCTACGGAAGAAGTTATCAAGGAGCATTTTGAAAAGTGTGGAGCTATTGAGAAGATTCACGTTGCAACATTCGAAGATTCTGGGAAATGCAAAGGTTACGCTTGGGTTACATTCGAAGAAGTATCAGCTGCGCAGAGTGCAGTTAAAGGTTGGGTCTTAATCGAAGAAGACCTTTCCGACGCGGAATCCTCATCTGAGTCCAGCGATTCCGATTCCGATTCCGATTCAGAAAATGAAGCCAAACCAAAAGCAGAGAAGTCCAAGAAACCAAAAACCAAAACGAGGAAATGGTGGGTAAACAAGATTCAAGGACGTCCTTTACGTATGGAATTTGCAGAGGACGATCAATTGAGATATAAGAAGCGATATGGAAAGGACGGATCCAAGAACCCTAACGAGAGACACCCACGCGAAGAACGTGAATCTGGTGGCAGAGTTGGAGCTAATGATGAGCCTGTCGTGCCGAGGGTTCCAGGAGAGAAGAGAGAGAGACCAGAGAGACCTGTCAAGAAGGTTGAGTACAGATCATCTTATGCACCACGTCTGACGGGTGGTATTGTAGAGAGTGAAGGAAAGAAAACTAAGTTGTAGTGTTAAAATGGTGTCTGCGGACGAGTTGGAGGATTGTAATGAAATATATTTGTGTATCAATTTTCCTCTTTTCCACATGGAATTTCTAAATGCTCATCCCGCCATTCTATCACTAGCTATTCGCCCTGGCATTCAGTATAATTATTTTTTCTGGCGCATCATCTATTACAATCAATCCAGACACATGAAATACACAAGACATTCTACTTCACGAACACGATCATTCTCAACCGAAATAAAGGCTTTCATTCCTCTCACCCACATCACTTCCTCACTTCTCAAACACCCGCACTACTATTATTGAAAAAGCATTACTATCTCTATGCCTCTATCCTCATTCGCAGCGCTGCCTAATATGACTCCCCTCTCATCCCTCATATCATATCTGTCATCTTCATGTATTCATCATCCCAAATATCGATCCCACTCCCGCGCTCATAAAGAAATATAAACTTCCCCTTACGCCCAACTTCAGCTATTCTAAAGTGATTCAAGAAGTAGTGCTCCATCTAAGCATACCCAGAGCCAACCAATATCCACTACCCTCTCACATACCAAGCTCGACCGAAGGTCGTTTGGAAAAGCGTTCATATCTGCTTGATTTCCCAAAAGACTGCAGAAGTATCGTGTGATATCTGATGCGTCGATACATGCCCATTCTATGTAACTCCCTCTCCAGCTCTACATCTTCCACCCAGTATATTATCCACCCGCATCCCAATCTCACCACCCTATCCCCAGATCCACCTTCATCTCGCATGTACTCTACTGCAACCTTCCATCTCCCGCATTCTCCCCGTTCGCTTTTGGCTGGAAATAATCCACCATCTTCGCTGCTTGTTCCACGTGCGGAAGAGCTTGTGATCTGTTCGACGCATTGAGATTTCCACTCGAATACGCGTTACCGATTCCATTGCCATTCGCTGCTTGACTTAAATTTCCAGGAGCAGCTTGCGCTTGACTTCCAGATATCGCATTCGCATTACCCTTCGCATTGACATTCGCGCGTACCTTTCTACCTGAGCCCATACTAGTTCCTACAACTTGGCTATTCTGTCCACCTTGATTCAGATTACTCAAATCGGCAGTGGGCGGTACCTTAGCCCGACTCTTCCTAGGTCGCCCTCTTGTCTTAGGTTTGGCTTCCTCAGAAACATTTGGATTGTTCTTTGTGTTTAGATTTGAAGCTGTATCTTTCAAGTCTCCATTATTTCTGTTAGAGTCCTGTAAATCTCCCGCTTTACTACCCGTATTTCCCGTATTCCGTCGTTTAGCATCTGGGGCGCCAATAGCATTAGAAATTGAATTCGAAGCTTGTCGTTTGAGATTATTAGGATTTTGAGGATAGTTGAGTTGTGGTGGAGGCCTGGTATTTCCATTTTGTACTTGTGATTGTACTTGTGCTTGACCTTTTCCTGGACTACTTTGTGAGTATCTGCGAACTGGTTGTGGTGGTGGCGGCATTCTAGAACTTCCTCTAGAATCTTGCTCTCGTACTGCATCTTTTTGCTTTCGGAGGATATCGTTGAGGATAGCCTCTTCACGTGGGTTTGTTTGCTGTCCTGTGGCTTTGACAATTCCTTGTTGTCCTGGCATTCCAATCCTTGGAGCAGAAACTTGAGAAGCTTCCTCGAGTCGTTTCTTCTCAGCTTTGTTTTTTGCATAAATTGCTTTTTGTTGTTTGCGTAAATAGGTGTCGACCATAGCAGTCTTTTGTGATTCGTTAAGCTTTGCATGGCCTCGGATGATATCATTCCATGGTTCAGGATCTGCTGTAGCATAGAGTCTCGCTGTCTTTGGGAAATTGTGATCATTGGTCGACTTGGTACTTTCTTCTGCTTTTGTCGCCCTTGTTGATCTTCTTGCTGTTGCTGTTGTTGCTGCTGCTTGAGCCTTGCATCCGAGATGATAGCTGCCTGTCTTTGGGCTGTCCGTGGATCAATGGTAGGATTTGGATTGAGACGAACAAGAAGAGGCTCAACCCTCTTATCCCATCCTCTAAGTTTCGCCTCGATACTTTTGACATACCAATTCGACATTCCTATTAGTCCCATGCGTTTGATCGCCGTAACCCATTTTAAGTTCGTTGACTCATTTGTTAAATCAACAGAACCACCTCTAGTGGTGGCCATGTCCACGAAAATGGTCGCCACAATCATCTTTTTATCAAAACCGTTAATTGACCTTGATTGAATTAGAACAGGAATGTAAAACTGTTGTCTGTCTTCTAAGCATTGCTCTTGTGCTAGTGCATCCAATTCTTCGAATGATAGAGTATAAAGAAGCCCCAACACCGCGTTTGGCATACCCGTCTCGTTTTGCTCGAGTCTTGTTGCAGGACTTGGGACAGGGCCCATTGGAATGTGCAATCTCGGGTTATAATAGCTCGGTCGGATGTTTGGTTTGCCTATAATTCATAATCAGTGGTAATCGAAAACAGACATGCTCGAGCAGATTGCACTTTTTTCATCGATGAACCATTCCCAATCTTTTAGACCACCGAGCGCAGAGAAATTACTTGAAGGAAATTTATCCTTGAAGACTTGTTGCGATTCAGAATAATCGTATTGTAAGAATACTGCACGGAAACAGCCTCGAGCTTGACGACGAAGTTCATTCTGATCGTTTAGAAATTTGGAAAGCTGTTGGATCGACATGGCAAAAGTTGTGTCGGTTTTGAAAGCTATCCAGTTGAAAAGATTGTCTTTAATAAAAGTAGAGTCTGGGTGCAAAAGCGCAATAACAAATCAAGAGAGTTGATAGAAAGCGGAGTAAAAGCAGTGATTGTACAAAGTTGTGTTGGATTCGCCAGGTGGTATTGAGAAAAAATCCGATGAATCTTATGGTTTGGTTCAAGAAGCGGCTTTTCGCGGTCCTTGTTGGAAGAGAGTGGAAAGTGAATACTTTTCAAACCATACAAATGAAAGTTGATACATTCAAGAGGCTTAGATGGCCAATAACAATGCAAATTTTAAAAACAAAAATACTTCGACATATCCGAGTGATGCTAAGTTCTCACTCCTCGACAAGTTTTTATCGTTGCTACCTCAAATTAGCATCTATTAATGGCGAGGCCGGTAGACACACTATCGTGTGCGAAATCTCCTCATCTGAAAACTTTGTTAGTGATTATCGGACGATACAGTCTGGTTGAGAAGCTCTGTAACGAACTTTCTCCAGCCACTTTCACTCAAAGTTACACGCATTTTGACGTCTGCAACATACTCTAGTGGCTTCAAATGTTCATAAGCAATATGAATTCTAAGATCATGATCTGCAGTTAGTACTTTAGTATGGTGTCATTGTCATTTTTATGGTCTTTGGGGTGAAAGAATTCGGAAGGGTCCAATAGCTGAAAGAAGTCGTTGTGATGTTAAGTAAGACTTTTGCAGACAGACTTTCTCCATCGAAAAGCCATGGATGGCAAAGTTTGGAGGTCCAGCTATCAGAGTTCTTGTTTGATCACACTTGTGAAGGGAGGCCGAATGTCGTATAGGCTTCGATACATCAGTCTCGAGGAGAGTGTCATGCTTCTCGATCCAGATGAGCGTTGAAAATCTCCTGACAACTCTGGCATATTCAGACATTTGTATTCATCTTGAACACATAATAATAAGCCGTCAACTAGCAACCTAATCGGTAAAAGGCCATCGAGGTCCTTCGAGTTACGAGAATCTCCTATCCTTCCCCTCAAGGAAAAGATGCAGCTCCTCGTGTTTCTTGACAAGATTTCAAGGCTTTTTGTGTGTATCCTGTATCTATTGGCGAGGGGCAAAATAAACTAGTTCGATGCTCCCACTTTTCAAGGTATTAATTGTCAATGCAGTATGTTTGTTTGAAAATGTTCCAAGAAGTGCGTTTGGTATGTTGCACAAGTTCACGTGCAGCCTGCAGATTGCTGACACATAACGTGCAGACTCTACACGACGCATCTTTGATCCAACAGCTTTGAAGTCATACAAAGCAAAACGCCACACAGTATCGAGGGCTGCACGATTGCCCCTTGACAAGCGAAGAGTCCGTGATTGTATTCGTGACGTTAATTGATGGATGGTCCCTTCGGCTTTAGCCATCAAACATTCTACGGTACTGACGACAGGGTCAATGTTTACATTTCGATTTTTGACGGGATGTGGGCTTCATGATGGGATGTCTGGACCCTCAAGTAGTCATACGGAGGAGAGAGAAGCTTTTGGAGACTGTATGTCGAAGAAAAAAAGTATTTTTATTGATAATCCTCGTTCCCTCATTAGAATTACTTTTCCACACCTAAAATAGTGGGATTCTAGACCCTGCCAGTATGTAGGCGCTGGGTCATCTGCAGACTGCTGGATGAAAACAATCAAATAAAGAATTTCATGCGCTTCATACCCAAGCCTAACTCCGAATACAAGCACTATATCATCATGATTTTTCCATTATCAATGCCACATCAAAATCTATTCGATTCTGCTTTTGTTTTAGTGGACTTGTCACATGCCAAGATATATGAACTAACCTATTGGTGAGATTTTTGAGACTAGGATATTCTCATCGCCATTGATTGATCCATCCATCTATACTGCTGTTACCACCATGAAACATTGTTGTAGTTGCACCTGGTGTGGCTGAAAATGGGTTGCTGTTGCCGGGATGGGTCTGAGAGGGCATCAAGAAAGAGGTACTAGGATTGATGGCATCTTCGTTGAGTTTGCTGTGTTTTTGAAGATCAGCAGTTTGATTTGGCTTTGCCGATAAGAAGCCAGCAGTGTTAAGAGACGGCTATACACTCTGTTGAGCTCGACTAGGTAGAAGCACTGGTTGACTAGGGCCGCTTCCTAATGTAGGCTTTAAAGTATCAAATGAGTCTATGTTATGCGAATCAAGAGAGGAAACTCAAACCTCGAGAACATATATAATTTGACCTGGATACATGTGACTTTCATGCTGGGTGACGTGTATAATTCCAGAATTCTATCATCCTCATTAACTGTTTGTTGTCAGATGATTGAAAAAGAGTATTCCCACGGGATCGTTCATAAAAGCATCACTAAGCGCCTGTGATGAGTTGAATCATTAGCAAATGTTGCAATTATCATTCCAAATATTATGCACACCTTGGCCTCGATGATTTCTCGTCCTCCACGGAAATTCTTTATCATGCTCTCCCAGTCTTCACGGAACTCAGGATGTTCCTTGAACCAGTCTTCACTCGGCTTAATCAAACTATCTTTGTTGACACCCTTTGGTATTCCCAAATGACCAAGCCTACGAAGATTCTCTTCTGTAATGCCTAGGTCCACTTGACCCCCTGAACTTACAATATTTTCCCACTGCCTTTTACGGTGACTGTAGCGTTTGACAAACTCAGCAACAGATTCAAAGCGTCTATTCCTCGGGGCAGACATAGTTGGCATGCCAGGAATGTAATCAGCATTGCCTCGAAAATTTGTAAAGACGCGTGTCTGGAAACAATATTTCCGCTTCTGTGATTGATCCATCGTCCGAAGCTCCAATATGAATAACTGATATATGAATTTATGATATGAGTTTGTATAATCCAATGATAAGATGGTTCGTTGACATCGCGAGATCATAATATACAGTCATCGACTATATGAGGAAGGAGCAGTGAAGACTGCAGATGAGGTTTTCTCTCAGGGAAAGAGTAGTGTATTGTGAATTATTCTTCTTGGATTACAGGAACGAAGTGCATAGATGTGTGCACAAAAGCCAGGAGCGAAGCTGAATAACGAAAGTCAAAGGTAGTGGATAAAACCATGGCTTTCGATAATCTCTGGAAGAAGGAATGTTGGCTTTTAGTCTTTTGATTAGCATTCGATGTCAAGACCTTCTTTGATACTCGATTTACATCAGATAGAAAGCACCTCATTTAGAATTGCAATCCGGACTCTAGAGAATTCAGGTACAAAATATAACTGAATTTGAAGTTTTTCTAGGGGTTTCCCGGAGATCGAGAAGTCCCACCCTCTAATCACAGCCGTTTACTTAAAATATCTAATGAAGTATTTTTTACACCTGTTTTCAGGTTTAATGGTTTTTGAACATTCAACGAGGCGTAAAGAGCAATTAGGTGAACTCCAACTTCAGGTATCCGAAATCAATATTCTCACATGATCATTTTATCGTCATTTGTTCCATCTTTTGCTCAAACTATCTGTTTCATTGCTAGCTCATTCCATCAACGCAGCAAGTACTTTTCGGACCAACGACAGGCTCAAAGCATTAACTATACCTTGATCCTCGGCAAACTCAATTCTAAAACGGTAACACAAAAAGGCACGCAGCAATACCCGACACAAATTCAAACGCAATTACCCAAAGGTATCCGGTGCAAGACTTGGCAAGTGTGATATCAACCTTGTAGATTGTGACCCTAGGCTCCTTATACAATTACTATTTTCAATTCCCCACACTATCTCGCGTGTTATCCTATTCAATTTCCCCATTCCGGTTCCCAAAGTTAACTCAACGCCCATTCTCCACTCCAAGCGAACCCCCACTTGAATCTCTCATACATTTTCTGACTTATTTCTAACTCCATTTAGCTCCTATTTTGGTCCCCAGAAGCTGACCAGCTTGTACGCAACTTATCATCTGGTTGATTTAGTTGGCCAAGTTGGTGACCGTGGGGCATGCTGCGCTCGCTCATGAAGCATTCGATTATGTTCTCTTCCCTGGCGGTCAAGTGGCTGGAGCTCCGCACGAGCAAACCCAGCACGATCTCCAACAGGATGATATATTGCACCGACAATCTTTTTGTCCGGACCAGTAATCCCTCTCATGAAACCCACATCATTGAATCTAGTTTCCGGCTCGAGCCTCATCGCTCGCTCATGCGGAGGGACTGCTCGCGGCTCCACCTTTGCTCGGCTGTAGTCGAAAGAAGACTTGTCTGGCGTTGTGACAGGATACTCGTATAAAGGAACAGGTCCTGTTCTATTTGCGTTGATTCTTCGCTGAGGCAGTTCTCTGCTTTCGAAGAGCGGATACTGGTTTGGGCGCTGACCTTCTCTATTACCGTATCTATGTGGCATATTGTTTATGTCGTTTCTTGGAAGAGTCGGGGGAGCTCGATGTATCTCGGCAACCACTACCTTGTGTGTAATGTTACCACGCGGTGTATGGTATTGCTAGAGGAAAGGTCAGAAGGTATGGCTTGATTATAGGTTAGTGACTTACTAGATGATCCTTAGTATTATCGGAATTTCTTCTTCCGTGATTCATCTTGGGCTTAAAAAAAAGCGTGTGACTGGAGATGTAATAGAGGGTCTGATTTTCATTAGTACCACATTATGTATAAAGAGACTAGGGATGATCTATACTCTGAATCTGGTTCAACTGTAGCTCAATAAGAGATCGCCGTGATATTCTTGAAATAAAGATTTGATCATATGTGGCAAAACATATGATAAGCAATGAACACCGTGGAATTATCAGCCAGCTGATGATGAGAAATATATGGATTTGGATATAGCATTGAGGCCTCACTCATCATTCTTATAGATTTACTTTTTGTACACTCTATTGCGTATCTAGAGATTAAGATTTCATAATAACATGACATTAAGTCGGCATCAATACCGGTAACCAATATAACAATGCTACTCTCATCCAATCATCCGCTTCGAATAACATCTTTTGACACCTCTGTCTGCAAGAATAGAATATTTAGCCTTCTTTTAGCAATAGCTAGGGGCCGGGACATTTCTCTTACCTTTTCTCCAAATCTAACAAACCAATTCATGGCTTATAATTTAGGTCCCGTCCGCATATACTACTTCATGGCATGAGACTGTAAGCGCCTTAGACGCTTCCATGCCAAAATGTAACTGTCCTCATGAAAATAGCTAGCGACGTTTCGAACAGCAAGTCCAAATTTGTAGAATAATTGGAAGACAGACGATAGTCAGTCACTTTATTGGCCTTCTTACCTTACCAATGTGCCGGTACCGCTGGGTACCGCTGGGTGCAATCTATGGTCTATTTTTGGGACTCCAATACTTATCAGATTCCGGATCACGAGTGATGTTCTCTGAATAACACCAAAGGCTAAGCGCTACGGGGTAGAATCCTGGTATCGTTGTAAATCTCTGGTAAGAGATCAGCGGTATTTCAGAACCCACCTCGGTCATCCACCCAAGTCGTCGTATTTACCAAACTGTCGGTACCGCCGTGTGACTAATGGCTGCAGGAGCGGCTGGGGCGTTCGTTTCGCGTTTTTCGAAATTTTGGAGAAAAACTTACGTGGTTGGATAGGCTATCAAATTCATCCGCGTAATGTAACATCGTGCCAAAATGCTGGCAGTGTGCTTACACGTGAGAGGGTACATTTAAGCGCTTATTAGGATTGGATGAAATGGTACTTATAAATAAGGTTACACCCCACTTTATTGCTTGAGCCACCCCTTGTTGTGCAAGCGGCGCAGTCCTTCATTCAAACGAACAAATGGCAAGTGAATTTTATAAAACTAATGACCCCCCTCGCTACCGTAAGTTCATCCAACTATTGAGATATCCATCTACCAACAGCATTTACTTGTTACAGAGCAAGGTATATTATCTCCATCCAGCACAAAATCAATCATTGTCTAGCATGGCTTCTGGTACAGAAATTCAGCCTCCATGGCTTACTTTCCTCACTAAACAAGCCTCGATACCATCCGGTCAGGAGTTCGTTCCAAAAATTTCAAACATCTTCATAGATTTTCTCCTTTCTGATAACGATGATACTGCTGCGAAAACCGCCAAACAAATTGACGATTCTACGCGCGACTCCCTTAATTTTGTGTTCCAAACAATTTACGACTTAGCGGCACTTATACCATACGAGGATCGTAAACAAGACATGTTGTTACAGCTTATAGTTGAGCTTCTGAAACTCCCAAGAAAAGCTTTCAAGGGTGTCGACGGCAAGGTGAGCAGAGACTTGTTGGGTCCGAATGAGATGCATACTAACATGATGAGCGATAGATTGTCGAGGAAAGCCCGATGTATCATGATATCAATATAGAAGTCAAGCACGATATGTGGAATGCGAGAAAAGGTACGTCAGCTATCTCTTTCATATACATTCAGCTAACCTTGCGCAGTGGATGAGCTTGATTTGGATGTGAAAACCCAAGAGGAATATACTCAATCGTGTATTGAGTGGATCAATCTCTCGGCATTCTATGCTCGCTGCATTGCTGCGAGTGTTGACGATCACGATAAGAACGCGTTAAAATTCCCCGATGTTGAGATTTGCGAAGCTTTGAATCCGAATCACGACCCTATTCCAGGAATTGATACAGATTTTAAAGTTGTGATAGCAACTCAATATATTATCGTTGCTGGAGAAAAGATCAGAGAGGATAATGTTCAATGGTGGGATGAGCATGTTCCGATTTGGGAAAGGAAATTAGAGGAATTTGAAAATAGTTATGAAAATGGATTCCCGGAAGTCGCCCCTCGATTTGAGACGCCACCTGGCGAGAAAGAACTTATCGGCACGGGAGATCTGGGAATGGATGTCCTAGCATCTGTGAAAGCTGCGAGGAAGAAGTTGAAGGATATGCGAGAAGGAGTCCTCGAGAAGGAGAGTAATGAAGACTGCGCTGAAAAGAAGGATGAGTAAGTCACGAGACAGACTCGACCCATTTATAGAAGTGAAGAAATATTCTTTGACCGCGATGCTTTTGCGAAATTTTTGTTGCGTACTAGCGACTGCTACATATATAAAATTAATCTATTTACAAGAAGTATTTGAGAAGAGCTATAAGACATAAAGCTATTTTCTCAGTCATAAAGGTATCATTAAACATTCATCTACACCGTTTTTTATCGAAAATTTAAGCAACAGCACTTCCTGCGAAAGCCTCACTAATCTCAGTAGAGTTCTTCTCCAATGCCAACAAAATGCCGAGCAAAACCTTCGACTTCTGAGGGTTCAAGTATCCAGATGCAATATGCAAGGCTGTCTCACTGCTGACATCAGAGAGAGGAACTTCTCCATTTGGAGCACGAGTACTTTGGACGATGGGGATGTTCAATCTATTGATTACATCTTCCATGGCGTAGTTGAAGGATGTGCTTACACCTCCTGCACCGGCACCGGCAATCTAGTAGAGATGTTAGGTCGGATATTTGCGGTGAAGAAGGTAAAGGGGGAACTTACAACTATGCCCTTGGCACCGCTAGAAACAGCATTGTATAGGGTATCGTTATGCATGTCTTGATTTGCGAACAAGATATCCACTCGGGGGATCTCGGTTACATTCGAAATATCGTATGCAATCTTTCCAGTGGGTTCAACTGGTGGGTAGAAAAAGTAAGGAGTATTTGAGATGAGAGTACCCAAGTTACCCATCTCGACGGCTTTGAAAGTGTCCATAGTATTGGCGTTTGTCTTGGTAACATAGTATGCGGAAACAATACGATCATTTAGAACAACCAAAGCTCCACGACCAACGGCTTTGGGACTTACACCCACTGTAATAGCTTCGAGAAGATTGAAAGGTCCATCTGCTGAAATGGCGGTGGATGGACGCATGGATCCAACGATGACGACCGGTTTTCCACAGTTGACGGTGGCATCCATGAAGAAGGCGGTCTCTTCTAATGTATCTGTACCGTGGGTAATGACTGCACCACTCATGGTATCATCGTTGCAAATTACCTCGTTGATTTGCTTTGAGAGGTCAAGGAGAATGCTGGAGGTCACATCTTCACTACCGACGTTGGAGATTTGTACTCCAGCAACGTTGGAGACGTTAAGGACTTCTGGAACTGCGTCGAGGAGAGTTAGAATTCCCACGGCACCTGCAGTATATCCAGTCGTTGCTGTGTTACTGCTGCTAGAACCTGCAATTGTACCACCTGTATTGAGTTAGTATATATTTTAAGAAATTGGCTGAAAGATTGCCATACCAGTTGCGAAAACAGTGATATTTGGCAGGCTTGCATTCATCTGAGTGAAGTTAAGTCCATTGGAGTTGGTGAAGACAAATGGACTTGTATCACGCTGGTAAACCACTGGGGAAGCAGAGGCAATTGCTGCGAGAGCAGTAACAGACAAGAAACGTGAGAACATGATGAGTTGGAGGATGTTCTTCTGGGTAAGGAAGGATGAGGTACTGACTACAAAAGGAAAACCATGATCTCTTTATACTCATCGCCAATACATCACGATATCTCACCGGGTAGAATACTCTTACTGGCTGCCAAGTATTTTACATGATAGTTTAGTGCATCATTGCCAGACTTAGCTACCAAGTGTTTATCTTTATCAAACTAATCCTCCAACGCCAATAACATTATCAAATCATGCGTCCAATCATTATCCAACCGGTATCGCTGGGATACGAATTGACTCTCGGTCGTAGAAAAAAAGGCTCATTGTATATAAATCGTGGGGTTGGTACCTGGTCCTGATGTTCAGGGAAAACGAAGGAGTGGAACAGTGGAATGCGGGTAGATAGTCTAGTGACTAGCGGAGAGGGGCATTTTCAGGGGATAAGCCAACAACTCACTTAACTACCGACGAATAACCTTACCAAGTCAATCTTCCCTATCGGATCTCGGACGTCCCTAAAATATCCGGCGCTCGATCCATGATGATGGGCGGGGCGGTATTCTTCTCAACCTTGATATTCAGGCTGTTGGTCATCGCTGCCCGTTGCACGCATTGATCTCGCTTCTTCGACAGTGTACGATCAGACGCGATCATCCAAACTTTACATCTGGGGACGAGGGAAATGAACGGAAAGATGTGGAGAATCCTCAATATGTTGTGTTAAACATTTAATACTTTTACATCGGCAGACCTGTCGGTGTTCAAATTGAATTTCCCAGACGTCATCGGCGTCTTATCATTTTGAAAAAACAACCATTCTCGTAGTTGCGGTCATGTTCATCCCCACGAGCTTCAATGAGAACCCGGAACGGTTAGATAACGCATAGTTTGGTCGTATCCTTATCGAAATTGGTAATCATTCTGTGAGGAATCCGAAGTCCTATCATGATACCGACGAAATAACAAATTGGTCAGTAGAATAATAATCGGTTCATTATTAGACTGAAAGTGGGAGTGAGAATGAAATTCTTATCGTGCCAATAGCGTGGCTGGCTTTGGGGGTTATGGACGGAGCTAGATAAAGAATATAAGCCACCTTGTGAACCATATGAACTGGATGTGAGAACATAGATACCTCATCCCAACATCCAAGGTTGATGCTGTTGGATTATTGAAGCTTCATTTTATATTATGTAATGCCGCTCTCAAGACTCGGCTTCTAAGATGCTTCCAGACAAATTTAAGAATCTGCCAATACTTAACCCAATTTGAACAGGCTAGGCAAGTCTAAATGACGATAATTGATGAGGCTGTACTACTCATGATTCGTCAGTAGATTTGTCTTGGCCGAGAAAAAATCTTCTGGGCGAGGGAGCCTCAAAGAAGAGCAGTGTTTTGAGCAATGGAACAGTTTTGAGACGTCTATTCTTCTCGACCCGCGTAGAAGTCTGAGATGACGAGCTTCATATCTGATTATGAGAACTGGATGTACGGTGCCGTCTACTTCGTAAGAACCTGAGCTGTGCTGGTGGCTTCTTTTGTCAGCGTGAGCTTAGCTCGTCGCGTTCCCAATCGACATAATACAGTTCTATAATCCAGCTGTTCGCTTTGAAAATTTCTTAGTTTCGCATGTATCAAGGTTAATGGTGAAAGAAACATCAGAACTGAAGAGAGTGACCTCGGGATTGCATGTTGTTGATGGAAGCTATTGATTTCTGTTGGATTAGTCATCCTGGTACCACCCCGCCGACGACATGGAAAGTTCACTGGGGAAAGATACTGCGAGAAATAAGCATGAAATTAGGATCAGCAAACTGGATTATTGAAGGCAGTCCTTGCAATTGGTACGATGATACTCTTCAATAGCTTCGCGTTTCTCGCGGTCAAAAGCGTTTGTGGATTTGGATGTATCTTATCTATGTCTGCAGATTTCTACCTTAGCGGATGGATGGAGAACGACCGTCTGCAACCAAGTCTTTCATCACGAATCCCAATCCTCAAGGCAAACAGCCACGAACGATATCCCTCGTTCCTGAATTCGAATGCACCATCCTTGGTACCCTTTGACTGTGAGATCATGTGTTTCCATAACTGAGGCTCATTTACCGAAGAAAGACGAACAATTCCGTGTGCAGAAGCTGTGTAAGATAAGATCGATTCCCGTATCTCTGTCTCGATTCTATACCTAATTAACAAGAATTAGTATAAAACCTGGTACCCAATCGCAAGAACGAACCCGTACCAATCTTCTAACTTGACATTTGCTTTTTCCTCGGGAACGCCAACTCGATTCGCGGAATTTTCACCTCTGGATGCATCTCTTTCCACTCCTCGAAACTACTGCGAATATCATTGATCGTGTGTTCATGATTACTCTTCGCGACCATGTTCCAGTACTTCCACTCACCCGATCGATGCTCGCCGAACTCTTTTAGCGTCGTAACCAACCTCATCCCAGGGTATAATCTAGCTGTCTTGCGAATCGTCTGCCTTCCGACCAGATAGGTAACAGATTCAACTACAGGATTGCTATAGAGGAAATGTTCGTAAACATACTTCCAGACTCCAAATCCAAATTCTGGTGATTTAGCCAATGGCCTATACCTGGGATTGTGCAATGTAGGCGATCTGTATGAAGGATAACATTCTCGACCAGCTACAAAGGCGATGTAACGAGCTTGAGAGAGCAAGTCACTTTCTGCGCTACAACATCCACTGATTTCTTGAAGTAAGAGGTGATCCGTACATGTGTATACAAGTGTATCCTTTATAGGGTTGTAGAACGAACGGTAAGTTTTCCTTTTGGTCCCCACAAAAGGGCAGGTTCGATCGTGAAGGTAGAGTTGCTTATAATGTTTAAGATAGACCTCGCGAGAATCGAGACAGGCGTAGTATAGCGCGGAGGGCTTTGGTGGTTGGAATGGCCCTTTAGAATCCTGGTAGACGAGTTGTCCTTCTGGAAGCGCTTGGAACCAAATTTTAAGCTGTATCTCTTTAGGAAAGAGAGAAAAGCTCGTAAAGTAAAAAGCTACGTTGGCTTGGGGCTTTGATGAATCCATCGTACACCAAGGTTGTTGTTGGCGGTCTTTCCTTGGTGATGGAAGCTCAAAGAAGCTAAAGAATGGTATATCTTAAGAGCTGTTTATTTTTTCTTCAATGATAAACAATCTCGGCTCGGAGCGGGTATTTCCGACTGTCATTGACCACATATTGTTAGGGTTGATTTTGATTTGCTCAACCGACTATGTCTTTAAGCCTACTTTTGAATTGTCCTCAGTTATGAACTAGCTAATCATCAAACTACTACAACCAATTCTCACGTCTATCCCAGATCTTCTATAGTCCATGAGAACGATTTTTACAAATCGAAAACAGTGATCCTTTTTTTTCTTATGTAAAGTGCTGCACACTTGTCTGATAATACATGATCGTATATAAGTGATTTTGATTTTGGGTTTGGAACCTCTGCCAGACACACGTCCTTCTCAGATTGCTCAGAAGTCAAGACTGGGGGACTGAATGAGAGACTCTATGTTTCAAAGCAGTTCACTACTCGAGATTGGTGTAATATTTCAATCAATTTGAAGATTGAAATGGTACCAGGGGTATGAGGTACCTCAGTGTCAGACTGCAACCGGGGACCACTGGGAGCCCTGGCTCATGTCCCTAATCATGGAAAGTAAGAGTGTAGAGGAGTGTCTTAGCAGACTCTGAGAAGTCTTCTGGAGCACACATCCAAACATACAATGGGTGCCACTCCATGCCAAAATGTATTTGATTGCCTGCTTCATACCACAACAAACGATGAGTTCATTTGAGCGAGCATTTCGATGTCTAGTTCTGATAAAAGCAGCGATCTGGAAAAGCCATCTAAATGATGGTGAATGGAATGATTTGTATCACCTCCTGCACTCTGATGAAAAACCCGGCTGATTCAGTGTGCCATCACTCAACTTATCCTGAAAACTACCAGGGCATGTCTCACTGGACATTATCTCACTTAAAGAAACCAGAAATAATCACTAGAGTCATATGATCCCTAGAAACTGACCGCGGCAATATTTTACAGATTTCTGTTCAAGCTTACAATTTTCTGGTAATGGAGGGATAATTATTACCTAAAATGCATATACTTGTATGGGGCATGAGAACCCTTGGTTTATGCCATGTGCAACTTCATCGTAACAACCAATTGTCGATCATCTAGGGTATCCTATACCGCCGGGTAAAGGTGCCGAACCTTGCAGATGTGCTTATTTTTGGAGTCCCATCTCGGCGGCTATTTCGAGATTCTCAGCTACCGTAAATCCCTGCTTGCACGGCTATCTAAATCGCAATTGGAACGTTTTGTATTACAAGGGGAACACTTCGAAATACTCTTATGATTCGCTCGTATATTTTATTACTTCATCGACTCGGTTCTTGTGACCCTGGTGGAGATCTTTCCCGGGACTCGACTATCGTATCTTCAGACAACCTACGTCTCAGCCCATATCCTGACCATGATATCGAGTGGTTATTTCCCATCTAGTGATAAGATGAGATAAAGTCCTTTTTGTCTTCATCAACTAACCTTAACTCGATTCGAGGTATGGCATACACACTTGACAATAATGTAAATTCTTGGCATTTGCCTTTCGTTTGTTTATGGAAGTACATTGAGATGCCAAGTCCACCAGTGTATTCAAGCTAGGACGAACAAGTGAACCCTAGTTTTATTCCTACATTGATTAAATGATCCCATTGGGGTTTGTCGTTTTGAGAGCTTGAGGTCAGAGCCCTCCCGGAGCCAGGGTCAGTACCTCCAAGTGCCGGTGTAGAGGTAAATGTTCATGGTCTGCTCAATCTGGTTGACATGTAGTCTCACAAAAAGCCCATAGTTGGGCCACTTGTGGATAGCTATCGAATTTTCACACAAAACAAATGCTCCTTCTCAAGTGTACACCCTTTCAACACTTAATTTAAACCCCAAATTTTCAGATCCACATTTGCATTCCTGGCACCTTATAGCCAATAGAGCTATCGCTTAAACAGTTCGCGAATGCTCAGGAGTTTCAATTTGAATCCTCTGTATCTTTTTTGATATCATCTAGGCGACCTGCGATATCATTTAGCGTACTCTATTACCGCTGGTGTAAGTAGGAGACCTGCACAACGATAGTAGGCCTCTCTTTTAGTGGTGGCATGCTTGCAAGTACTGTATAAGATGAAAGAGAATTCCTTCAATTATTGCCATCTATTGATTCAGTCCTTCCCATCTTCTTAACACAGCAGGCTGTGCTTCTTTCTCTTCGAGTGCTCATCTGTATTACTATCGTTTTCCAGAACTTTTCTTCTCAGCAGCCATAATACCTTATCTAACCCTTCAACAAAAACATTGTCATATTTCGTATCCACCCATCATCATGTACACACCATCCATTATCATTGGCTTCCTTGCCCTAAGCCCTCTTGTGGCGGCCCACGGAAAAATTGCAGTTGTTACCGGAAACCTTGGTGGAAACGGTACTGCGCTAGGAATTAAAGGAGCTGTTGTTGCAGATACTGGGTCAAACTCCAAGACAGAACTCGATACTACGGTATTCGACATTGGTAGTAACAATTGTGGACAAACAGAGGTATTGATACTACTTGCCACCCCGTACGTCAACTATCAATTAACAATTCCAAGGCTGCAGGAAGAAACAAAGCAGAGTCCGGTGTGACTAAGTCAATGGCTCTTTCGGGCAACACACTTCCACAGATAAGTACCGATAATGCATCTATCTCGGGTACTTTCCACATTGTGACTTCCGACGGTGCAGGTGTATGTATACGGTTTTCCTTATTACCAAGAAATGTAGTCGCTGATATGTGCGTAGCCTCTTACAGCGATGGTTGATACTACCGGAAAAGGCGATTTTTCGAATGCGATCAAGGCAGTCGTTACTACACAAATACCAGGAAAAAAGGGCAACATAAAGAAGACTAAACAAACAAGATGGGAGCGAGTTATGAGAAGCATTGGTTTGATGAAAAGAGCCTCTAATATCAACGAAGACTATGTGAGATACTTGGTTCCTATCATTCCTTTTCTCAATATTTGCTAATCAAGTATGCAGCCATTCAGTGTAGATATTCCGGCTGGTATAACTTGTACTGGTACTGTAGCGGGACAATCCAATGTCTGTATGGTCAAGGTTGTGAACCCATCGAATGCGGGACCTTTCGGGGGATGCGTTGCTGTTCAGCAATCCACGGGTACGAATACAACAGCTTCTGCCAGGAGAAATCTGAAGCCCATGAAATTTTCCGTTTGATAATAAGTGGTATTGTGTAGCATGTATGCAACCTCAAGGAACCAGAGTCTTCGAAGGAAAGACCCGTTAGTGGAGGCTCTACCCCGGATTAGTCAGGTGGAGCTAAAGTTTGGGGGTTAAAGCGGGGAACGGTTTCGTAGGGCTGTGCTGTACAAGTCAGATAAGGTTATCTTGTGTGTATTTGAATCGATGTGTCAATGAAATGACTATGCTTTACTTCCATGACCTCAGCTATGTTGAAGATTAATGTTGTGATTGAAGCCATGAATTATTCATGCAGCGGAACTCAATATACCACCAATGTACTCATTCAGTGGCGATGAACCTAATTTGATTGGAGCGGAGTATTCATGGACTTTGATATCGATAACAGTGGTGGATCCAAAGATGTTACACTCTGTGCTTGAGTACCGTTCGAAGCGAGGTGAGCGGAAACGCGATCACATCTGTAGATATCCGCCTGGAGTTCATGTCCTATATGTTCCTCTAATAAGATTTTGCGTTCATCAGGTCCAATTTAATCTATCGCTGGATCTAGTTCCTTTTAACCCTCGGCATTTGTCAACACAGAAAGTCAGCATAATCTTTTTCAATACGTTATCGCCGGCTCATCACGTGCGAAGCTCTGATGAAGCTATTACGAGAAGCGACAAGATAACAGCTGCAATCCTTCTTCCATGGCCAGATAAGAATACCTCTACTCATTCGACACTCAATCTATATGCATCTTCACGTCAACCAACAAATTTCCTTGATTTCCTTTTGCATGTCTATCTATGGATTTCCCAAATGCCTCAACGGCATCTTTCAAGCTTGCTCATGCATTTTTGGCGTCAAACAAAGCTGCAAGAAGCCTCAGCGATGCATATTTCCGTCCCCGTGTTCCATTACTTGTATGTCTTTGGTTTAAAACCTTTGACAAATCTATGATGGATAAGTTTTGATCCCCTCGGCCTTTGGGTACAGCTGATAGATGAAGTACTGCTTACGTCCGATAATTTGTCAATTGGTAATGATGTACCTGCATATCTGTGTAGGTTGATCTATACAGTATCTTCTCTCCTCCTCTTGCCCGATGTTCTAATGCAAATGTTCTGTCATTGTATCTTGTTAATCGGTGGCAATCCCGATATCAAACATGCATTTCAATTCCCACGCCAAATAGGCAGTGATGCTCAGTGGTTATTCCTCATCTCACCTTCTCATTTATCTCATATTTTATCTTCACTTTCGTGAAATGGGCCAGTAGTAAAGTTATTCTTCATTTGCTTTTCCCCATTGATTTACTGGTACTCAATAAGGTGGCTATATACAATGAGTGACCAAAACGATTCCAAGTCATCAAGGCTTCCGAAAGTTTGCCGACCTTCAGCCAATACCTCGCCAACTTCCACCCCCCCAAACGAACAATCTTCACTTCTCCCTCGATCTACCGACGTAGGAGAGACTTACGAGCTTGAAGACGATGGTATAACTCCAGCCAAAAGATGGCTTGCCGAATTCCTCCTCCTTTTACGAGGTTCGGTTCCTGTCATCCTCGCATACGCATTGCAGAACTCTCTCCAAACGATATCAGTTCTGATAGTTGGTCGACTAAGTCCTGAAGCTCTAGCGACTGCAGCTTTCAGTTACATGTTTGCAATGTCTACAGCATGGCTTATCGCGCTTGGTGGAACTACTGCTTTAGATACATTGGCATCGTCTTCGTTTACTGGAAGTAAAAACCCGCACGATTTGGGTATATTGTTACAGCGAGGTTTCTTTGTTTTAACTGCGTTTTACATACCAGTTGCTATACTATGGGCTTGCTCCGCTCCCATTTTTAGATTGTTGGGACAGGAAGAATACATTTGTGTGGATAGTGCTAGGTTCTTGACTGCGTTGATTCCAGGTGGATTAGGATATATTTACTTCGAAGCTATGAAGAAGTATCTACAAGCACAAGGCATTACTTACTACTCTCTTATCTTCACTATTACCGGTATCTAACCCTTTGTACAGAGATCATGCGGCCAGGCACTTACGTCCTTCTAATAACCTCGCCCGTCTCCGCCGGTCTCAATTACCTCTTCATTCACACCTTCAACCTAGGTCTCATTGGCGCCCCCCTCGCTACTGGTCTCTCCTATTGGCTCTCGTTTCTCCTTCTAGTCCTCTACTCCCACTTCATAACCGGATACCAATGCTGGGGCGGCTTCACCATCCAATCACTTCACAATCTCGGAACATTTTCCCGTCTTGCACTTCTTGGAGTTATCCACGTCGGCACCGAATGGTGGGCCTTTGAAATTGTCGCGTTGGCTGCCGGTCGATTAGGTACCATTCCCCTGGCTGCCCAAAGTGTCATTATGACGACTGATCAAGTAATGAACACAATACCCTTTGGTATCGGTGTAGCAGCCAGTTCACGCGTTGGAAATTTGCTAGGAGCAAGAAACGCAAAAGGAGCAGCCAGAGCGGCGAATGTGGCGGCTTGGCTAAGTATGATCATGGGATTGCTAGTTTTGATTGTTCTTATGAGTGTGAAGAACTTCTACGCCAGGATATTTAACGATGATTTGAGAGTTATCAAGTTAACGGCGGAAGTCATGCCATATGTTGCTTTGTTTCAGATAGCAGATGGGCTTAATGGGAGTTGTGGAGGAAATTTGAGAGGTATGGGGAGACAGCATGTTGGTGCCGCAGTCAATTTTGTTAGTTATTATTGCGGTGCGCTGCCATTGGGTATCTGGCTGGCGTTTCATGGATGGGGATTGGGAGGACTATGGGTGGGTCAGTGTATCGCGCTTTATATTGTTGGTGCACTGGAATGGATTATTGTTGCGTGGAGTGACTGGGAAGGAGAGGTCAAGAGGGCGTTTGGAAGAATGGAGGTAGACGACCGGATTGAGGCTGGGATCGGGGGATTGGACGAGACGGAGGAAATATAATCAATATTCAATTATGTGAGATTGACGAGCTTGTGAACAGCATCACCAACATTGTTATGTTAGCTTTAGATAGAGATTTCGTATCATATATAAATAATTTCAAAAGCGTAAGCAATCCAATGGTATCTCATCAGAGATTGTTTTCGTCTCTGGCAATATGCAACAGCAGCTGCTTAGAGGAAGGGCGTCATGGATAGGTGATTTCAACCACTGGTTCAATTTCATATTATACTCCTCTGGTGAAAAACTCTCTCTTTATATGGTTTCAAGGGTCGTTACTGGGCTGTATCTTGAAGATGTTGTTGACAAGTATTTTTGTGTTGAATGTTGTCATCATACCGGTATCTCCTTCGGTGATTACATGCTTTAGGCTTATGGGCCTTGAATTCGAGGCACATAACTTCTTTCGATCATCAATGACGATTCCTCGATTCTGATTGGCTTAAACAATTAACAAGTAGCATTAGCTCGTTCAAATTTCTCCACATCACGTGATCGTTATCAATCCAGCCGATAAGGCGATGAACAAATTTATTTTGCCAAAATTTACATTTCGATTATCATCTCCTCACCACAAACCTTCAACATGCCTAAAGCAAAGACTGGCAAGCGCAATGCTGCCGCTGCTGGTACACCTTACGAAAAGGCTGCTGCATTAACCAATTCGTTCAAGCACAACAAAGACTATGGACAACATATTCTTAAAAATCCTGGTGTCGCAGAAGCTATCGTGAAGAAGGCGAATCTCAAACCTACAGATACAGTCCTCGAAGTCGGTCCAGGTACAGGAAATTTGACTGTAAGGATACTAGAAAGCGCAAAGAAAGTTATAGCTGTGGAAGTAGATCCTAGAATGGCTGCAGAAGTCACAAAGAGAGTACAAGGAAAGCCAGAACAGAAGAGATTGGAAGTTCTTTTGGGTGATGTGATTAAGACTGAACTGCCACATTTTGATGTGTGCATCAGTAACACTCCTTATCAGGTATGTAAACCTCCATTTTTTTTTCTTTTACTTTGGGTGAAGATCTAACCCTCGAACAGATTTCATCACCACTTGTCTTCAAACTCCTCTCCTTGCCAAACCCACCCCGATGCAGTGTTCTCATGTTCCAGCGCGAATTCGCTCTCCGTCTTACTGCACGTCCAGGTGATTCACTTTACTGCCGATTGTCTGTCAATGCGCAATTTTTCGCCAAAATTACACACATCATGAAGGTTGGCAAAAATAATTTCAGACCACCCCCACAGGTCGAGTCTTCTGTTGTTCGAATCGAGCCCAAAACAGGCAAAGAGCGTCCAGGAGTTAGTTGGGAAGAATGGGATGGCATGCTGAGAATATGCTTTGTTAGAAAGAACAGAACTATGAGGGCTAGTTGGCTCGGAATGAAGCAAGTACTAGCAATGTGTGAGAGGAATTATCGAGTTTATTGCTCGACGAACAATATCGCCCTTGACGAAACCCCAGTCGAAGATGAAGACGAGGACATGGATCTGGACGATGCCCCAATTGCCGAGGAGGGAGAAGAAGAATGGGGAGGAATGGATGTGGAGAAAGGCGAAGAGGTTTTCGATGAAGAAATGCCATCTTTCTTTCAGGAACTCAAGGGAACCAATAAGCCTAAAACCAAGAGTAAAGTACCCAAAACTCGAGTGGCAGAGCTCGTTCGAGAGAAGATACGCAAGGTTCTAGAGGATGTGACTGAATTGGCTGACACCCGTGCTGGAAAATGCGATGAGAACGACTTCCTCAGATTGCTGTTTGCATTCAATGAGGAAGGATTACATTTTTCATAATTACAATTTAAATATTTAGGGATGGGTAAAATGGTGTTTATATTGTATGTAGGCATGGAGTTGGTGGAAGGTTTACATGGTTCACATATGATTCCCTACAAAGTTGGGATTACTGAATTTATGACTATCTTTATTTTTTGCTTCTCCATGGTCTCCAAGAGTGCGGACTGTAGTACGACTACTAAGAGGTTTGGACCTCAGAATCCAATTAAACGATTTAAAATTCTTGAAATCCTCAATGCACTTTGAATGCTGCAGTGTTTGAAACTATGTAGGGCTTACATCCAAACTGTCAGTCGGAATTTTTAGACTTACTATGCGGAAGCAAGTTTACCGGTGCCTGAACAATGCTTCACATACACATACCTAGGTACGACATGTCTGCGTGAATGCTTCTTAGCCGATCTATGCATCTGTCCACCAAACCCTCTGGTTGGTATCTTAGAGACATACTATGAACTTCACATCAAATATTGCATCGCGGGGAAAGATGGGCACAGGGTATTCTTTTCATTAAGTCTTGCATTATCCTAATTTATCTCTCTCATGCAAACTCGCACATCCCTTTCCTCCTTCTAATTGTACATACAACATCCTGTTAACAGGTTCCAACAGAGAGCTTAGTATTAAACCACCATTTCACAAGGACAAACTAGTTTCCCTCCTAATGGATAACGCCACTGCCAATGCATGCTGGGAGTGGGTAAGTGTCTCCGGTGCAAAGACTGATAGTTCCAGAAACCCAGCTCAATCCTCCATAAGCCTGGCTTGTGTAGCTATCGGCTTGGTAAGTATCAGTCTCTGCGGCGGCACCAATGCATCCAATATCAATGTAGCCAGATTTTCTGAGAGTGTAAGGGTTGGAAACGACGGCTCCGTATTTGCCAGCTGGGACGGTGTATGTGTAGGAAGCAGTGTAGGTGGAAGTCCATGTCTCTGTGTAGGTAATGCCATAACTTGTCTGGAGGAAATTTTCGACGAGGGTGAAAGTGGCGCCAGCAGAGACGGAGATAGCATTTGCGATTGAGTATCCTTCTGTGACGGCAACGGTGGCAGTGGTTGTTCCTGCCTTGACGACGGAGGACATAGGCACGTCCCAGTTCAAGAATTTCTGGTCAGGGTTCTCGCGAATGACGGTTGCTGACTTGCAACCACGTTTGTCTAAAGCGGATGATGCAAAGTGGCCGCCTGAGGTTCCATTGTAGCCTACAAGAGGACCAGGTGATTGAGTGATGTTGGAACCATGGTGGTGCTTCCAGAATTCGGCTTTGTCCATGACTTCAGTGCGGCCATTCTCGCCGAAGAGGATGATCTTGGACTCATCCAAGTTACGGGGGATTGTAGCTGCTCCCACGATGGTGGAGCTCAACAAGAGGCTAGAAAGGAGGGAGGTAATATACATTTTGAAGTTTTGATGGTATCAATTGTGGACTTGAGAAGTGTCAATGAGATAGAAAGAGAGACTGAGGCTGGATGGTTTTTCTAATTCATTGATGCGAAGTTGAAGACTTCATATACTCTTTCTCCGTGGAGATATCCCGAATCTCTTCCTCGACACAATTGACATATGGATAATTCAATCCACTTGGAAAACCTTCAAACTTTCAAGGTAGATTGGGATGAACACCCAAGATAGGAGAATTACATATCCCCCGTATTCCTCAATTCACACAGTGTCACCAATCATCATCAACGCGCCCGCCCATGGACCAATAAAAGTTTTCTCGGGGACGAACTAGCTTTTCCCAAGAAGCGTCCGAACAATCTCCATAATGCAAAGTTCATGTTAAGATGACCGCATGATATGGCAATTTTACGACAGCAACCGAAAATAGCGTGATCATCCCCCTTCACCGTTTCATATCTTATGAATTCACGATAATCTTCATTTATGGGGAACAATTCCAAACTTTAATTTTCTGAGCCTCATGTTCCGCCCTGTGAACCGAAGTTTATTCTCTTGGCAATTAATCAATTAGAGTTTGTGATGAAACTTGGAATATACTTCTTCATAATTATACTATTCTGGGGAAATTTTGACGGCGATCTTGTCCTTTTTTTAATTAGATGGCGTTATTTGGGTCAGTTTCTTCTTAATTAGGCATTCCGCCTCATACTTTTGTCTTGATAAAGTTAAAGTTTGCCAGCAATATTGATAGGGATGAGTAACGCAATCGCGTTTCTATCATGTTATCATACCCGCCAAATGCAAGTGCCATCAGGGTACCGAGGATGCCGTCATGACAGATGGTTGATCGGTACCGAACTGGGGATTTGGTGCATAATTTTCTGGTAAAACCCCATCAATGTCATTTCGGAATAACCCCGCCGAAGTTGTTCCAGATATGCTCAGCCTCTTGGAA
Source organism: Botrytis sinoallii (assembly GCF_014898435.1). NCBI lineage: Eukaryota > Fungi > Ascomycota > Leotiomycetes > Helotiales > Sclerotiniaceae > Botrytis > Botrytis sinoallii. The sequence continues at coordinate 2,580,800 of NW_024066030.1, read as the reverse complement.
AGCTTAAACCTCGTGGTGACTGCAGCAAATAGAGTATTGTGATACCTTTGACGGTATACAGGTATCTATCTATCTTGGAACGGATTGTATACCGTAAGGTTTAATGTCGGTCTATCTGCGTAACGCTTGTTGCGCCGGTAGGTATCCCAGCCCTGATATGTCTATATATCTCATACTCCAGTAACTGCATAAGACTTCTCTCCAGCTTTCTATTCTATCAATCTTTCAACCATCTCTACTTCTTAATCAGATATCCAACCCTCACTCTTTATTTCACACTTTTACCAATCTCACTATTCTACAATCAACATGCCTTCCATCCTCCTCAAGACCATTGCTCTCCTCTCCCTTGCCAGCTTCACGCTCGCTGACCTTCACACCAATGGAATATGCGTAGACAGCAAGAGCGGAGTCGTATGTTCCAATTCTCCCACCACATCCCCCACAATCTACGTCTATAAATAGAACTAACCAATAACCTAGTATGTATACAACGCTGAAGCTACCGCCAAAACCTGCACAAACTACAAGAACAGAAACACTGGTTCAGAACAATGGGACACATGTCCCGATTGCACCATGATTACAACTGGTGTTCCACATTGTGAATCCGCTGATTCGCATATTGGTGGTGATGAGGTGAGTTTCAATACTATTTTTCTCCTCGCCAAGAGGAACATGTGACGAAATTGTTGTTTCGGGAAATATGAAATAAGAGGCTAATTGCTGCGTTTAGTTGAACTACTATTGCGGTCAGAACGGAGCAGGTGGCTCTTTGGCAAACTAAACGCCTGAGGGACGTTGATGGGAGAAGGAAGTGTACTTTTATTGGAGGAATTCTTGGCGAGCTTTTTGGGGAAGAAGATCTTGGTAAATACTTGTTCCGCGAAGCTAAATTTGAAGGATTCATGGCAAGACGCTATGTGTTTGATTCATTCACACATCGAATGATCTAATCGGTAATAGAGTATAACTATCATAAGAGACGGAGATTCGAATGATATACTTTTGATCAACTAAGAGATAAGCCTGATTATTCAAGTGCTTCTCCAACAACCAGCTACAAATCGTAGCTCACTAATGCCCTGACTTTCACTCTCCTTGTATGCCATGTCTGATTAATCCCTCCAATACGTAAGCTGAAGCCAATAACTGCCCGTGATACCCTGCCGTATGCTCCACAAATCTAAACGTCGTACGTACTCTTAATCTTGATAATCGTATGATTCTGGCCATAGCCCTCAAGTGCTCCTCTTACCGATGAGCCCCTGAATTCACAAAAGCAACGAAATGTCCTTGGCAAGTAGTCGCAATTCTATGCAATACTGCACTAAAAGTATTATTTTTGTGCAGTATTGCCTCTGAAATCTTATAGACTGTATCAAATCGATAGATACCCAAAGGGATGAAAACAAGATATGCGTGTGAAGAGAACAAAAGTCAATATGAAGATGACGACTAAGCATATTGATTCTCTTTTAACCTGAGATTTTAAGAATGTAGAGCAAAGAAGAGAAGTATTGCATGTTGGAATAGTCAATGGCGAAGTATTTAATTCCCTCTTTCCCATTCCCCTAGCTTATTGCGATGAGCCTTGACAGTTTCCATATGAAATCTCACTGTTAGAAACGTAACCGCCTCTATGGTTCCAGAATAGCACAAGTGCATCGCTTTCATTATCTAGAGTAATGTTCCATATCAGCTTTAAAAAAACAGGCAGAGAATCTTTGTGCTTAATAATAGCATTATACATCAAACTTTTCTAGATCCTGGCACTAGAAATCTCCTGGGGCACAATAACAACAAGTAGCAAACAATTTTCACTTGAACATGGGCGAACCTCCAGCTGCCGTACAATTCGCAACCGTTCTTTTTGCTAGAAGTGTCGAAATCACTGATATCTCAGCTGGTCAAATAGTCTCTGCATTCAAAAGCAAAGCTAGGCGTAATCAGTTGGAGAGAGATAAAGCTGCCCGTGAGGATTTTGGACATGGCTTACTGACAAAAAGAACCACAATGTCCATTATTAAAACGGGATTTCGATCTGTAGATGCAAATTCAAGATCAACGATGGGGATCTGGTCATACCATACGTTTTCTAAGTTGAAGTAATTGTACTGGCCCGGAGACTACTCATTGGCTAATATATATTAATGAAAGAGTAGCGCCAGGACGAGAAGCTTTTCGAAATCTTGAGCTTAGATTAAGTATTGATTCAAAGCTCTACAATACTACAATAGAGGTAAGATGGGAATTGCACACACATTCAAGGTTTCTTGATGCATAAGATATCCCGGATCAATCCCACCTTTCGAAATCGCATCCACAAGAAGCATGAATAGTTCCTTCATGATTGTGATGTAATACTAAGAACGAGATTGACAAGTCTACATGGTTGTACACTTTCCAAAATCTAAATGAAAAAAAATTATTCGCAATATATATCACGAGTACATAAGCTCATAATAAAACAGTAAATCAATAGATACACTTGCACCTGATCACTAGTCCTCTTGATTCCGGTTTCGATTCACCATCACTGTAAGTCATTTCTTGCAAAGTCCCAAAAATGGCTCCGCGATATGAGCCGATACTCTCGAACCTAGTGGTTTGGGTGTGAAGCACTTATATTCTTCCCTCATGCCAACACCAGATTTAAGTCGAGGCGAAGGATGGGAAAATTATTTCTGGGTAGCGTGTCATTATAGAGAAAAAAATGAGGAGGTTCTAATCAGCAGAATTTGTAATTCACAATAACTTTGTCAAAGGTACTTTATATGCAATGAACCGCTTGTTTGAAATATACTAGACCTGGCCTGCTTTTAACTTATCGCTGCTCATTGATTCATACCAAACCAAAGACCGATTTCCTGAATTAGGTACAACTAATGGATCTCGGTGTTTTAATTAGTATATAATAGTGTTACCGGAGCTGATATGAAGATTATTCATACAATACATACACTATTATGTATTTTAGTTAACGATATCTATGTCTATAGATATTATATGAAAGAGACTGTACTACAGATATAACACAGGAAGTTCTATATTTGAAGCTGAAATTTAAATATTTCAAGTCCCCCTTTCCTTATCAGGTATGTGGTTCATTTAAAATATATAGATTCCTATACTATTTAGTGTATTTCAATATATTATTAGCACTATTCAATGTTATTAGGATATGAAATGTTCTCAGTGCAGTACAATTCAATAATAAATATTGGAATATCTTCATGGATATCAAACTGCCCCACTGAATTGAGGCGTAATTGAGATACGGAAAATAATAATCACAACACTGATGGACAAATTAATGCACAATTTCCTAGGGAAGATTCTTTTCCTATTCAAACAGGTCTTCTATAATGGTAATCTATGTTCAAAAAAGCTTCGACATCAAAAGGATATCTGAAGCAAGTCAAGCTTAAATAGAAGTCGACATGGCACTAGTATAATTTAAGCGTTATTGGACAGTACTGTACTGACAGTATGTCGAGGAACTGACCTCTATCAATGGAGAAGAAATAACCCCGCATCAAGCACCACGAACTCCATGGCAACCATGTACCAAATCATAAATCATCTAATCATGTATCCCAAAACCTCTATTCTATACGCCAATTTTCTACCCGGTCTACACGAGCGAATGGGCCTCGATCTTAGCATCATCCTTTTTATCTCCCATATAATCTATTTTCTCCTGGTGAAATTCAGGATCAGCCAGTATTTCTCTCGAACTTCTGTACTCGATTTCATTGTGGTTCATTATTTTTGGGGTCGGACTATTTTTTACTTCGATGTATGGTTTGGGAGCTGTTCGGAAGAGGGGTCGGAGAAATGGTATTGAGGATGTTATAATGACAGTGCAGTTTTCTACTGCGCACCATATAATATAGGTAACCGAAGTAACTATTATATTGATTAGATTTGACTGTTCAATGTATACAGGCCATTTAGACTTACAGGTAATATCATCGTTATCGCCCATTGTGCAGTAGGTCCTGATGACTGCCGCGATAAAGGCACTAAGATGATTAGCTAAGTTTTGATAAATCGGAGAAGAGACTTACAAAAGGCTGACTCCCAACAGAAATGATAAGAGAAACTTCAAATGCAAGGAAATATGAAGATTAATAACCATTGCAACCGGTAGAATTGTGAGAGCAAGATCTGTTAAGGAACTGGATGATCCTTGAAAATAGCCAATAGCTGCTTGTGTTCTCATGCTCCAACATTGGTCTTCATGTCCAACACGATCCCAATTGTAAGAAATATCGGAACACTCGAAGAATATTTGGACGAGTGCCATTAGATTTATAATGGCATTTTGGGCAATGAGAAAGTAGAGAAATCGTCTTATATTCTGCTGGTGTCCAAGTATTCGTAAGAGGTAAACAGCGAACGATATTCTACCGAGTGTTGGTGATATGATACCTGCAAATGATTTAGCGATGGGTCAACTCGACAATTTGAAGAAGACTTACCGAAAGGCTCTCCAATAAATTCAGCTCTCATAGCCATCGCGGCTTGGGTCTCGGTAAGAAACATAACATGTCTTCCTAATCCGAAGGTTATACCCCAAGTATTAAGTGATATATGACAAATTCCAGAAATCTTAGGATTTTGTTAGTGTAGTACTAGAGAAAGGGAATTGATCACATACCATAGCAAGTATAACCAAGAGGTCCTCAAGAGCAAATGCGAGATGGTACTTGGCTTTGGCGATTAATCTCAGCATTATTAATATTCCAGAAATCCCGTATAGAGGCCAACATATTAGGAGTAATCGGGATGCTAAAATTGATAAGTGCTTTGTACAAATTGATGGCATTCAAGACAATTACCTATGGAACATCCTTAAGGCTCCCTGTCGACTCCATGAGGAAAGTGTATTATCAGAAGATGGAGGAATATTATTTTATCGTAACGCGGATGCCATTGAAGCGTATTAGCAAGCAGTCATGGTAGATAGAGAGTGAGACAATATCACGATAAGATCAAATAGGTATGGGGATTGAGATGTACTTAGATGCAATGCCAATATTTGCCAACAATTTAGGGCGGTTCTACTAAGACGTGAAATAAATCAAACTCCTATGCCAAACCATCCATGAAACACGTAGAATCTTCCAAGAAAAATCATAAGGCTGCTTCGTAAATGGAGGAAACCTTATGTAATTATTGTTCATGTGAGACAATTAAGAGACCAAATAGCTTGAGACGATCAACGTTGCACAGGTCTGAGCGCAATTAATTATGCCATCCAGGCCCATCCTAATTGTTTCCCCGCGAAAACAAACTTTAAGATAAAGACCCAAATTTGCAGAGCATAATGACGTTCCAAAGTACAGATAGAGAGCATTAGCTATCTGGACTAAATCGCTTGCAAAATTTACAAAGTAGGGTCGGAATTTCGTGTGTGATATCTTTTTGCATGAAATCACGAGAGAGGCGTAGCATGGCTACTAAGTAAGATTTCTGTTAGAAAGATCTCGAGTTCATGCGAGTGAGATATCATAAACAACAGCAAATAGCAAGAGCGCAAACGGGACTTCTTGTTAGCATAAATGAATTGAATTAATTGGACACCCCGAGGTGACGCCCTAAGTTGTATATCAGTCAGGCTATGCTGTTGCTCAATCAGGAAGATTCGTGAGGATGGACTTATTGGATGAGACTATGTTGTCGATCATCAACTGGAACAATCATCCCAAGTATATTTCGACAAGGTCATTTGAATACTGGTCAAAGATTTAAAGTTGCATAGAGTGCTTGGACAGGTGTTTAGATCGAAGCATTCGGGATATTTTCCGCATCTGGACAAGCTCGAAGAAGACATGAAAAACTTTATATATAGAAACAGAATGAAAACACAGTGAGAGATCTAGATGTCTGTTGCCGATGAAAACAAATCTGAAGTGCTGCAACTAGTACACTCGCCTACTAAGGCTCGTGTTTCATATATTGTGTGAGTACTTCGCAGGCTCTTCTTGTTACCAACAAAGAGAAGACGAAACACGATCTTGACCGAGTAATAGATTAACGCAGTAATGATAATCAATGAGAGGAAATCTTCAGATGACATATGTAAGTGCTGCCAACTCCCTCATAGAACCAATCAGTTGATGATCGATCAGCATTAGATCAGAGCTTCACGTTATTGCCACGTCTGAAGAGTTTTCCAAGGGTATCGAACTGAGAACCTAAGTTTGAGAGCTGCACTGATGCAGTCAAATTTTAGGCAAGGACCTTCAAGAATTACAGCCTTTGAAAAGTTGGAAGAAATTGTGTTGGGAAGAATCAACAACAATTTGCAAGCAAGATAATCATGAGCCAACGCCACGATTCCGAAACCGATTGATCACGTGATTCAAGCGTCGATTCTCTCCAAAACGCTACCCTCCAGACCCTGACCTACAGTACAGCAAAGATCACATAGGACGACTTCAAGGTCATCCAGATGACATTAAACTATGCGAACATAGCCATGGATGATTTATGCCACACTCTTTGAGCTATAATGCAATCGCTGAATTGCTAACAACGCGACATCACATGTTGCATTCCCAAAGCAAAGAGGCGTGCATATACGATTATGGACATGAGATGCGACACTGTTTCTATCATCTTACTTGAAGATGGAAGATGCGTTTGATAAACACGTGCTTTAGCATGCGATTGCCTTGCTAATTCCCTATCATCCTTCAGACGTCATGCTTTCGACATACTTCAAAGGGATTTCAACATTGGTCTTGGAATGGGGTGAATTGTGTCCAAGTATCCACTTAATAATAAGATTTGCACAGCCACATTTGCTAGTGACAAATTTTGAAACTACCGATCGTCAGATCTAAGCTAATGATTGGTCGGCCTTACAGCCACATGATTGAATGACGTTAGAGTAATTTGCGCCACATATGCTATGACGACTTTAGATTAGGTTGGCATTTATGGGGCATTGCTTCGTACGACCTGACCTACCAAGTTCATTCAGGGAAGAATCCAGACGAGAAAAGTTGGTTTGAGGTTGGAGATGTGTAAGTTCCCCGGTTGGTAGTTGTGGCACTGACACTGGCAGGTGTGGCTCTGTGGGATGATGGGATGGCGGGAATACTGGACTGGGTGAGTAGTGGGATTCAACATCAGGAAGCTTCTTATGGATTGCAGGTAATTTCCAGCTTTACAAACTCTAATAATATACGATAATCTCGTAAAGGTTCCTACCGGTCGTCCATTTCTTGCGCAAGTTGCGCGGCTACTCAGCTACCAAGTACTCTACTTTTTTTGACAGTGTGGGATGGCCCACTTTGACTAACTGAAATATTTGATAGGTCACAATTTGCGAGAGTTAATCAATTTAGCTTGGCCCCTTACAGAAAACCTGAAAGTTTGTTTAAAAACGGGGATTTGCGGGGTACGGAGGTCAGGAACAGGTCAATATGCTTACTTGCATGCTTTGGTACAACTATTCCTTGTTATGACGGCAGCAAGGTGGTCTTACAATTCCCATTCCCTTTGCCTTTCAAACGGGGAAGTGGAAGTGGGAGTGAATTCTTTGTTGGATTGGAACTTTCCCATGCCTGGGTATCTCCCTCAATATGACGTCACAAACAGGTTTATTGCCTCTTCATTCATCGGTTCTGAAGCATTTGAGGTCCTTAGATTTATTATATAAGGATTACCTTCTACCTCCCAAATCCTCTTTCTTTCTTCCATCATCAACAAACATACAAACCAACAGATAACAACTTCAAATCAAAACAAACCACAACTACTTTTTACTTTAAACCTTCAAACAACACTACATTCAAAATGACTGGAGAATCTACTGTACAAAAGGTCAAGGATGTCCTTCACATCGTATGTATTCCCTCTCTTCTCTCATCTAGGATACCTCAATCTAACAGCTTCAGGTTCCCACAAGGACAAGGACCACACCACCTCTAGCACAACACACAACACCACCGGTACTACTGGCACACACGTTCCAGGTACCACTCACAACACTGCCGGTACCACTGGCACCCACATCCCAGGCACAACACACACTGGCCATGCTGAGGGTTCTCACGGACCTCACAGCTCTGCTGCCGCCAATGCCGCAGATCCAAGAGTCGACTCTGATCTAGACGGAAACCGTCTTCCAAACAAGACCTCTGCTGGTTACGGTACTCAAGATGCAGCCTATGGCACAACTGGTACTCACACTGGTACTCACACTGGTACTCACGCTGGCACTCACGCTGGCACTCACACTGGTGCACATGTCCCAGGCACTACTGGCCACCAAGCTTATGGACACAGTGGAACAACCGGCACCACCGGCACCCACATTCCAGGTACAACTCACACTGGACACTCTGAGGGTTCCCACGGACCTCACAGCTCATCTCTCGCCAATGCTGCTGATCCAAGAGTCGACTCAGACTTGGATGGAAACCGTCTTCCTAACAAGACTTCTGCTGGTTACGGCACTCAAGATACTTACGGCAGTGGTCTTACTGGCTCAACCGGTACTCACCACCAAGGTACAACCGCTGGCAACACTGTCGGAGGAACTGGTTTCGGTGGAGGAATCTCCCACAGCACAAACGCCGGTCCTCACAACTCCAACATTGCCAACGCTGCTGACCCAAGAGTCGACAGCGATTTGAGCAACACTGGTAACCGCCACGGAGCTTCCACTGGTCACTCCGCATTCGGTGTTTCCGGTTCCCACGCCACTCCCGGCTCAGGAACTGCTCAGAACACTGCTGGTCCACACAACAGCGACTTTTTGAACAAGTAAGCACATTTCTACCCCATAGTATTCTTGAACATACACTAACAATACTCCACAGGGCTGATCCAAGAGTTGATGCCGACCTTGATGGTTCCAAGACCTTGGGAGGAAACAAGACCTACCAGTAAACCACATGTACAATAATACCCCTTGCTGAACGCGGCATGAATTTGCGATACCCGAGGATTGAGCATACCCGCGTAACTGGGGGAGCTTCTATTATCTTCACACGATTGTCAGTTTAGGCTTTGGGTTTTCTTTTGTCAGCATATGATGGATGGAGGGATAGGATAGGATGGTGGCATGGGAAACTTAATAGTTTTACGCATGATTTTATGAGTTACGAAATGATAATAATCACTTCTTAATAATTTCTTCTTTCATCATGTGATTGTGAACTTGAGTGGATCAACATGTTCTTTTTTATAATTGTTAGGTGAATATGAAGCAGTCGCTAGAACAGTTATTGACAACTAACCTATGGATTTATCTATCAGTCAATCCCCTTCTCACTTTCCAGCCACATCACTCTACCCTCTCACTAACATATCCATATCAAACACCTCCAAAGCGCACCTTCACAATCACGAGCTTTTCTTCTTTCCGCTCAAGAAGCTTCTGTTGCAACAATATCCCTCAACCATTCGCGGATAGTATTAAGCGCCACTCTCGACTGGTTCGAAAAGTAAAGCGACATTCATCACTTGAGCATATAAATCATGAGCTCCAACAATCACGAACATAGAGAATAGTTCCCCATCTATAATTATCCCTCTTGGTTTTACTAAAAGATTTGTTATCGCGATCGCTACTTTATTCGAAAAGATTGAGATTGCAGTCAGTATCCTATAAACGGCATTACCGATCATATCGAGTATTTAAACCGAAAAATATCTACTTTTGCCTGAGTTACCACTACTAGGTACTTACCCATCCATCCTTTACGGAACGTGAATAAAACCCTGAAAGGAAAAAAATTTAAACACGGCGGAAGTAATAAGTGAGTGAAAGATGTCGGTTTAAAGTTACAACTGATAAGGGGGAATTAATATCATTTAGTCTCCGACTAAGAAAAAGCCGGACAATTTACTAATTAATGACAGGTAGCGAAACGTTTTGAAGTTCTACTAGTAGTTAGTTAGCTGACTGTGGCTGGAGACTTAGTTTTAGTCTGAGGAAGAAAACGTGCGAGCTAATGTTAGTGAGGACGCTAGAAGGGTAGGGTTGAGGCTAAGTGTGCAGATGGAGCTAGTAACTTTTGGGAGGATGGGAGAGAATGGGGAGTACAGGGATGTTTTTGAAGTTTGTGATGGGGAGGTCAAGGAGGTACCAGGTTGGAATTGAGGAGATATTGTTCTGGTAGGTTTGCTGATGAAAGTGGTACTTAAAGTACACTCGCTAGGAGCTCATTTCGGGTTGTGATGAATGGTCCTAGTGCCCAGGTATTACTTTGAGGTAAAGCGATGTGGTGTAATAAATTCTTTTGATAAAGCTCAGAGGAGTTCGATAGTTGGTCATAGATTTGATGGATTCAAGGAATCAGACAAATCTGCGAAAGTCTACCTCCAATTGTATGGTCTTTGTGACTCTCCTGCTAGCTGGTTCATAGATTTCAGTGATACACTTAAGAATCTAGGATCGAAAAGCGACTTTATCGTTTATCAATCTAGAATAAACCGATGTCTTGCTTATATCTGGGACAAAAAAGACTCTTAATCTTGCCAGTACGAAAGAAAGAGTATGCAATTTCCATACTCCCGAACACAGGTTACACGGGATCGAGAGAAAATGCTTAGAAGACTTAACGCAACAGTCTCGAAGCAAACGCAATATTGCATGGGAATATAATGGTAATCTCCTGATATCTTTTTTTTTCAGGGTGTAATCACGACAATTAAGAGTTTAAGACAGAGTGAGTAGGATTCCAGAAGCGATGAACTTCGCCATCACAACGTGTTTAACAAAATCAGCGCCTGATTGATCATATCCAATTTGCCTTGATTACATAGACAACATGATATATTGTGGGGTATTCATATACTAAGTGTGACCTAGAATAGTGCCGAGAACCTCGAATCAGAGTTTCACCAGATTTTCTGATGCCAACCCTATCGACTACCTACCTAGCATTCAACAACAGTCCCTCATTTTAATCGCCTAAACACAAATGAACTTCAATTCACTTCCTCTGATTTCTCCATACACCAGTACTACCATCTTCGTTCCGCGCTCTAAATTGGGTGATCACTTTGATGTTTTTCAATTTCATTTACTCATTAAACTTTTGATCACCACCTCCTACGCACACCGAGATTCAAAAAGTGCTCTCGAGCAGTCTAATCCACGCTGTTGTGTATACGCTACGAACCGAATGCAGTGCTTAATATCAGGACTGTTAGGAAACAGTTAAACTACATCTAAGGATGGATTTATATGGCCTAATGATTGCATATGTATTATTATACAATAATCCTAGACCCGTTTTCTGCATAGGGGCAGAAGGGTGGGAGAATTCTCTTCACTAAGTAAGCGAAAGATAAACAATGAGGAGAGAGAAAGGAAAGGGAATTACATGATAGGTTCTGAAGCAACCTGTGCAACGCGCTTCATGTTGAAATATTCAAAGCGTTAAGTTCGGGAGGTACTCGTTCCCTCGTTGGTGATTGATATATCTCAAAATCGCCAAATTTATTTTCGATTTTTCGTTCATATTTTGAATCTTGATATTTTTTGATACACTGACTGAGTGTCCTCATGTTATTCTCTGACTGTGAGGAGAACATACACTTGTATAATTTCATCTCATCGTTACGTTTCTTTCCATAATGAGATGAAAAGGATTGCAGGTTAGTTCCTACCTTGAGACCGTTGTAAACAGTATCCATATCGAATCCCTCTCACTTCTCGTTAATGCTACGATCAATGTGTAACCACAAAAGTAATACTACATCAGTACATTAGTAGCATTAATTACATTCTAGAACATTCATATCATAATAACAATAAGTAGGTTAGATCCGATTATCCGGTCTCTAGGATGATAAATTATACTATTGCTGATCAAGAAAGCAGCAATTACTACATCTGTACACGTTGAGAAAATGGTACTTTTCAAGTCTTCCAATAGGTACGTCATCTGTATTCCACGCTCAAACAAGGGGATTCGTTTTCAGGGCTTAAAGTAATTATGCATATACATTTCCTAATCTCCACACACAGATTCTCCATCCTTCCCGTTATACACACACACGACATCGAAGACGAAAGCGATTCGACCAACGAGTCCGCATCCCCAATTTTATTACCATCGAAACATAAGAATGAATCAAGAAACACCTATTCCCACCATTCTACACACAAGCCATTCCACACCAAACTCCCACCATTTCTGAGAATACCCCGCGAACTACGATGGACAATTTTCGACGCCCTCGTAGCGTCACTTACCGAAATCGAAATCAGTCCTTCCTTTATCGATACATTCCATGCTCTTCGTCTCAGCACCAAAGGTCTCCGAGAAGAGGTTATCGAATGGCAAAGGAAGAGACCCGATGTTATGAATATATTCCCCTACGGCTGTTTTCTCCCCCAGCACACGACATTTATTCTGAAGATCGATCAACGTTGGAAAAAATTCGTCAAGCACAAGACTGTTTCCGGATCCCACGTGACGTTTAAGAGCGGCCCCAAGTCTAAAAAGCTAAATGAAGGGCTTCTCCCCAGAACAAAAGCTATCAAATACATGACGAGAGAACAAGCATGGTATAGTTTCTGTCGCGCAGTAACAGCACCACACATGGCAAAAATCCATCTCAAATTTGAGATCTCATTACCCGAAGAATTTGGACCCATCAGTCAGGGGAATGGATTAAGTCCCATTCCGCGCGAAGAATTATTCCAAGCGCTAGCTGCTTCGAGATATCAAGAAGGCTCATGGGCATCTCAGCACTTGTATCTGCGCGGGACAATGGATCAACTGGCTAGTATGTACAAAACAGACACTCTTGCGCAAATTGGAGATATGGTGCAAATTGTACAGAAAGCACAATTTGACGCGGAAACATGGACTGTGTTTCGGGATGATCGGTGGGGGGTGGAGGATTACGAGACGCTTTCGTATCCGTTCGATGCGACGTATTGGGAAGATGAGAAATATAAGGTATGTGAGAAGGGGAGAGAGGGGAAGGATGTGTATGAGTATGGGGGGAGAGTGATGGAGGCGGTGATTGAATGTGCGCAGGATATACGGAGGGGTCCGCCGTTTGTGGTGGCGTCTTCGATTTCGCCTCGGGGAATGAGGAGGATGCTTTTGTTTTTACGAGGGGTTGGTTGCAGGGGACTACGGCTTGTTTGTGAAAGGGTTGTGGGTATGGGTTTGGGTTTGGGTTTGGGTCTGGGCGGAATAATTAATAATAACTCAATAACTCAGGTATGGAATTAGAATGAGGAACAGCGTTGAGGGTTCAACTTTCAAGCGAAAATTTGGGATCTTGTAAGAGGGGTGAATGAATGAATACCTACTTTATACCACAGCATTAATGATCAATGGTTAGATACTAGATAGATACCTAGTTTAATGAAATCATAAACTTGGGTACGATTCGTCTGAGATGAATTTTATATGATACTTTGTGAAGAGATGGGTATATGATCGTCTATTTCATCTATCTACATAATTGATATAAGATTTTGAATGAAATTTACAAAACGGTTATAAATGCAAATCCAGATCCAAACAATCCAAATCCTCACACAAACAATCCACATCCAAATCCTCACACAAACAATCCAATATCCTTAATCCACCATACTCTCCTCTCTGACCCTCCCCATACTCTCCTCTCCAATCCTCCCTATACCCCAGCAATCACCCAGCAATCACCTAACAATCACCCAGTAATCATTATCACCTAACATAACAATTATATATATGCATCCCAATTCCAATTCTAACTCTAATAATATTCAATATAGAATATCCATCTATTTATTTATTTATCTATTTATCTATCTATCTACCTACCTAAAACACTAAAAGCACCGAAAGCACTAAAAGCACAAAGATATAAAATAGCCTAAACAGTTTACTAACAACCAAAAAGGTAAATAAATGATTGTGAGAATGAGAGTGAGAATGAGAATAACAAATATATAAATAATATAATACATACTACCTACCCACCCCCTAGATAACATCAGCAGTGATATGGTAAAAATTCGGATATCTACAAGAGATAACTTACTACCTAGTACCTAGTACCTAGTAGCGACAACAGAGAACGACAACAGAGAACGACAACAGAGAACGACAACAGAGAACGACAACAGAGAACAGCATCAAAAAACAACATCAAAAAACAACATCAAAAAACAACAATAATCAGAAATATCCCAAAACATCCCAAAACATCTCAAAAGACAGCAAGCGAGAACTAAAATGCAAAAAATCAAGATATCTCAATCACCTTCCCTACAACATAACATAACAAACAAATCAAAACTCACTCACTCTCTCACATGTACCAGCCCCAAAGACTTTAATTTTGCTTCCCCAGAATCCCCAAGATGAGCACTCAAAACCAAACCAAAACCAAAACATGACTGAACAAAAATGGTATTTATCACTGCAAAACTAATTTTTCCTTCATGACGACATAAGCCATCCATTTTCCAAGTAACCTATTTACCTCATCACTTCATCTCACGCCACCAACCACCCCGATTCTTTTCTACTCCATCCTCCCCAAACTCTTCTATATACAACGCATTCATCCATAGCTCTTTCCCACTTGCTTCACCCAGCATCAACTTGATTCCAAAAGTCCCTTCCTTCTTCTCCTGTCCTCCCCGTCTTTTATCAACATTTTTTTAATCTTCGGGCGCAAAAACACACGGAATTCAAACTACCTGTATGCATTTACTCAAAGGTCCTGGGCTTTTGCATTTAATCAAGTGGAATGCCTTCATATTCCGCGAATCCTAATGCGAGGTTCATGTTTTCTATTACAATGTTAGCTCCAACTTCTTTCATATTAATGCAAAACATGACGAAGAAAGTTTTGAGAAAAAGATAAAACTTACGCAAACATTGAGTTGCAGCTCCCTTCAACAAATTATCAATGGTTGCACAAACAACCACTCTCTTGCCACTGCTGTGTACTCCAAAGCCACCAATTTCTACACCATGCTTTCCACTAATATTCTTAACACTTGGTGCTTCTCCAGTAATCTTAACCAATTTCTCTCCAGCATATCGCTCTTGGTAAAGATTTCTAATATCTCTACTCGTCATCTTCTCCTTCAAAGGAATCGAGATAGAGTGATGAATACCCTGGAACCAGACTGCAACGTGAGGAATGAATGCAACTTCAACACCCAATTGGTTGCTGATTTCGCGTTCGTGAATGTGATCAGTGAGAGAGTAAGGAATAATGTTACCAGTAAGGTTCTCGACATCATTCTTTGGAGATGGTTTGGTACCTGCTCCAGAGTAACCTGATACACCAAAGATGGTTGGTTGACCACCAAGGAATGGTACCAATGGAGCAATTCCAAGTTGAGCGGCTGTAGCATAACAACCTGGGTTGGAGATTCGAGTTGCCTTGGCAATATCGGATCTGTTGACTAATTCTGGAAGACCATATGTCCATTTGCTATCAAATCGATAGTCGGCAGAAAGATCAACAATGACACTGTTTTGAGGACCCTTGCCCTCGTTGACTGCATCAACAAAAGGCTTGCAGACACCGTTTGGTAATGCCATAACCCAACAGTCAATTTCACCATTCTCTTCCATTCTGCGAACATCTTCTGGAGAAAGGTTTTCATAGGTAATATCTCTCTTCTCATAACCCTTCAACTTTTGTCCAGCGAGTTCTCTTGATGAGACATGTCTGAGATCCATGTTTGGGTGAGCATTAAGGAGACTAATCAAAGCTTGTCCAGTGTATCCTCTGGCACCAATCAAAGCAACCTTAGCAGGTTGGGTGTTGGATGAGTTTTGCTTGCCAAAAGGAGGGTTAGGATTGGTAGTTGTAGCATATCCGCGTCCTGATGCAGGGAAGCGGGAGGTTCGGGAAGATTTGACGGCAGGTCTACGAGCAGAAGTAGAGAAAGCTCGGGCTTGTTGCCTGATACCACCCTGACCAGACATGGCAGCACTCATTCCAGTAGCTGCTCTAGCAGCACGGTGAAGTCGTGCCTCAAGGTTAGCATCTCCGAGCATAGATCTACCGTGAGTGGCAAACTCAGTCATGAGATCCTTGACTTCATTACCATCCGTAATTCCATACCAGAACATAACCTCTCCATTCTTAGACAAGCTACCATCAGCTTTATCAAAGAACCAAGTCAAATTTTCATCATCCTCCTTGACAGTCCAAACCAACTTGCTGTGATCCTTCTTGATAGCAGCGAAAACATTATCAGCAACGTTGGTCAACCATCCAGCCTTGGTAATGGTAAAGGTAGCCAAATTAGAAAGAGAACTTGGAGACTTTGGAGGAAGAACAATTGCAAGAGCATCCATAGGCTCATCAAAATAGGCCTTGAATTCCTTGTTCTTGAGTCCGTCAACATATCTGTCAACAGTAGCTCGTGCATCCAAGCCTTCACGATCCCGTACAAGAACATCCTTCAATTTTTGGATATCCTCAAACTCGGAGAGAGCGCTGACAGTAGCTAATTTGTTGCCTCTTCGGATCAAGGTTCCCGCTCCGGTATCGGTGAATAACTCTTTTTGAAGATCAGCTGGGTGAATAATAGCAACACTGGAAGATCTTGGTAGGAGATCAAGCAATTGCTTAGTCTCCTTGATCTTCAGCCTGGTACCATATCGGCACCACCATTGTGACATCAAAGAATCATATTCCTCATCGAGGTTGATGGCAGAAATCTTCTCGTTGGTATCGGCATTGAAAAGGCCTCCCTTCTCAGACAAGTAAACAATCTTCAATGGTTGTAATTCCCTGGCAAGTTCTCCAGCCGCAACATCAGCATTGACGTTCAAGACTTGACCCTCAGGAGTCTCAGCCATAGAAGTCAAAATGGGCAGACATCCCGCATTGATAGCAGCTTCAATTGGACCCTTGTTAACCTTGTTGATTTTGCCAACCAAATTGTATTTCTCCTTGTCCAAATAATCCGCACCGAAAACACCAGAAGTGATTGGTCTCGCTCTGACTCCCATCTCCTCCAACTTCTCCACCAACTTCAAGTTCTCCTCCAAGAACAGCTTGCGCGCAACTGCCAAGGTCTTTCCATCTGTAACGCGAATGCCCTCTTCAAATTGTGGTTCCACGCCCGCATCTTCCAATAACTTATTCAATTGTGGTCCTGCACCGTGTACAACAACTGGGAATAGACCCACATGGTTGAGGAACGCAAGGGCCGAGGTGAGAGATTCGAGATGTTCAGTAATAATCGCACCGCCAACCTTGATAACTGCGAATTGCTGAGAAGACACGGAGCTGAAATGTGAGAGATATTGCTGAACCTCGCGCTTGGAGCCAATGTTACTGAGGAGTTGAACAACCGTCGAACGAGTTGAAAAACTATCTGTAGCAGGCGCAGAGTATTGACGTCTGGATGAGAGAGCTACGGCGGTGGTAGCTTGTGGGAGGTATCTCACAGTGGAAGAGGAAGGGAATTTGCTAGTAGCAGTGCGTGCTCTTCTAGCAACAACAGCTGCTCGAGATCGAAGTGCCAACATGATTGGTGGGGGTTAGAATCGAGGTGGAGTGGAGAGATTACTCAAAGTGAAATTTGTTGAGGACAACAAACTCTGCCTCCTTATAACTTCTTCTGTGCAGAGCTGATGAAAGAGAAATTCAATGCAATTCAATGCCAAACAAACGTTTGATCCGAGAGTTATCTCATGCAAGGCGGGGAGGATTCGAAGATGTTGGTTGGGAGAGGGTGCTATGAACTGAAAATAACGCAGACTAGAGGGATACAAAGTGTAAGTGAGACAATTTCTTCAATTGTTTTGTGAACAAACCTCTCGCAGTATTCTTCCAAAGAAAGAATAAAAGAAAACAATAAAGATGAACGTGAAGACGAATAAAAATTATATATCATACCTTTCCTCAACTTTCTTCACAATTTCAATTTCAATGAAAATGGACGTGGAAGTAGATAATACTCATCAGCTATCAAAAATGACAGTCATAGTTCCTAAATGCTCTGGTAATAAATTCAATCTGGATTTAACCCCTCAGGGATTGACTGACCTTGTGCCTTGTGAAAATATAATGTGGAGAAGCGCCGATGTTCTACGATTGGTTGGATTGTTTGGAATGGGTTGGATTTTCAGATTGTGGAATGTGATTGGATGGATATGGATTCTTGGCATGAAGAAATACCCCACATCGAGAAGTTTTTATTCCATTTTATCTTGTCAACTTTTCTCCCAAAGCTTCAGACTTCACTTGATACACACGTCCCATCCATACCTTGGTATATGAGTGGGAAACGAAGGTGCGGAATATTCCCTTTGTTGTCTAACTTGTCTTTGGTTTTGAAATCTGGAGGTGCGTGGGAGGAAGGGGAAAAGTCTTCAACGTGCAGACTGCAGCTAGTAAGGTAAGAAGTATATAGTAGTAGTGGTAGATAAGAAGAAACACATTAGTCTGTTTTGATTAGTAGTGAAAGTCATATGAAAGTAAATATTAATCTCAATATCAACATCAACATCAACATCAATCACAACCACAACACCAACAACTAAACATCTTCAAAAAGTAAGAACTCACGACATCTTCATACATACATATACATACATACATATATACCTAGCAAATACATACACACATCAAAATCTCCTCAATCCCCAATCATCAATCCTCACAATCAATCATCAAGCAATCCAAACCAAACCATCCCTTGGTGCTTCAAACCCATTTTCCCAATCCATCCATCCATCCATCCATCCATCAATAACGGAAGCAGATATCCATCCCATCCCATCCCATCCCTTCCCTTCCCAGCACCCAGAATCACTCACTAACTAGTAACCAATCCATAAACCCATCTCCACCATCTCCTCATCTCCTCATCTCCCGACTCCCAATATCACAATCTTATCAGATCAGATCCGCTCCGATCTCCGATCTCTGATCTCGGTCCCATGACAACCAAAAATGATGCTACTCACCCTACTCACCCTATCCACATCCCAAGTCTCACGTAACCATTTCGTAACGGATATGATCTGATACCCAAGTACCTACCATACCATAACATAGTAACTTAGTATATATCCTTTCCATTGCATCCTTTCCATGCATCCTCCCCGGCCATTCAAAGACTGCTATTCAAAACTGCTATATTATACATAATACATTATACATTAAAATAGATATCTACCTATCTACCTACCTACATAGTATTCATATAAACTCAATCTCTCCTTATATTCCATTCCATTCCATTACACTACTTTCCACTCACCACTCATCACATCTACCCATCACATCTACCCATCTACCCTTCTACCCACCAACCAACCAACTAATCATTCACCACATACAAAATCACTTAAGCATCCATCCATCCATCTCTAAACTTCACACCCTACCTACCTACCCACCTTCATAAACCATCCTACCTACCTACCAAAACCAAATACAATATCAACATTTAGTAACCATCTACATAGTACCCATCTACATAGTACCCATCTACATAGTACCTAGATACTAAATAGTTTTTATATCACCTAGGTATGCTCTGATTCTCTTAGCTAACAGTGGGGTTTGCTTGCATACCAAGGTACCTACCTACCTACCTACCCACTTCCTAGTAGCATAATATCATCCATCATCTGTCATCCATTATTGACATCTCACTACCGACCTTCCACATTCCATCAACATTACAATACACTACATCTCACTCACTCAAAATCCACAGATACAGATACAGATATAAAAAGTCATAATCTCTCCATTCATTCAATTACCATCCACCAAATACTACAAGATACAAATCCCCCTTTCGAGCTGAATATCCCACTCATCCATGTTCGTAGTCTGTTTGAAGATCGTTGACCAGAAGCCAAACCAAGTTAGATCATAAGAAATGGATTAGTGGTTCATCAAGTCAAACGATATCAAAGTGACGCCGTCATGAAAAAAAAGGAACCGATCATGTAAAAAATCTCAAAAATCTCAACTCCTGAATCGTTAAAAAGCCCCTTCGTTGACCTCCTAGCTTTGCAGGTCCCCCCATGCAAAAGCCCAGGAGAATCTGGTGTCAAGTGTTTCGTTCCATGAAAGTCCGTACAAATGTTCATGTATCTTTTCTTTCATAATCTCTGTACCCAAGTATCCCGTCATTCAAGTCCATTTTCCCATTCTTCGTTCGTACTTAATTTAATGCTTGGAAGCAACAACTGGAATCTCATTAGTTGTGAACCCATATATTCGGGTAGAGAAACTCACCAGCAGGAACTACGATGATAATGATTAAGATGATAATGCCTGCAATCAAGCACATCCTCATCTTCATATCCTATTGTCCCAAATATTAGCCCAGCCCCCTTAATTTCTACTAGAGATCGTCATTTACCTTCCACCACATTTGTTTGCGGACTCTGTTAGCTCCACGACGGAAACCTTGCGCTGAAACTGCGAGACTATCGGTTTTGTCTTGAAGAGAATCTAAATGGGCACCACGTTCCGAGACCTTGTTGATGTTCTCGCGCATTACACCAACGGTATCATCGATAGTCTAGAAGGAAATAGAGGTCAGTCAAAGCTCTGCAACATAAATCAAAATGCCCTCGAGTTGTCAAAGTTGTCTGGTAAATTTGGAGCCCCTTTGTGATGGTAGAAGTTTTGCCAATTACACATCATTCTCAGTATCTGAGAAATCGTTGCCAATAGGTATAGTCGCAACCAACAGGACTCCGGTCTTTGAAGTCGTTGTCGGCAAGATATGATATACATCGGAACTCATGTTCAGGCGGCTAAAACACATGCGCAGCAAAACCAACACCATGTAATTTATCGATGCCAGCACAATCTACGCCTCTTCTCAATCTCGCATTTTGAGAAGATATCTCCAAATCGTAACTATCGTGCGCAATTTCTTTGTTCTGTGGGGTGTTGATGCTTATCGCATGGTCGGTCGGTCGCAAAATCGTCATATGCATGATGATGACAGGGTGACAAAACTCTCCATCAACTCCCGAGACTCAAAATCCATCGACAGACAACTTCTCGACCCGTCGGAAGATTGTGTATCACTTACAGCTTGTAATGCCGCCGTCCTCTGGTTACCTCCTGCTTGTTGGGATCCGGCACCTGCACCAGCAGCTCCTCCGCTGGGGATATAAGGATCATATTGAGGTTCTCGGTGGTCCGCCATTGTGATGTGTTTGGGTGTGTAGGTATTAATTTGATCGTCGAGAGGTCGTCAATTTTACTTTCGCTGTGATTGAAATGATGAATAGCTCAGCAAGAGTTCGTGTCGTAAATAAATCGAGTTGCGTGGGTATTTGTTGTTATTGTTTTGGTAGAGATGGAGGAAGATGTGAGTGATGGAATAATGGGTTGAATAAAGTTCGGGTTCTGGAGCACGTTTAGAAGCGAAACAACAGAAGGCCCAAACGTGATTGATCTTTGCCAAGGGGCTCTTCAAGGTTAATGGTTAATACTTGCTTTCTTTGAACAGCAGTGAATCAAACTCAATAGTCAATTAAATTCAATTGAGCATCTACGGAGAAAATATAAATGAAACAATAAACAGAACAAAAATAAGAGGGAACGGCGTACAATTTATTTGAGTTCGAGTTATTGAAATACGAACGGCTTCATCGGAATCCGTTCTAATTCCAGTTGCTTGCCAACCCATCTGTCTACGCAATTCATCATGAGCGCCAGCCATCCAACCCATCCTGCGCCTACTTAATCTACACGTGATCCTCCATCAAAACCCTGTCGTTGTCAATTCCGGTGGCTCTCAAGAGTCAAAAAAAGATGGCTGTGTCACAGTGGCGAAACATTAAAGATTTCACAAAGTCCTCAAAGAAACGAATGCGGAACGTACTTGAATCTGATAATACGTTGGTGCTGCTATCAATGCTGTCAATCTTGTCAATGCGACTCGTCTTGTCGGGGTTATATATTTTGGCTTGACATGTTGATTTGCACATATTTGTAAATTTAATTGTGGACAAGTTTGACAGACCCTTCCCCCCGGATTTTGGGGCTTCAATTTGTAATCATTATGTTGGTTTGGCAGATAAATCAAGATTCAAGATTCATATAACGTGGTTTATCAGCATATGGGCCATATCATCATATGGGCCACCTCAAAATACATACAAAATTCGTCTGTGTGTAACCGTGCACCTTCTTTATTTATAAATATAATCTCTCAAAATTTAATATATGATATTTGATTATAAAAGTATTAAAGATTTCTAATTAGTTTTCGAAAATTCAAATTAATATAACGTGGTTTAACAGTGGCTCGGCCATATCAGTGGGTCGGCCACTTTAAAATACATATAAAATCAGCCTTTTTAATATTCATATTTTAATTATTAATCATTATTTTTGAAAAAGAAAAGAATATTAAATAATAATAAAAATCAGTTATTCAAGTAATAATTTTTTTTTCAAATAATTCTTTTCGATTTCAAAAAAAATCAAAATTGTCATGATTTTCGTTACAAAAAAGCTTTTTTTTATAATAACTATTTTAAAAATTCTAATTTATTGAAACTAATTAGATTTTTATAATCTATATATAATCAAATATTTAATATTAGATTTTTAGAAAATTATATCAATAAATAAAGAAAGTGCACGGTTGTGCACAGACGTATTTTGTATGTAAAAATGGTGGCCGACTTACTGATATGGCCGAGCCACTGTTAAACCACGTTAAGAGTTATTATTAAAATAGTTTTTTTGTAACGAAAATCGTGACAATTCTGACTTTTTCCAAAATCTAATAAGAATATTTATTAAAAAGATTTATTTATAGAAAGCTAATTTCTTATTATTATTTAATGATCTTTTTTTCCCTCAAAATAATGATTAGTTATTTTTATAAAGAATATGAAAAAAGCCCTAATTTTGGTGTATTTTCAAATGGCCCACATGATGATATGGCCCACATGCTGATAAACCACGTTATTTCAAGTGATTAATAGGAAGCACAATAGAAGCTAAATTTCATGAGCATCAATTGAACCATCATATAGATAATCTAGACGCCCGCCTACGTTCATCTACTCGTAAAAGGTATCAAAAAATAAAACATCAAAGAAGTTGATAAAACTTCGAATCACCAAACCACCCGATTCACAAACACCTCCTTGAACACCATATCTCCAATCTCGTTGCCGCTCCATAAAAAGTAGAAATGCAGTAGTAAAATACAAATACTTTTATCGTAACTCCCGTATGCCCCCAAACCCCAAAAATATCAAGTATCCCACAATCCATTCTCCCCCCAGTTGTAAGTTGTGTAAGATGTAAAAGAGAAAGCTAAATATGGCATCAGGAGACAAAGAAATGTCATCAACTGAAAGATGAAAAATATGGACACGAGAATGTCAGAACAAAGAGAATAAATGTCATCGTTCATCGTGAGAATTCGAGGAAAAGAAGATAAAGAAGTTGTAGTAGAAGAGGAAGAGGAAGGAGAAGAAGAAGGAATAAATAAATAGAAAATCAATGGATCAAAATAAAAAGACGTAATGAATAGAATAACGAGCGCTTAAACATCAGAATGGGGATAGTGAGTTATACCGCGAATTAGCTGATTGAGTGGTGGTTTTCGATATGATGAGACGAAAATACAGAAACCTGTGTATGGTTAGATAAATGAAAACTTAGACATGAAATTAGTGAAATCAACGTACCATTGAAAGTATGAAAGGATTTTGTATCAATCCGATAGCCTTGAGAAGGAAAGTCACAAGAAGATGATGGAAAAAAGCATCGAGACGTCGAAGAAAATAATCCCCTCTCCCCTCTGAAAGAAAAGCGGTCCATACCAAAAAGACTTGCAACTCAGCGTTGGATCTTAACACACTGTTAAAGACCTTTAGATTGGGCTTCGAGTGAACTCAAGACGAATTCATGACAAACCCTCGCTCTGAACCACGTTCCCACAGAGGTGGTGAAACAAGAAGAGACCTTCGTCTTGGTCGTGGAGATTGAAGTATGGGTGTTTGACTCTCCTCGTATACTGTTGGCGACATCAAGTTTATATCATTCAATGGCAAAAATGTCGATTTCGTCTTAATTGGCCCAATTTCCTCGGAATCTAACAGCATTTTTCCAATACTAGCAATTTTCAAAGCATCCCATGTGCCTTCACGTCTAGGGCCTGCTTCCCTTAAGATCGTGACCGCATCTCTCCGTATTTTTTGATCAGGACACGCGTATATCACAACGAAAAGAGAAGGAATAATCCCCGCATCAAAGACGAATGTCTTCAAGAATCGAGGATCGGAAACAAGCTTTTGACTGAGAGAGATAATTTGACGGAAGATGGGAAGGAAGTGATCGGAAATCCTGTAATCAAGGAAAACTCCTTGACCCATGAGTCCTATGCCGAGAGCTTTAATCTGAAGAGTGGTGGCAGCAATATAATCTGCTTTACCCGAAGGAGATTGTGCATAAGAAATGATTGGCTGAAATGCTCTTTGCCAATCTTGAAAGCTAGAACTGAACTTAGGAAACTCGAATCCTGTGAGGATAGGAGATGATGCTTCTGGGTGAAGCTTCTGAATTCTTGAAAAGCTGATTGCCAAACCTTGAGGAGAAAGATCCGGTGATGCCAAGCGCCTTTGTAGGTCTGCCCTTGGTATCTTCGGGAGAGAGTGGTATAGCACATGTTCTAAATGAACTTCGGCTTCTGCAAGATTGTCAAGTTGTCGAGGAATGTCCGGTTTGGGTATATCGTTTGAAATGAGATCAAGGACCTCGTCGCTCAATGAATCTGGATCATCTGGTCGTGTCACGATCGCCAGAGCAAGGTGGAGATACGCGGTGACAATCTCATTTTCTACCAAATCCGGTGCAGGAGAGCTCAACAATGGATTGTGGTGGGGATGACTTGAAATTGCTTCATGATGGTGCATCATCTTAAGTGCACTATAAATGTGTTTGTCGGCCAACTGAGTGTTGCCATCTATCAGATGTTGGGATCAGTAATTGTGTAGCAGAAAGGCTCAAAGAGAGAATGGAGCTTACGAAAATTCTCAAAGCAAAATATAATGAGAGACACAAGTAAAGGTATGCGAAGAGAATTTTGAGTCGTTCGGATAAGGTTACGAAGATACCGAATGGATCTTCCATATTGCTTCAGAGCGTATCGACGGTGCATCTCTACTTGATCGGCTATACCACATGGCGATTAGCACTACATCGTTGAGTAATCCTTGAGACTTACAAATCCTCTTGAAACTGGCTTCACCTTCTTTCGGGCCTATGCATTTCGAGACTTTCATTGCTTTGCTCAAAGCAGCGATTGCGGTGGCAGCATGTCGGACAGAGGTATCTGTATGACAAGATTGAAGGATGATGACGTTGAAAAGTTTCTTCTTGAACCCTCCGGCGAGCTCAAAGACGGTCTCTTTACAGAAGAAATAAAAATATTGAGCCTCTTGCTCGTTACCGAAGTTCAACACGGAGATACTGGGTGGTATTGAAAACGGTGGAGATTCTACGACTTCTTGAGATATGCCAGTGGATATAGTTGGGCCCATCAGCCAAGCCGGTTTATCCTGAAATTAGTGTTAGCAATGCCAGATTAGAGTATAGATTGAAGATATACCTTAGGACTGTACTCGTAGCCATCACACTTCCTCCCGAAGTTTATACATCGCATGCACGATGGTTTGGTCTCATCACATTTGACCCTTCGCAGCCTACAATTCAACGAACTATTAGTAAATGATCGAATGGTTTTCTTTCAACATAAGAAAGTTCAGTATGATGAAAGAAACCACAAACTTCATACTATCAACATTCATTCGATCCACATGATCGATTGAACATTCTAGTCACCACTTTTACTCACTTGCAAGTGGTACACCCAGTCTTTGACTTCTGCCTGCACGCACGTGTCTTCCTAAAAGACAGTGGAGATGGCCCTGCTAACGTGATATCTGAAGAGAAACTCATTGCCGTCTTGAGAATATGGCAATGATGAGAAGTGAAATGCGAGAATATGAAAGAGCCAATTGGGAAAGAGGAATGGTGTGAAACAATATGCTAGCCTAAGAAACAGGGCTAGGATAGGAGAGAAGGGGAGTAACAGTGAGAGAGGAAGACTGGGGAGACCCGAGACTTCTAAACGCGCGCAAGATTGAAAAGGAGAGTGAGAGATTGAAATCAGCGTTAGGAGATCCGGCTCCTTGATGAGGAAATCGACTACGTGTATAAGTCTGCGGCGGTAAAGATAACAGCGGTAAAGATAAAAATGATTCTTCCATTGCTATATAGGGCTGGTGATGGAGATAAAGTACTCCACGCGGATGTGTATTAAAAGGAGTAATCATGGTGCTCATTGTTGATGATACAAACAAGGTGATGTTGTTGGAGTGTGGATCCCAAGCGTTATATTTTTTGATACTATATTTAAAAATAGAAGTGACAGAATGTAAAGACAAGGTTGCCATGGTTGATCAATTTTCAATAATTAGTGACCAATATATCTTCCAATCAGCGGAGGCGATTCTATTTCGAAAGTGTCGTAATCCTTGACTTATGCCTCATTAATCCTTGCTCCGATCTTATCTTCTCATCAAATCCCAAGGTTTCCTTAAACGCGCGACGGTGAGGATAGACGATTCCGTGTGCGTGCCTTGCATGAGATATTTGCAGAATCCTTCGAACATCCGTAAGGTTATTATGTGATCTGTGCCAAATCACCCAATACCACTCGATGGGGATGGGGATGGGGAGATTAAATCCCATTTCTATTTGAAGATACTCATACTTCGTACTCACTCATGAGAGACGAGGCTGAAGAATCCCTTATTTGGGATTTGGCGCGCCGAGAAGTTGAGAATCATCGTGTGTAGACGCATCAATCATCCGTATTAAGGTCATGGTCCAGGGAATTGGGAGTTTTTGAAGGATGCAAAGGACCCGAATACGTACGGGAAATGGCGATACCAGGAAACGGCAGATCTTGCAGGATTTCTTCATACCATTCTGCACTTTGCCCACTAAGAATAGAGACTGATTGTATATTACTCCGTATGTCTTTGCGTGCCTAGGCAATCCGTAGGGCTTTCCATCCAAGAGTCCTGGAAAAGATTGGGTGCCGCAAAACTGAACAACTCTTCAACGGGTATGAATAAGCTGAGGATGTAATAAGGTGATCCATATTTATGTCAACACTTTATCTCATTTCCGTTCTCTTAAATGTCAGCTCCTGCTCATTGACCATTGTTGTCTTTCTTTCTTTCTTAATTTTGGTGTGTTGGCTGTTGGCCGTGGCTACATCCGACACAAATCCACCATGAGTTCCATATGATTGTATGCCAATCGGACTAGCAAAATGGGGCTCCACCGTGAAAAATGATGATCAAGTATTGAAAGACTCGTGCGAACTTGAGATGTCAATTTATGAGGTATGAAGGAAGTCCGCTAAATAATAAGCATGAGATTAATTGGGAGCCACAGGGTCACAAAGCCACCTCGCTGCCGCCCGAAGATTGGATTCATATTTGATCACATGATCATTCACGGTATGAAACATATCAACCAATGAACGCACAACAGTTGAGCACAGAGGCTGCCATCTCATTTCTGCTCCACTAAGTTTCCATACAGAAATTACGAAATCCAAACAGAACTTTATTTCGACCTTCTGGGTAGGTACCTAGGGTAGATAGGTAGGTTTTGAAGCAAAAAGGACTCTTCTCTTCTAGCTGAGACAATACGACAGCCACATCACGTTGACTTGGCGACAAATCTATTGGAAAAAGAATCAAAGCTGGAAGTTCTTGGAATCAGCATCATTCTGTCCGTGCCAAGTCGAGCACTATTTATTTGCCTAGGCATTATGCAAAGTCCACCTGCACCTGCACTGGTTGTCTGACCAAAGTCGGGTTTTCGTGGTCATGGAAATGGTATGTAATGATTCGGAGGTAGGTACCTAGTAGGTAGGTTATGGAGAGAAGACAGAAACAATTCATTCATGATCGGAATATTTGCAACAAGGCTGATGAGTGAGCGATCGATGGACTTATTACCTAGTAGGTAGATAGCTAGGTAGGTAGTCGGTACTTTCTTTCGTTTTTTATAGACACGATACCTCCTAGATAGTACCATGATAGATGTAGATATGCATTCATCCATTTCATCTTATTTTCTTTTCTTCCCTTAACCTTACCAAGAAATCCAATACGAGGCTTGGATTGAATTTCTTTCAAACCTTCCGGACTGATCGGAACATCTTTTTCTTTCATGGAAACACAAGTCTCGGCTCTCCACAACCTTCTTCTTATTCTATTTTGGAAGTGTACCGTATACTACGAGACTACCCAGGTACTCACGAATCGGATTCAATATTGTACTATGGATGCCAACTCGACTGCACGGTACTTGATTTAACCCAACCCCGACGAAAGTTCGTTCCTCGCTCCTCGTTCCTCGTTCTTCCTTCCTCGATTGCTTTTTGCATTCTTGGTCTGGAATTCCAAGACTACTCCGCCTCATTATCCTTGCTTCTCTTTATAAATCTGCATTCCCCGCAAGATCATCATCTAGGATTCTACCTCCACATCCACGCCTTCCATCAATACGAGAGAATTCCAAAGATTCGTCACTACCTACCTTGTACAACACAACCAACCGTTACTTGACTTTCAATCAACCTCTTCACTCTACAACCACCAACTCCATCAAAACAACACAACTTTTATTTCCATAATAATCATCCTATTATGGTGTCGGTCCCGGTTTTGCTACAATCGAATCGCTCTTTGGCTTAATTTTTGGGACTGCTGCTCACTCTCCCCCTCAGAAATTAATTTGGTCGTTCAATTGTTCGTTGTTGATCTTGGTTCTTGGGAAAATAGGGCATAGGAAGTTCGAGAAGAACAATTCAATCGTTTATCCTATCCCGTTTGGAACCATTCTCTGGATATAATTTAATTGAAGGAATTTCCTACTGTCGTTTTCGAGGTTGTTTCTGAATATTTCGTCATATCCATCTCTGGTGTGCTTTGGTGTATAGACGTCATTGACCCCGGCGCTTTTTCAACCTCAACACCTACCTAGTAGTTTATATTTATTACACGAAACTACACAAAATTGCACAAACACAAATACCATACCCTTAACCATGAAGGTTCTGAAGTCTTTATCGACTTTTGCTACAGCTTTCATAGCTGGGAGTCATGTCGTTAATGCGATAGAAGTCGATCTTGATTCTCCGGGTATGTATTTCGCTCTCTATGTTAAATATTATATACTGACTACAAATTCAGATTCTATCAAGTCCGCGGCGAGTACGATTGCGTACGATATGATGTCCTATTACACAGGAAACCGAACAGGTGGCATACCCGGGAATCTACCGGCTCCATATTATTGGTGGGAGGCCGGAGCAATGTTTGGCTCACTGATTGACTATTGGTATTATACAGGCGATTCGTCATATAACGATGTTACTACGGAAGCGATGCTGTGGCAGACGGGACCAGATAATGACTATATGACCCCGAATCAAACTAAAACGGAGGGAAATGATGATCAGGGATTTTGGGGATTGGCGGCTATGTCTGCAGCCGAAGTGAATTTTCCAAATCCTCCCTCAAATAGGCCCCAATGGCTCGCTCTCGCGCAAGCAGTTTTCAATACTCAAGCTCCCCGATGGGACGATAGTACTTGTGCTGGAGGACTACGATGGCAAATTTTTACCTTCAACAATGGTTACAATTACAAAAACTCAATCTCTAATGGTTGCTTTTTTAATTTGGGTGCGCGCCTTGCGAAATACACCGGCAACGATACATATGCACAGTGGGCAGATAGAACCTGGGATTGGATGGAGCATGTGGGGCTTATGGATGAAAAGTACTATGTTTACGATGGTTCTGACGACACTCTTAATTGTACCAAGCTCAACCATATACAGTGGACTTATAATGCTGGAGCTTTCCTTCTCGGCGCGGCAAATATGTATAACTATACCAATGGAAGCGATATCTGGCGTGGGCGTGTCGAAGGTTTACTAAATGCTACCCATGTTTTCTTTGAGGATAATGTCATGATTGAGGTAGCTTGTGAGAATAACGGAAAATGCAATGTTGATCAACAATCATTTAAAGCATATCTTGCTCGCTGGCTGGCGGCTACAACGAAAATGGCACCTTTTACCTACGATTCTGTTATGGAATTACTACGCCCTTCAGCTAAAGGGGCTGCCGCATCATGTGTTGGAGGCGATAATGGACGCACTTGCGGGCTTAATTGGAGAACGGGACAATTCGATGGATTTTATGGAGTGGGCGAACAGATGTCAGCTTTAGAGGTCATTCAAAGTAATCTCATTGCGCAGGTAGCGGGACCAGTCACTAATACCACGGGTGGAACAAGTAAAGGTGATCCCACTGCTGGATCTGGGAAGAGCCCGAGTAACTATCAGGCGACACAACCAGTTACGACGGCTGATAGGGTTGGAGCAGGAATTCTTACGACAGTGGTATTGCTGGTTCTTCTCGGAAGCATCTGGTGGATGATTGTGGATTAAAGAAAGGAACTCATGAGGGTATTCTTGTATATATATTAGTGCTTGGAACGGACACGAAATCTCCTACAATTATGGGTATTCGATGCGCCAAATTTTGGGATTTCTCTGTAATTTTGGGCGGTAGATGGGATACGGAATCGAAATATTGGAGTTTTGGGGCGTTCAGTAGGGATTGGAGTGGCACGGGTCTGATTAGGGTATCGATCTGATGACGGTCTACGTGATAAATGAAGATATTGGGGAAAGGAAATACGCGGCCGCGCATAATACTTACGTGCATGGACTAGGATTAGAATCGGAAGTAGATGATAATACTACATGAGGCTTTTGGAAGGTACGGGGATTAAATGATCAAATTTGGTTTGAGCATAGTTTGGTGGGATGTGGAGTGAGGAGTAAAAAGGAATTCTTGTAATCTTTTTGGTTCTTGTAATTTGTAAGAAGAGAAATTGAAAGGGAAAACAAATGTAAGATGGTGAATTTTTACTTTGGTATGATGTGATAGATGTAGAGGTTGAGTGGGTGTGAAATGAGGTGAGATGAGATGTTTGATTATTGAGTACCTAGGTAGTAGATAACATTGAGAAGTGAATTGATGTGATGTGATATGATGTAATGTAATATGATGTGATATAATATAATGTATATAGATAGGTATTTATGGATGGTTTATATTTATTTATATTATTTATATACTAGATAGATATGTATACTGTTGAACCTTAATGCCTTGTATTTAAGGTTACTAGGAATGAGGGGTAATCAGGATCGACAAAGGCTTATAGAAGATTCTAGTCTTGTAGCGACGACGACATTGATTAGAAATACAAGAGATAAAACAGAAGGTTCTAGATAGTCCTGAAAGGCCTATATATACAGGTCCTCTATCATTGTAAATAAATAATTAAGTTGAAATCAATATTCAAAAAAAGGACAATATTAAATCTGAGTCACCACTCGCGTATATATTATATATCACTTATATATATATGATAAACCTCTGAACAAGATATACATTAGATAGGTAGGTAGGTAGGTATATAGGTAGGTAGGTATATAGGTAGGTAGGTATATAGATAGGTTAATTAGTTGTTGAATTGATTATATTTGAAAAGATATGGGGATCTGAAAGGAGATGTAGATGGGAATGGAGATAGAGACGTTGGAATATGGGGTTGAGATTGGGGGATGGGATGGGATGGGATGGGATGGGATGGGATGGGATGGGATGAGAGATTAGAGATGAGAGATGAGAGATAGAACATGCTTTTTTGGGGGGGGGAGGGGGGAGGGAGGGTTTGAGATTAGGGGAGGGTTTGGATTGGGATTGGAGAGAGTGATTGGAGAGAGTGATGAGTGATGTGGGATGGAGGGTATAAGGAGTGAGGGTATGAGGAGTAAAAGAAAGGGGGGGAATTTGAGGAGGGAGGGCAGATGAGAGATGATGGGATGGCATGTGAAGGGGACTGAAGGATATATGATTATTGATATTTGATGGAGAGGATGTAATATTATAAGATTATATAGTAGAATTTGAGAATTTGAGAATTTGAGAGGTTGAGGAGGGGGTGGGAGGAGAGGAGAGGAGAGGAGAAGGGGGGGGTTATAGATGTAAATAGATAAAAGAAAGGAGAGGAAAGAAAAGGAGAGGAAAGAAAAGGAGAGAGGATGAGGTAAAGTTAAGTTAAGTTATGAGTGTCAGTGTGAGTTGAATATAAGTGTGAGTATGAGTTGAGTATAAATATGAGTTGAAGATAAGTGTAAGTATGAGTTGAGTATAAATATGAGTTGAAGATAAGTGTAAGTATGAGTTGAGTATATAAGCAGAGGGTAGAAATTGATATGATACGAGGTGAGATGAGTATGTAAGTATAAATGTAAGATGTGATGAGAGGAGATAAAGTTAAGTATTCGAGTTGGGTTGAATATGAGTATGAGCTGGGTGTGTAAGTTGAATATGTAAGTTGAATATGAAAGTTGATATGTTATATTATGCATTGCGTATTGCATATTGCATATTATGTACGGTATCCACATAATTCGTTTAATATTGATATTATTTCAAAGCGAGTAAAAGGGGGGAGATATGTATAAAGGAAAAGAGGGAAAATAATATAAGGGGTAAGTAGGTAGGTAGATAGCTAGATAGAAACTAGCAACCCTTCATTGTAAATTCAAAATCCTGCGAGTATACTTAAGAAGATAGAGGAATAGGATGAAGGACACAGATACAAGCTCCTACAAAAGAGGATAGGAGCTGAGATCAATTATATAAATCTTTCATTAATTGAGTTTTAGATCATCGGTAAATTCATTTATGGTGTATGTTTAAGAGATTGAAAGGGATGTTGAGTTTTGATTGTTTGAATGATATTTAAAAGTTTACTTTGTAGGATATGTGAGGGAGGGAATGAGGTATTGGAGGTGTTGAAGATGTTGAGAAGCGGGAAAATCCGGAGGGGGGTTTCTTTGTAGGGGAAGATGGGGATGTGCATGGAGTCGCTCTTGTAAAGATAGAAGAGCGAGGGAATATAGAATTGTCCATGCTGTGAATTGAGATTACTTATTGATCTATCTAATCTGTAACTGTGGATTTGATATTTATTCCTGATAATGGGGATGGGGATGGGGTGGCTCGTTACGGTTACAGTAACTCGACGTATGAGTATGAGAGGGTTTTTGTGCGAATTAAGTAGGTATGGAGGGATCGGTAAGGATAAAGTGATTATAGATAAAATCAATCAATAAGATAAATAAAAATTTGACTTGTATTTACTTTGGAATTTGTGATACGATGTGATGGATTCTTGGAAGACGGAACGTGAATTCATTGTGCTTGATTTTGGTGACTCGTTTCGCTAAGGTATGTAGAACGTAACTAGTTACGGAAAGAGATTGAGATGGATAACTATCAAATCAGGGGATGTGGGGTAAGGACTGAGAAACCTTTTTCAGAGGAGGGCTATCTGTACAGTGATTTTGGGAATAGGGAGGGTTGGATGGATTATGGTATTGGGGTTGGTATTGGTGTTGGTTTTGATATTGATTTGTTTTTGATGGGGTGGGGAGGAGAGGGTAGGGTGGAGTGGTGTAATTAAAAGAGAATAGAGAGGGTGGTGTTATGATGACATGGCTTGATGAACTTTATGGCGGTTTGTGGCGGGTGGGTAGAGAGATTTAGAGTATGGGTATTGGGGGCAGAAATGTATTGAATGGTGAGGATTGAGAGATGGTAGGGTGGGAGAAGAGATTCAGGATGCTGGAGCTCGAGGGATTCGATAGAACTGGATTGAAGGGCTAAAGATTGGGAGACAAGCGAGATAAGACAATATGCACAGGATTTAGGGATGGGGGTAAGAAGAGTTGAAGAGGGACGAGAAAGATGTTATCAGTGGAGTGTTGGTAAGCGCAAGTGCGTTTAAGGATTTGCAATTTTCGTATCTTGGATGCAAGAGCAGCGGTTAGGTTGAGATCATTCATTGCAATATCTGCCCTCCAGCTGTCACCATTCACATCGATTTATATCGCAAGTGCAAAAAATATTCTGGGGCAAAAAAGCTCCTATTTTCTAAGTACATAACCAGTTCCATCAGTCGCTGACATATCTTTCCATGGCATATGTACATTTATTTCTCTAAAAAGAAATTCTGAAGCAAAATATTCACATGTATTTTTGAAAAAAAAAAAGTTCCTAGAACAAAGTATTAGCAAGTCTGCTGCAATCAGATGGGTTACTTTGAGTCTATTACTTACTTGCTTTTGCTATCAGTCCAAGCAGATAGCTTCGTCAATCGATGTACCACTTGCCTGGTAACTAGCGATTCTTCTCTCCCTTTCCTCTCTTTCTGCTTGTTCCCTTCTCTCTTGCCAGACTCGTGCCCTTGCTCGCATTTCGGCGATGGTAAGCTTTGATCGCCTGTGGTCATGTGTTAGCAGATGATATATGATGATTTTTATTCTGTGCAATCAACTTCTGATTCTATATTAAAAGAGGGTATGAAACGGATTCAACAATTCAAATAATTTGAATCTTCGAGTTGGATCAAGGGATTCAAGCATCATCATTGTGGGACCGCAGTACGGACTATTGGGATCTCTGATTGTTCAAAAGGGGGAGAGACTTACACAAGTCCGTGTTTGTTGACAATAATGCCCAAGCTTTTGACAAGCGCATCGTTCGCTCGTTGCTGAGGTTCCCGGACGACAGGGGCGACAGGGGCAACGGCGGCATTTCTCTGCTCCTCTTCATATGCTTTATCATATTCAGCATTGAAGTCAGCATCGAAGTCAGCATCGAAGTCGTTACCCTCTGCGTCCTCGTCAACCTGGCCATTCTCAGCTTGTGGCTCAGGTGCGAGGACGGCAGCGGCAGCGGCAGCGGCAGCGGCTTCTTGCGCTATCTCGATGTCCATCTCGAAGTCGTAGTAGAAACCGTCAGCTTCGGAGGTCTCGTCGACCTGGCCGTTTTCGGCAAGCGGCGCGCCCGCTTGAGGCTCGGAAGCGAGGGAGGGAGCAGCGGCGGCGGCTGCTTCGACTTTCTCATATTCTTTATTGAAGAGTTCATCGAACGCTTCAGAAAAGCCGTTCTCCTGGGAGGCCTCAGTGACCTGGATGTTGTATTCTGATTGTTCGGACATTGTTGAATTTAGAAGAATGTTTAGTATGGGAAGGATGTCTGATATGGGAAGAATGTCTGGAATGGGAAGAATGTCTGGTATGAAAAGATTATTTGAGATTTGGTTGATGTAGGACTAATAGAATCATGAAGAATTCTTATATACCATATTTACATCTGGATCAGCTAAATTACCCCAGACTCTGTTCTGGTGCCGGCTCTGAGCTAAGACCTTGTCGTTATGTCTAGTGGTGAACTGGCGTCCTTGAGAAGACTATAGTAGCGGTTAATGGCTCATATGAGGTCACTAATTAGTAGCCAGAACTCAATGAGCATTAGAAGATATCTGCCAAGGGCTCAAGGGATCGTTGTTTACAGCGACGGGTCTAAATCATATAATGGCTTACTTTTTGAGGTCAGAAATCATAATTTTCCGAAGGAAGGTACGTGTACATTGTAAGATGATTCAAAGATGATACTGTGTGTTTTAGTTGACTTAATTACATATGGATATCCTTCAGAAATGATTTTTCAGTAAATTGCAGCTTCTAAGCGACATATTTGTTCAATACCTCATCATGAATCACAGCGGGGATCTCGAGTTCGATCAAAGTATCAAGAACCGTTGAACTTTCATACTTTAATTTGGCACCACACACTAATAATTAGAAAGATGTATTGGTCTGGTGCTAGCTCCGAAGCTAGTCTTTCTGGCTTCGCACACTAAATCATAGTTTATAGTTTATCACGTGTAGATTATTATTTACAAACAATCGCATACGTAGGTATGCAATTTCAACTTTGACCGATTAAGAAATTCGAATGATGCAATTCGATTACTGCAATTTGATTTCTCTTTGATCTAACAGTAGTTAAGTATACGATTTCGCATGTCATTACTGTCTTGAAGAGATTTTGCATCTCGCTTTTCTTTAGCGAACATGATATTCCAGAGCATTCTCCTATCCAAAAAGGGGGAGAAAAGAGGTGCGCATGATGAAGTCGACCCTGAGTAATAGAATATGACATGTGATCTTTAAAACTGGAAACATGCAATCCGCTGATAGTCTCCTCTGAATGGTCTGCTACTTCCTATTCTGGGAAGCAAATGACCCGCTAGAGTTTTTAGTGTTCATTCCACTAAAACGCAAAATAATTGCGAAGAGTCCCTCTTCTTTAGTATAGAGCTAGTGATATCTAGTTTAAGATAGATTATGTCATTAGACTCGGTATGTTGAAGTAATTCAACAATATAGCACATTCATATTTTCCTACAATCTTGATCAATTCCATGTCATAGAATAGCGATGTAGACGATCGCTTTTCCCAATTATGAATTACCCGGTTATTTGAGAGAGCCGAATACATTCTGGGGCGTCTCGGCAGCTTGTCAAGATGAGTACTCAGAGAGCTCTCCGAACATATTCGGATTTCGAAGAGGTTCAAGTAGATGAACAAATTTTCACTACGCCGCCCCTAAGCCTCTTAAGCCGTGAGAGAAACCCTAATCTACGTTTCAGAAGATATTGACAAAGTTATTCAATCCTCACTTCCCGATCCATGGATCAATGAGCAATGATGTGTTGATTAGATAGATCGGACCTCGCTATGGAACTACATGGGAGATGCTCAATTTTTCTTCTTACCGTGCCGCCTGTGGTTGTATTGCCTCCTCCACTTCTTGGCCGCCTTTTGAATTTCATGTTTTCGATAGACTTCCAGAACATTGCTGGAAGGGCTGTCAAATTCTAGAAGGAGACTGAAACGTCGTTTGAAAATTGGTTTCTGGGTGGCTTTCAAATCATTATGATTTTGGGGTTTGGGGTTGATGCATATTGTAATTACAAAGCTGGAGTTGTTAACATGATTTTGAGATATAGATCTTGTTGTTGTGGGCAGTGAAAGAAAACGACATATCAGTCGACATCATTCATATCTTACGTTTTTTATTCTGCAATGGCCAATTTAGATCTCCATTTAGATCTCCATACCGAGATGTAAAGTAATATTTTGGCTAGTAGGGTGTGTCGACTGAGGATCACGCTCTGCCCAAGCTGTCACGTTCGATTGTCTTCAACCATCCACAATTTCTTGGATTGAGAAATTTTCTTGTCATTAAGTAAGAGCATTCGCGTTTCGATTTTATGTTGCACCCCATAAAACAATGTTTGTATTGACAATCATCTCTTGCTGTGTGTTAGAAAGTTGCTAAGCTCGCCGATATAGCCATCATTTATCTCAGAAGAATAAGATTCACCCTTCCAGACCTTTATCCCAGACTTAGAGGCCAAGATGTAGCTATTTTTGATCTCTATTCGAAGAGTGGAATTTCCATACAGGGCTGAAGAAAGTGATAGGCTGTGCATCAGAAATATTGAAAATCAGCTGGGTTTCTATGACGTTTACAATTGCGAACCGCCTCCAACATCTAATGTAAGATCTTACGATATAGACTGAGGATTGATATAGTGTATTATTGGAAGGGTGGTAAGAATAGGTTATCAATAATTTTTGGAAATCAGCTGTGAGTATACGACAACTTTGGAATATTGCTTTGCAGCGTCGGGATGAAAGGTCTACGGTTGCGGACGAGTCAATTTCTATTATTGGTTGAGATGAAACATTAGCCTTACCAACCTATTACTGTGACTATTAGCTCGAACTAAACTCCTTCCCCGGATATCCGTGCAACATCTGCCACACTACTACATGGTCATGTGATCATCGTAAAAGCTTGGAATTCAAAATGGGTTTGCAACTGGTGTTCGCATGTTGGGAGTCGAACGATGGAATCTTTGAGTTTGAAGTATATTGTATATCCGGACTGTTGGTAATACCTGGCCCTGTTGAGAAAACGATCTACGCAAGGATCACGAGAGGGTTTGCATATACGGAGACGGTCCAACAACCGAAATATCACAACCTCACAGAATATCTGTTTTCTGCTTACCACCCACATCCAGAGAGACGTTGTGTGTGAATACACTATCATGCCAATGGAACACCAGAAAGATACGAACATTAAATCAGCTGATAGTGACCAGCTGTACGCCAATGATTTGCTGCAATTTGGGTATTCGAGGTTGTACAAACTCTACACCTTTTGAATCCATACCCTGCCGACGTGGGACAACACGACGGGAAAGCATGTGTAAACATGCAGGCAAATCCCAGAAGAAAATCCCATGCGGACGAATCTTAATCGCCCAGCCAACCTTTAATGGAGATGAATCTCAACAATTTTGGATCTCGC
This sequence comes from Botrytis sinoallii, assembly GCF_014898435.1. Taxonomy (NCBI): domain Eukaryota; kingdom Fungi; phylum Ascomycota; class Leotiomycetes; order Helotiales; family Sclerotiniaceae; genus Botrytis; species Botrytis sinoallii. The sequence goes on along the minus strand of NW_024066030.1, from coordinate 2,542,412 downwards.
ATAGTTGCGATAGCAACAAATTTGAGTATAGAGATGTCCTTAAAGCCCGAAGCCAAGATTCCGGGATGTAACTCCATTTCTGCACGACTAATTATTTTCCACAATCATATTTGAGGATTTTTGAGTGTTCTTTCAATCACTCAGCTACGCACCGAGTTGAAACATTCATTGGGTCGTTTGACTCCCGAAAACGCAAACAGACTCAGTTTGCTACCGCCACCAACAATTGAATGACAATATTCTCATCATCGGGGACTTCAATATTCCAAGGTATTGGAACTGGGTTGGTAGGAAAATAGTTTCAAAGTTGTAATTGGAAATGTTTCACAAAAGCGGCTGTGAAACCGTCGAAATGTGCCAACGAAAAGCAGTAATATAATGAAATTAGAAATGCCGTGACTTTGTCAAGACTCAGTCAGCCTTGCATGATCTACAGCGTGGCTTTAATGGCTTTCCGGCTTTTGAATCTTTCGCCCAGGCTACCATGTAGTATCTGAGAATAGCAACTCTATTCTCAACTACATTGGTTTGCTCAACGCAATCTTGTCGATATTGTTTACTATTTTTTGACTTCAAATCAGTGGAGGAGAGACACATATCTACGGTACATCGAACACGAATTCGAAGCCATAGCCATAGCCAAGTTGTCCATTCTTAATTTTATTTGAAATTATTCCCTTTTTGACCCTCCAACGGGCTCAGGTCCAACGCCGAGCTGAATTCTCAACCTCCAGATTTCCTATAATATCTATGACACTTCGAGACTACCGTTCTGTTATAAATTCTCTCTCTCCCCTTCATCATTTCACTTCGTTGGACAGCCACAGGTTAATCGTTACACAGCATTTGTTTATCATCGTTGTTACACTCCAAAATGGCATGGATGAAGGGACTACTTACTAGAGCGGCTTCGTTACATGCTTCGTTATCTCAATATTCTACTAATGGTCAGTGATCTATAGCTACTACAACTGAACTTACTGACTTCTATTGTAGGGCTATCTACATATGGGTGTTTGAACGCCTCCACACTTCCTCCATTTCTAAAAGATGGTGGTGTATGTTCACTTGGCGTCAAGCACATAAGTTGGTCTCCAGCTAACATGTTAAAAGTCATATTACGGACACCCTTGGGGAAACGCCAAGCCAGGACCACACCTACCACCCAACACTGGAAAGACTCGGCACTATGATCTCACAGTATCCAGATCTATCAAAGCACCAGATGGGTATCAGAAAAGTGTTATCTTAATTAATGATCAATTCCCTGGACCACTCATCGAAGCAAATTGGGGAGACACGATTAGCGTCAGAGTCACAAACAATATTACTGATAATGGAAAAGAAGGGCTGAGTCTTCATTGGCATGGTCAACCGCAGAAGCTGACTCCTTGGGCGGATGGTGTACCCTCTGTCTCCCAATGTCCCATTGCCCCTGGAAGTAGTTTCACATACGAGTTTCGAGCCGAGTCTTTTGGAACCAGCTGGTATCATTCTCATTTTAGCGCTCAGTACAATGATGGCCTTTTTGGGCCATTGGTGATTTATGGGTAAGAGAACCATCATCAAAATTTTAAGTCGCTTACTAAAATCTCAAAGTCCCAATCACGTGGATTATGATATTGATCTTGGTCCTGTCATGCTGGTTAGTTATTTTGCTTTTCAATTTTGTTTTCGCGCTGATGTTTTATAGTCTGACTATCTTCATCAATCATATCGTAGCATGGTTGTAGGCGTCGCGACAAAAGTTCCGAATGGTCCAATATTCCCACACGTTGACAATAACCTAATTAATGGAAAAGGGTCATTGAATTGCAATTCTACCTTGGGTGGAACTTGTACACCGGATGCGGGGCTCTCCAAATTTAAGTTTACCAAAGGCAAGATACATCGTCTCCGACTCATCAACTCTGGGAGTGCAGGTACACAAAAATTCTCAATTGATGGACACCAACTTCAGGTTACGACAGTCGATTATGTTCCAATCGTTCCTTATACGACTAACGTGGTAACTCTTGGTATTGGACAAAGAGCTGATGTCTTGGTTCATGCAACGGGAGAATCGACCGATGCTGTCTGGATGCGATCTGATCTAGATGTTGCATGCATGCTTCTGACTTGCACGAATCCTCATGGTTTAGCGGCAATTTATTATGACAATGCGAATTCAACACTTGCGCCGACAACAACAGGCGTGTCATGGGATAGTAATGATTGTGCCAATGTCAGACCTCTCACCCCGTGCTGATGACTGAACATGCTGACACAAATCACAGGACCCGTTACATTTAACCATTCCCTACACCGAAATAAGCCCACCCGAGAACCCGTCTATTACACAGGACATGGAGATCAATGTTGGTGTGAATGGATCTGGCAGTGCCCTCTTCACTGTGAATAATTCGACCTTCCGAGCTGACTACAAGTAAGCTTTACGTTCTCACACACCTCTTCATACAATGACTAACCAACCTAGCTCGCCTCTCCTCCTCCTTGCCAGCCAAGGAACTCCTATTTCAACCCTTCCTCACGATTGGAATATCTACAACTTTTCCAGTCATCCTTCTATCCGCATCCACGTCACCAATATCTGGGATACTCCTCACCCTATGCATCTTCACGGGCACGATTTCTTCGTCCTCGCCGAAGGAAAGGGAACTTGGGACGGTACCATCACAAACCCATCTAATCCCGTTCGACGCGACACAGCACTTATGAGACCTGGTTCGCCATCCGATCCCAGCTTCCTAGTGGTAGAATTCTTCGCGGATAATCCTGGAGTTTGGCCATTCCATTGTCATACGAGTACGCATGTTAGTGCGGGGCTTTTGGTTAATATTTTTGAGAGACCGGATTTGGTGGCGGAAGGGAGAGATCAGAGAGGTATGATTCCACAGGTGGTGAAGGAAACTTGCGATGCGTGGAATGCGTATACTAGTGCTGGAGGGGAAGTTGATGAGATTGATTCGGGATTGCGTCGTCGAAGATATTAAGGTGGTAGATGATGGGCGCTTGTATTTTCTTTTTTCAATCATGGCGTGCCACGAAGCGTGGCTTTTCTTCTTCTTCTTCTTCTTCTTCTTCGATTCTTAAATGAGAGTGTTTTCATGAGATAATAGTACTGATTGCGCCGCAGGAGTATAATGGGGTAAAGATAGTTTATTTGAACATTTTTTTCTCGTAATTAGAAATATGGTATATAGGAAGACAATTACCCACTGTCCTTAAAATGTCCATATTTTCTTAGGTTGTGGATGGAAATAGTATGAGTATTTTGAAATCTTATGACTACAGATCTAATGTGGTCAATAATCTAAACCACGGTTCAACAAAAGACTTTTGAATACTTATTCATTGTAGAAACTGAGTGGATTTGAAAAATTGACTTCACTTTGACATCGAATCTGTTCGAACAAAGTTTATCAATTCAGTTTTTGTATGAGTCACAAATATTATTCTCGCCTGGCGAATAGCAATTCATTTTTCATCAATGAATTCATTCGGTCGTTATCTTAATGAAAAAACGTACTTGTTCGATATCTACACTTTCTTCGAGAGAAATAACCTCATTCTATTCTCCATGCTCATCGCAAACGTATCCACATTGTCTCATCCAGTTATTTACACAATTTCCGTCGATCGGATCCATACTCTTCACGGTTGCGCTTCCCTCGACGGCCTTCTCCGTATCAAGCCAGACCTGTGACCTACCTTCCTTCTTTTTTTTCGACTAGACCCTCATAGAACCCAAGTATTTCACTGCTGGATTATCATTTATATTTATATCCTGCATATTCGCTGCACTATCAAATAGACGCTGCACCCAATCTTCGAAGGGTATAGTGGGAAGATCTAGAATCGATTGTAGTCGAGGAAGAATAGCATCTGAATATGTTGTTCGCTTAGGGTTCACGAGATGGTAGACTCCGGGTGATCCAGAAAAGGATTCGATTGTTGAATCCGACTCCAGTGTATCGTGATTGGAAGATGTTACAAGTTCGTAAACGACTTTCCCAAGTATATCAACGGGGATCCAGTCAACAGCTTCCAATGGGCCCAACGACAAAGGTCAAACCTCCAGATACGTGGAAGACTTCAAAATCAAGGGAAACCATTCCTGTTCGTTCCACTTTCCACTGCTGCTTTTCGGACCAGCAGCCTGGATAGCCTCATTTCTTCAACAAAGACAACTAAAACTATCTTTTAATAATCAAACCGAATCTTTCAAACCAATTTCGACTGGAATATTACAAGGCAGTCCAATCTCTCTAATCCTTTTCCTTATATACATTAGAGACCTTTTTTCATTCAATTCGATAAAATTCCTTTCTTATATTAATAATATCGTTTTAATTGCTAATTCTTCTACATAGAAAAAGAACATCAAATCTCTAGAAAGAGCTATGAAACAAATCTACGAATTCAGTTCAAATTTATTTTATTTATTTATTTATATTAATTAACATCTGTTTTGGACCTCCCTAAGGGTATTTAGACGTGCTAAGATAAGGAACTATTTGAGCGGTGTAATCATTACAACCGAATTTAGCAATTTAATTTTAATACCAGAGGGTATTCGCTTTTTTGCAAATATAATCCGTTTTTATTTCTAGAAGGGAATGTTTGATCCGGATTGTTATTGAGGCAGAACTTAGTTCTCAAATGGATAGGCTCATTGTAGACTTCGATCCTTATAATAAAGAAGAAAAAGCAAGAATGGATTGCTATTTGTTTAGCCAAGCAACAGGGCTCTTGTATTATATATTGGATTTGTGGTTTTTAGGATATAGTATATTCGAGTGATTAGTTGAGTAATAAGTTTATAAGGGATAGGCAGTAAGCTTTATTAAAAGATTATTGTTTTCTAAGGGTTTTTTAATAATTAGAATAGATTTGAGTATAGAATTCTGAGTTAGTAATCAACTAAATAAGCTTGTTAGATATATATAAGAGTTTCTTGATATATATAATTGCCTACTTGTTAGATTACATTTCTATAGGGGTAAAGAATCAGTCTGAACGCTTTAGATTGTTTATAATATATTTAAAAAAGTAATATGGTTTCTTATCGCTGTTATATAAGTAATCCAGCTTATTATTTTGATAACCAAATCGCTAATAATAAGCGGCGTAATTGTTGTGACCTGTTTTTATAGCTATTAATCAATATAAGATTGCTCTTGATAGAATTAATTCCTTTGACTCCTTTATATTATATCTAGGAGATCATTTTTTGTAGCTAATAGAGAGAAAGGAGTTTATCTCTTTCTATCAGGTAGATTCTGTATATAGGTGTTTTTGATGGATAATTGTTCGGACCCTATTGATTGTTGGTAGCTTGTTGATTGCCTGGTTCATAGGTTTAATTGTGCTTATATTTGCTAAGCGATTTGCTTCCTTATTGTTTTCGATCTTTATATGTTTAGGTGATTACTTTATTCTGATATCGAATTGTTTTATTATTTTATAATATTTATAGAAGGCCCATTGTGTTATGAATAATGTATTTCTGTGTATACTTTAAATAACCGATATACTATCAATATATATTCAGATCCGGCTATTTAAGAGATCTTCAAGCATAATGATTAAATACTCCAATCCATATTATACTTTTATTGCTTCTACATCAAATATATATGAATTGCTTCGAATCTACTTAAATCCGGAGGCTATTTGAGTGTTATTATAATATATTACATATCCATAGCCAACATAATATTTGCGATTAATAATTTGTTCTGATCCATTAGAGAAGATTGTATAATCTTTGGATAGGAATTATTGTTATTATTCTTTAAAGGCTTAAGCTACTTCTTTTTTGGTTAATCCTTCTATTGGATTTGTTTTGTAATTATTCAAAAAATACGGGCGGAATAGTTTCGAGTATTGTGTTTTTGGGATGAGATGGCTGAGCTGCTGGATTCTTGTAAGAGGCTCTTTTATTATATTTGCTTCTCATTTGCGTTTTTGTATTATTAGCTTTAAATGATTTATTAGTAAATATTGATTGTTGATTGTTTTTAATCAAAATGCGAATTGCAGCTTAGCATATTCTAGCGTGACTATTTCTGATAGCAGGCCCGCTTTTTTGATAAAAGCTACGATTGGTATAGTTTTGTATATTGGGATCGCTCCTCTTATAGCAGTATTGATTATTCTATTGATACAATGGAGATGACCTTTTATACCTGTACTTATACTTGAATCGCTTTAGTCTAGACTAGGCTTATATTTACCAGCATATTATACTTCCGTGCCGAATAATGCTACTAGGAGAATGTAGATAATCACTGCTTTTCTTAGAGAGGAAGCTGATGGCCTATATATAGTGTAGGCAATCAATCTGATATACAAGGCTACTTTCATAGCTTTTGCTATACGTATTTTGATGTGTTATAAGAATGAGAGCCGGCGATTAAAGAAGATATCCAGCCATCTTAAAATAGGCTGAGCGTTTTCACTCATTGTAATTGGTATTAAAGTAATTATTAGATCTGAATTTATTACTAATAATGGATTAATGGTATTATATTATCTGGTAATATAAAGTAATTCAAACTTTTTAGGAGTGAATAGGATTCTATTTTCCTTACCCTATTTGATGATCTGCCGTACTTGTCATTACAGAATTTTAGTATTTATAAAGAAATGCTTAAAAGAATGATAGATCGTAATATCATTTATATAGCCGAAACGGAATTTTATATCTTGATTAAGAAGCTTAGTAAGATAGAGTATATAGAATATAAATAATAGTAGAAATCTTTAAGGGATATTGTATACTATTAGATACTTCTCAGTTATAATGTTTTCGAGTTTTATTCTGACTTTTCTATTTATAAGGAATAAGTCTATCAACTTGAGCAGCGAAGTTAGCCATCCTTATTTGATTATTCGGCTTAAGAGTTGATATTTCAAAAGAGTATCAAAAGCTCTCTATATATTTATAATAATAATCGAAATTATATTATTAGTTGTTAATGCGAGTTTTGTATTGTAAGTAAAGGTAGTTACTAGATCTATTTCTGATTTTCTAAGAAGCGCTTTGTAATGTTGTAAGCTGATTACTTTATGTCTTAGAGCTGTTCAAGATATTTGGCTGGCTATATATTATTCAAGACCTTTTCCGATATAAAAGATCAGGGCTATTGATTATTACAATTGTAATGATATTTTGTTTTTCTTATTTATCTTAAGAATCATTACTATTTCTATTAGCTTTTATTCTTCTGGGTAATAATTTAGAACTAGATATAATACAAATATCTCCTGAATTAATAATTTGACATTTAGTTAGTATACCTTAAGAAGGTGTATAGTAATTTGATTTACTTTTAATACAATACACAAGGTTTTTATAACATGCTTTTCTATTTCTTTAGCCAAGATTGTTCTTTTTTAGAGGAAGGTTTTTTTGTGTGTTTAATTACATAATGAATTGTTTAAAAGATTATTATTCGCTTTAAATCGATCTAGAATTGCTATAAATAGAATGTCCGCTTTCTTTCTTGTATTGCAGATTTCCTGCTTACCGATTATTAGGGAAAGGGATTTCGCATTACTTTCGGGGATCAATTTATATTATTTTATAATTTAATAGAGTTCTTTATTATTCTTGATTCTATCTAGATGTATAGCCTAATAGAATCTCTTAGCTTGTTGCACTACTTTTTGTAAAAAATGTATAATATAAATCTTTCTTTTCAAATCCGTTTTCTTTTATATTTTTATATATACTTGATAAGCTTCTCTATACTCATCTATCCACTATAACAAAGCTTTTCCTACCTTTCAATTGATTTTACTAACTATTTGAATCAATTTGTTTAACGCTTTTGTAAGCTCATTAATATAGATCTTGATCTTGATTATAATCTGAATATCTATATTATTGAGATGGGCTAGCTAATTGGTCATTAATTCATTTAATCTCAGCAGATCTGTTTTCTTTATTCAGTAATAATACTAATCCCACTTTATTATTCTGTGATTCGCTAGATTAATAATCTGAGTAGTATAATCAGATCCATAGTGGAGTTTTTCCAGTACCTCTGTATAAGCAAATAGTATATTGAAAAAGATTAGGTTTAGTATATACCCTTTTATATGGATAGATATACCTGAAGTATCTATAAACTCCATGCCCTACTTGTTTATCTATGTTGCGAGCTGTGTTTCTTGATTAGCTGTGATTACTCTTGGTTCTCACAGTTTGTGTTTTGCATTAAAGTCCCCTTCTATAATTATATACTCATTTGGGATCAAGTGTGTGATATAATTAATAATATTCAAAGTGTATAGAGCTCTATAGATATTCAGGATTGAGTATCCATTGACTTGTATTCAGAGTAAATCTCTATTTTCGAGTCAATCTATTTGCTCTACTTTCAAGTACATATCTTTTTATATATATATTATAATCCGAGGGCCTTGTTTATTCTCCTTTAAGTCTCCCTAAAGGTTTTAGTTATTAATTAGCTGATATTAATCATATACATTATGATTTTGTGTGGTTGAATTCCAGTATAGTTTTGGCTTCTGTAAACAGATCACATCCAGCTAAGCTTCAGCTGCTAGCTGTAATAATGTAATATGATTCGCATATCCCTAATCTACATTTGCCTAAGCAATAGTGAGATCTTTATTTCTTTAAGTATGCTTATTGATTATACTACTTATAAAGAGGATTTAGATACAGTATCTATCGTTATAAAGATCTTTGTATTGTTTATCTCCAGATCTATTGGAATGAAGACTTTTTCTACTAAGGCTTTTATATTGAGATTCCGCTGGTTTTGGCTATGAGCTGAGCGTATGTGTAATATGATTAATGCGATTAGTAGATTTGTACTAAGTCTGTATGGGTATTTGCTGAGGTGTTCATTTTTATATACTATGATCCTTGCCCCTGGAGTGATTGGGGTTTTTGTAATTATTATTTTAAGAGGCAAAAGTGATTCAAGAATATGATCTACTTTATCTATATCTGCTTTATACAGCGTCTTATAGTTTTTTCTGCCAACAGCTCTGATTGTAATCAATTTCTTTACAATTAGAACAATCTGTCGTTTAGTATAAACCCTAGGAATAGCTGGGTAGTTGGAATAGCTAGTATAGAAGGGCTTATAATAATTAGTGTATTAAGCTATTTTAATATATTGCTGATATACAAATATATTCTTATGCTTAGTATTTAGTTTATTATATATCGAGTATCTTGGGGCTCTATTACAGATAAAGGGGTTATAGTACTCTAGGCAGCTAGTATTGTGAAGTTGAATTTCCTAGGGTTTGTTTAGAAGAACTGAATAGAAGTTGTTATTGAATAGTCGAAATTGCGATATTACAATATTGAAACTAATAATCCAAATGGCTTTTTTAGTAATCAGATTGACCCTACTATTGTCACGGTGTGAGCTCACATGATATGCTGGTCCTATCGGAAAGGACTGAAAGGAACGCTCGCACCGGAGTGCAAGCAAACTAGGGCCCGATCAAACTAGCTCGCTGTAAAAATTCCGTATATCTTCAATTCAGAAGATTCTGTATTGTAGCTTTTTGAACTATGTTTTAATTTTCAATCTGAATTTATTACCCGAATTAGTATAACTTTGCTAGATTAGGATAAAATTATTAGAACCCTATCCCACCCGCCTGTCTCTGTAATATTATATAGCTTCTATCTATTAAAATATCGTTTTTGTAATAACTACTCCACATTCACCTGGTTGGTCTAGGGACTCCTCAGAATTTAGTGTTTCTGTATCAAAGAATCCCCAGATTTAATATCAATACCTTTAATTGGCATTTGTATATTATACCGAGTTGAAGAAAACTAATAGATTGTTTGAATACGAAATTTCCGAATCCCTAGTTTGTGAATATATTCAAGTCGTTTTATATAAATAGATTGCTATTCAAAATGCCTATCTACTCAATCGCCTTACTGAATTCATATTTACTATATCTGCTTGTTTGGAAACTGTATCTCCCAAAACTCCCGCTAACTCTATCCCCAAACCCACTATACCTACTCCGACCACTCGATTGAGTAAGCACATCCCCAATCCGAAAGAATTTGATAGCACCCGCTCCGACCTGTATAGATTCGTTCAACAGATATATAGAAAATTGAATGCGAATAATGATAGATTCCCAACAACTTCTACCCGCTTAACTTATACTACTAAAAGACTTACTAGAAAAACATACAAGCTTATACTACCTAAGATCTCCCATGGAATTCCTCAGTTCACTGATTATACCACACTCCTCGAATATCTCGAAAACGCTTTTGGGAATCCTGATCGAATACAAAACGCACAGAATAAACTATATATATTGAAACAAAAACATCTCGATTTTAGTACCTTCTTTATGGAATTCCAAAAACTCGTTTTAGAAGAAAAGATATCTGATAATGTTTTAACCTTACTTCTTTTTCAAGGAATCTTTTACGAACTATAAGATATGCTATTGTATAACCCCACTCCAACCCATAAATTTCGTTAATATACTAATCATTTATAATAATTTGATAACCGATTTTATCAATACCAATAACAAGTTTATTATATTTATCCTATCGCTTTCAAAACTTTATCCCGGAGAATAATCACTATTCCGTTTCTACAACTTACTAGCCCGAAGTTTATTTCTGGAGACTTAATAGATCTGAGCTTAGGAAAAAAGGAATACACTACTAGAAACCTGGGTTCACAATGGGAACGCAGTGAATATTATCACTGCAGCTCTATTAGCTACCTAATACAAGACTGTTTGTACCCCAATATTTATTCTATTCAACTTCAAATTATCACTATTATAATCAGCCCTACAAAAACCAGCCCTATATCAAATAGTTCTCCGAGAAACCGAATCCCTATCTATTTCCCATTTTGTTCTCCTTTCTGTTCATCGATTAGCTTAATCAATTCGAAAAACGGGATATGTTTAATCTAAACTGTGATTAGAATAATCCTTTGTGTATTCTTCACTTATCTGTTATTGTTATTTATAATCTTTCTTTGAAAAATAAATTAAATAATTGTATAAATCTGATAATTCTATTCGTCATTTTGCTTTTGAAAAAAGATATTTTTTTGATATACGCTATAATCGATAGTGGATGTAAAGGAATTGTTTTTGTAAATCAAAGTTAAATATCTTTTCAGAAAATATTAATATATTAATTGTTTATAGTATTCGAAGTTATAGAATTCGATAAAAACACTCTGCCCGATAATCGAATTATCTTTTATATCCGAGTAGAACTCAGAATTAATAATTATATCGAGAAAAAGATTGTTTTGTATGTAACCGAACTAGTTTATTATTTTATTATGCTGGGGATAGCTTGGTTTAAGAAATACAACCCTTATATCGACTTCGTAACAAACTTATTCCAATTCAATAGTTTGTTTTGCTACGAATTTTGTAATACTCTGTCCCGCCTGTTCTACATAAAAGCTTTGCTAAATATTCCTTCAAAAGCTTGATCTGTATATTTGCTTACTTGTTCTGAAGGATTAAAGAATAAGGATATAGCCACAATCTCCTTAAAAGCCTGTTTGGCTTATACCTATTAGAAATATGAAATGTTTTAGATATCGATTAAATAAATCGATAATATTCTAAATAAGAAAAAGAAGATATTCAACCCCAAAGATCTATTATTTAAATTCCGAAATTGAAAAGATGTCTTTTCCTTAAAGAATGCAGAGAAGCTATCTCCTTATTAATCATACAATTATAAGATCTGTTTCAAAAAAGAAGTTATTTCTCTTTTTGGTGTTTTATACTTTATATCCCGTTTCGAATTAAAAGTTCTGAAAGAATAGTTAGAAGAGAATCTTAAAAAAGGGTTTATTCGGCTAAGCTTTTTCTTTACTGTTTTCCCTATTTTATTTATCAAGAAGATTGATGGAGGCCTTCGGTTTTATATAGATTACCATGCTCTGAATAACCTTTCGGTTAAGGATCGATACTTTTTGCTGTTAATAAAGGAATCTCTAAATAATCTAAAGGGAATAAAGTATTTCAATAAGATTAATATTATCTTTACCTTTAACAATATAAAAGTAAAAAAAGGGCAGAAATATCTGATCGCATTCTATATCCGATTTGAACTATTTGAATCTCTAATTATGCTATTCGGGCTGACAGGAGTATCCATAACTTTTCAAAGGTTTATCAACAATTCCCTATGAGAATACTTGGATGTATTTTGCACCGCTTACCTAAATAACATTCTGATATATAGTCGAACCCAAGAGGAATACGTCTATCATATCCAGAAGATTCTGTAAGCACTATGGAAAGCTGGTTTGTTCACTAAATTCGAAAAGTGCGAATTCCTGAAATTCGAAATCAAGTTTCTAGGTCTTATTATAGGAAGGGATGATATTCGAATGGATTCAGAAAAAATCAGAATTATTATGAATTGGAAATCGTTTACTATTATAACTAATATCCAAGTATTCATCGGATTTGCAAACTTCTATCAACAATTTATTAGAGATTTCTCAAAGATTATTAGCCTGATGGTAGACTTGATCAAAAAGAATATCCCATTCCTATAAAGCTCTGTCTATCAAAAAGCATTCGATTAATTGAAGCAAGTATTTATCGAAGCTTTTATCCTAACTTCCTTTAATAGGAAAAGGAAATCATCTTAGAAACTAATGTCTCCAATTATATATCTACCAGAATACTTTCTTAATATAATAATAAAAGAATACTGAGACCTATTACATTTTTCTCAAAAAAACATTTGGTAATTGAATATAATTATAAGATTTACAATAAAGAACTGTTAGCTATTATTTGTTATTTCGAAAAGTGATGCTTAAAGCTGAAAGGTGTCGCCTCCTTAATTCAAGTTATTACTAATTATTGAAATCTGGAGTATTTTATTATTACAAAGTTATTGAATTGTTATTAAGCTTGTTAATCCGAATTTCTATTTCGATTTAATTTCTAAATCACCTATCATTCCGGAAAACTAAATACCAAATCTGATGTGCTAATCAAAAGATTAGAAGATCTTCCTAAAGAAAAGAATGAATACTTCCTATATCAAAGCTGTATTATTCTGAAACAAGAGAATCTGAATCCCAATCTGTTTCCCATTACTATTATTTTAACTGAACCTAAGATTACTAAGAAAATATACTTTGTTATAATTATCTGTAGTTAGAGAAATCCTAATCTTATTAATACTATTAACTATTTAGATTCCGACAATATTGTAACTTTATCAGAAAATGACAAAGTTATTGTGACGGAAACGGTGTTGTAGACCACGTGGATCAGATCATGTGATGATCAGGTATTCATTATAGAATACTCCGGAGCGGAACAACGATAACCGGATCGGCCGCAGGACCGATCACCGCTCCCGTGATCGGTACCCGAAGATCACCCAGTATATAATCCGATCTCTTCTCTACGAGAAGAGATCAGTTCTAACTGTAGATGAGGAGATATACACATTCTTATACTTATACCATTATTGTCCAATCATTCCCCTCCATCGTGATATGCTATTGTCCTGTACGATAGTTATGAGCCCGGTTCGCGTTTAAATACAGCTATCTTGCCATAGACCACTCTTGTGATCAAGAGTGGGCATATCACGATCCATATCTGAAAATCCAAATTTTCACTGTCCAAATACCCGGATCAATCATGTCAACGCAACATACACATCCGTCGGTATATCTTACCACCCAATCGGATTGGCCAGCCTGGTACGATGCTCTTAGGGTTAAATGTCAGCTAGAAGATATTTGGGATAAGATTGATCCTGAACTTCTATCAAAGACAAATCCTTTAGCCTCTCTCTCCTTAGAATCATCATTCGAAGTGATCGATTGGCTGACCGCAGCTCCACCTGTTCCTCCAACTCTCGAGAGCACTCGACAGGAACAGGACAGGGCCAAGCGGCACGCCTATGAGGCAGAGCTCGTTGAATACCATGCCAAGTACCCTGAACGGAAAAGCGAAGATGGGGATACAGAAATGAAGGAATCAACTGATCACCCAGTTGCTCCTCCGCCACCATCTGAGCCTGCACCTACATCCGTCGTCGATGTAATTCCCCTTGTTTACTGCTCTTGATAGGTCATATCGTAATGAGAAAATGACATATGATGACAAGCACAAATCCTATCGACAAGTCTATGAATGGATCCAATCAACCGTTGATCCAGCTCATCTCATGGAACTGTCCTTCTCAAACAAGGGATCAAAGGCTCAGCCACTTCATAAGGTGGTCCTCTCGCTCCGTAACAAACTGGCACCATCCCACCAAGTCATTGAAATGATCGTTCAGTCCGAATACCGTGCGCTGATTGCTCAGGCATCCAGTGGACGAACTGATCCGGTCAAATGGTTTCGGGATTGGGGCATTGCCTACTCAAAGGCATCCGCATACAGACTTCCAGACACTCATGGACCATTAGCCACCCGCACTTTCCTCAACGCTGTTGGGATCAGGATGGCACCTTCGTGGGCTCAACGCAAAATCGATGAGATCGATGAAAAGATTCACTTAGGCCAAGAATGTCAGACGCTTCAACAGGTAGCTACGATATTCGGGGGTATTGTGAGCCGCGATGCTGCATTACCTAAGGCAAAAGGAATCTATGCTATCGAGCAGCCCAAACCACCTGTTCCGTCCAAAGGAATTTCACAAGATCAATCCAAGGGTTCCCACTCTGACAAGAACATTGGGAAAGCAAAATGTCCTTGCATGTCTAAGAAAGATAGACAAAGGCGCAACTTTCACAAATGGGATCCTGAGGATTGTAGCAAGGTGGAAATTGCTTTGACCGGGAAATGTGTTGATCACCCAAGTACAACTCTCTCCGCAGATCAGATCAAGGAGATCAGGCAAAGGATCATGAACGAGTGGAAGCACCTTCACAGCACTTTCAGGAGCAAGGGATGGATGAAAGGATCATCTTATGATACCACTCCACCTATTGCCAGAATGCCAGACAAATTCATAGGTGTTACCATGCTGAAGGTGTTCGCAACCAACTCGACTTCAAGACCAGAGTTTGAATTCTATGACTCTACCCTCCTTGATAGCTGTGGAGCATTGCATGTTGTCAACGATATATCTCTTTTGGATAACCAATCATACTATCAATCCTCCGAGGATGATCAGGTGGACTCAGGACTAGCATCCTACCAAGTTGTCGGAAGAGGCCAGAGAACGATGAGAGGCATTCTTAATGGTAAGGATCTGATCCTCACAGACGTCGCCCTGATTCCTGGTTTCCACGTCAATATTGTTTCCGAGGCACGATTGTTTAAACTAGGTTTATGGTTTAGTGGTTTCGATGCTACTCTACGCTTTGGGGACATGATGGAGAGTGAGGTATGTGCACAGTGTACTAGACACAGCAACCTCGTATTCTTAGAAATGAAGCCTTGTTCCTCTTATTCTCCTATTCCAATCTCAAATTGTAATCTCATGTGTCCTACTGCTTCTCGTAAGATCAACAAATCCTTTAGACGATCAAGGGACACCCCAATCCCAAGGGAGGATCAAGCAGAATTATGGCACGAGAGAGCGGGACATCTTGGAAAGGAAGCGCTTGAACACTTGGTATTTGCTGCGAGAGGAGTAAGGATCAAAGGCCCTCTGAGACAAGAATGCTCTGATTGTGCACGTACACACGCAAAACAGGTGATCTCCAGAGCACCTAGTGATCGTCAACCACCCAGACCTTTCTATAAGATACAATGGGACTTGTTCGACTTCCCTCGTGCACTCAACGGAGCAACATGGCTGTTGGTTATTAAAGAAATGTATAGCGGAAAGCTGTTTAGCTACTTCTTGGTAAGAAGGACCCATGATGAGGTGTTCCTGATCATCCAGAGTTACTTTGCCTGGGTTCACAGGAAGTACGGACTTTCGATTGTGGTGATCAAGCAGGACAACGACACCTCTGTCATCGGAATCATGGGTTACACAGCGTTTGAAAAATGGATTGAGACTGAGGGAATCGAGCTTGAGCTCTCCCCTAGCCATACTCACGAGACTAATGGAGGAGCTGAGCGAGCGGGGCAAGAGTTGGTAACCAAGCAAATCAAAATGCGGTTATCCGCAGGGTTGCCAACCAAGCTCTGGGCAGAGGCCATAATGGCCGCTACCTACCTCTATAACATTAGTCCCCTGAAGGCGAGATCATTCAAGTCACCGAATCAAGTGTTAGATGAGTGGTTCCGATCGTACCTGAAAGAAGGTGATCCGTCGCTCACTACCAAGATTACTGATGATCTTCGGCCTGACTGGAGTTCAACTTACAGATATGGATGCCGAGCGTACCCCTTGGACAAGGAACGCGAGGCTGGAGCACTAATAAAATGGTATAAGACGAATCCTCGAGCACACGTTGGGTATTTAGTTGGGTATATCCCTGGCACACGGATCTACCGCATCTGGATACCAACGCTCGATCGGGTTATTGTCTCTCGGAATGTCGTTTTTGATGAAACGTTTACCTATAAACAGGATTACTTTAGCCAACAGGTTAACGCCATGCCCGCGAATCAGCTGAGGCGGTCAGCTAGACTGTTGGATATTACTAATCATGTAGATATGGATGGAACCCTCATCGAAAACGATGATAACGACACAGACACCTTTACCGTATTGGCAGGCCAGCTATCGTCCCTAGACTCATTCACCGCGCGCACTTCAGATGATCAATCATCTTCTTCACACTCTGAGAACTCTGAAGAAGGTGATCATCTGGGGGGTGGAAAGCAGAGAGTGGGCGAGACACTGAGCGAAGGGAAGTTCATCCGACTGTCCCCCGGACCACCAGACAGCTCTCCGGCGCCAGGAGATGGTGGGGACCCATGGCCACATATTGCTCCGACGCCAGGAGATGTGGATGGAAGACCGGCTTTTGCTACTCCTACGGATTACAACGCCCAAGTGCGGATAGGACATAGCGAGCCCGTGAATTTAGCTGCTCAGGAACAGGAGGTAACGGTACCTGATCCTGGGAGTTTTCGTCGAAGAAGGTGATGATAGTTTGGAGGCAATGGACGCAGAGGACACAGGGGTTCCGACCGTAGTACTCAGAGCGGAGTATGAAAGTGACCCTGGCTCTCCATTGGCTGATCATTCACCCCACACCCGACACCGTGCAGGGCCTTCTCGAAAGGCAGTAGACTGGAATCCAAACCCGGAATACACTATAGAGGAGCTTGAGTCGCCAGAGCGATCATCTAGTCAGAAAGCAATCGAGCAGTCAAAAGAAGTTTCAATCTTTCAGGACGATCATTTCCGAAAGAGAGCTCGCAACATGATGATAGAGATTCCTAAAGTTAACCTGGACCCATCTCAATATCAGTCATTCACAGATGATCAGCTAGACCAAGCACGATTGAGTCCTCCTCGGAAGAGACGCAGGCGGAATGGTATATTCTATACCAACATTTCTGAGTTCGCCCGCTCAAGGATCAATCCTGGAAATCATAGTAGGATGCACAAATCCCTATATGATTTCCATTCTACCTTTTGGCCTAATCTCGAGGAGATCAAGGACCAAGAGAAGAAACACTTCTTCATAACAATGCATAATGTGATCGCCGCAGCGGTTGCAACGAAGAACGTTCAGCCATCCGATCCAATGATTCCAAACTCAGAAGATAATCCACGTATTCACCTCTCTCAAGCGCCCAAATGCCCAAGTCGATATCAACAGCTTGACAAGCACATCCTAGGACCGTGGTTCAAGGCTGATTGTCAAAAGGAGATCGATAACCTGCGTTCAAGGGAAACGTGGCGTGAAATAGACTCTGGATCAGAGTCTACCAAACCTATTCCACTGGTTTGGGTATTCAACTACAAAAGTGATGATCAGGGCTTTATCACTCGATGCCGATCACGTCTTGTAGTAAGGGAGATCTACAGGAGAAAACTACAATCGAGAGCACATATGCAGCGACACTTGCGAGTCAATCGTTTCGTATCGTAATGTCTCTAGTTGCGAAGTATGATCTTGAGACCAAGCAATACGATGTAGTTAACGCTTTTGTGAACGCACGGCGCGATCCAACTGGCAATCCTGTAGTATGCTTACTACCTGATGGATTCAAGAAACCAGGAAAGGATGTGATCATTGATAGAGCTTTGTATGGGCTCCGTGATTCACCATCCATCTGGTTTAAGGATTTCACATCAACCCTGAGATCAATTGGAATGATCGGATGCACAGAAGAACCGTGCATTTATTTCAACAAGGAGCACACCGTGCTAATTCTCTTCTTCGTCGATGACTTCCAGGTCATATATCATAAGAACAACGAACCTAGTGCTGCGAAGATCACTGATCAGATCAAGTCAGCTTACGAGCTCAAGGATCTAGGTGATACTAAGTGGTTTCTGGGGATCAGAGTTCTGAGAGACAGATCTGCAAAGAAACTTTGGCTAGCACACGACACCTATATTGAGAAGATCGCTAAGAAATTTAAGCTCAATAGAGGTAGTGCATGTACACCGCTGCCAATCATCGAATTTGTCAAGTTTGATGGAACAGCTGTCATATCAGTAATCAAGGAATACCAAGAAAAGGTAGGATCAGTACTGTACACAGCAATCACAATCCGCCTTGATATTGCATTTGCAGCCTCTCAGCTAAGTCATTTCCTTACCAATCCATCTCCTGATCATATGAAAGCTGTTGATCATTGTATCATGTATTTATGGAATACTCGCTTTTTATCCATAGAATACAGTTCCCAGCCAATCCCTCAACTTCTAGTATTCTCAGACGCATCGTTCGCAGACGACAAGGAAACCAGAAGATCATCTCAAGGGTATGTCATGTCACTCTTCGGGGGACCAGTTTCTTGGAAAGCATCACGTCAATCTACTGTGACCACTTCTACAACCGAAGCAGAATTGTTAGGTGTGGAACGAACAGCAAAAGAAACAATGGCCACTCTACGTCTTTTGAAAGAGATCGATCTTATGGTTCAAGAACCAGTAACCATTTTCTGTGATAACGCACAATCAATACGCCTAGTAGTCGGGGAGAACGAACGGATCACTACTAAACTCAGGCATGTTGATATACAGAATATGTGGTTACGTCAAGAATACGCCAAAAGAAGTTTCAATGTCACCTACTTACCCACTGCCGATATGACAGCAGACGGATTAACCAAGAATCTGTCTCGACAGAAGTTCGAGCGCTTTCGATCAATGCTCAATCTACAGGATATCAGTGCGCGGATCAAAGAGTTAAATTAAGAGGCCAGCTAAAAATACATTCATCTCTTCCTCTTGGCCGGAGATTGAACTCTTCCAGTTGACCCGGCACGCTTCCTGGCCTTTTCCTTTTCCAAGAGCAGATCGAGTTCGCGCTGCTTGTCCTCGGCAAGCCTCTTCGCTTCACGAGCCTCGTTCTCAAGACGTCGAACGAGGGCTAGCGACTTATCTTTGTTCACAGAAGCCTTCGGAACCGAATCCTTAGGAACATGCTTCTTGGTGGAAGAGTCCTTTCTCGTGAGATCGATCGTGGTGGCTTTACGATTAGCAGACTTGCGAGCCTCAGACTCTGCTAGGAGCTCTCGAAGGGTTCCGCGGAGCTTTTCCAGTCTCTAGCTTGGCTATCAACACCATGATCGATCGGGGGTGGAAGTAAGTACATACCTTTTTATCCTGTGCCTTGTAAGCATCGGCACAAAGTTTTCCCACAGAGACTATGGCATCCGAAGCGACCTCACACACGTGTGTTTTGCAACTCCAGCAACGAGTGCTCTTGGTGCGGCCGAGATCCTTGTGGCAATCACCTGAGGTCTTCGTTTGCCCAGAGACCAAGGACTTTATGCAGCCAAGACACGGACGATCGTTCACTGGCCCTTTGGTGAACTCGTCAGGTTGTGAGGACCGAGCTTTGGCAGACGCCCTTGGCGGATCACTTTCAGTCCTCATGTACTGAAGATCTGCAAGAGGCAAGTCGTCATCGGGATCACTATCGGAAGTACGGAGATCGTAGAACCCATGCTCATCGGGACTGTTGTGCGAGGGAGAGGGAGCGCGAAAGTAGCTGTCCGGATCGCGAGAAGGACGGTGCTTAGCAGGCGCGGCGGTGATCAACCCAGATCGGCCATCGAGAGGATTGGGGATTCCGAAGTCATCCGGATCCTCACACTTGATCTTGACCAGTTGGCAACCTTCCCTTGATCCTGCGGGAATCGCAATAGCCTCTTGAGAACCAGGAACAATCACTCCTTCCAAGTTATAGAAGGAACACAATTCAGGATTGTCACGACAAACTCCCGGGGCAGTACCACACAAGGCATGCTTTCGAGCGGACCATGTCTAGTTTCGAATCAGCACGTGGTCAACCCAGGGGCAATGACAATACCTACTTCTAGTGGGGCTACAGGCAGAGATCCTTGTTGTGTAGCAACAGGAACAGGAACAGGGGGAGTAACAACAACAGGGGCAAAAGGAAATACGGGGTTAATAGCACTTCCTAGTGGAGGGTGTTGGCGGGCTTGATGCATCCAAGCAAGGAAGGCAGCATAGTTGGGATCGGCAAGGCCATCATTCGACGGCAGAGCAGAAGGGAGCAGTTGAGGAAAACCAATCGAGGGATTTCCAGGAAGGTTTTCGGGAAGAAGTGGCTGCTGAGTCAACGGTCGATCAGCAGCAGGGCTCACAGGAGCAGGGACAGGATCAACGGTAGCAAGACCACTCGGACGAGCAGTCAATGGTGTTGCCGGAGGATTAGTCGCTGCCGGAGCAGGGGACCTTGGGGGTGGAAGTGAACCACGCTCAAATGCAGGTTCAGAAGAGAACTCATCATGAGTAGAAGGAGAAGAAGGAACAGCAGAGGGATGCTTTCTTGGCCGACCACGGCGCCCTGTCTTTTCAGGGTTTTTGGGCCGACCAGGACCACGTTTGTCAGGAGACGGGTGATCCATTCGAAAGGAAACAAAACATGATGGTGTTGATGTCTAGAGAAAGAAGAGTTCGAAGGAAAGGGCGTGTATTATAGATCACATCTGCCCTGCACGTGGGCAAGATCACTTGATCAGAGATCGCCTGGACCTCCTGAATGTCTCTGGCAACCTAACGCCACCATTGTTATGATCATCAATTCAATTACCCTATCCGGATAACAATGCTGACATTGCAGCATACATCCGCGGATACGAGGATCAGAACCTGTATTCTCTGTTTGTAACGGCAGATCAGCAGGCATACGTAGCGAAGTGAGGCTTCAAGAAAGCATCTACCCGCGATCCTTTGAAAATTTTCAGGCAATATGGTGGAAAATGAGAGATATCACCCCATAATGCCTGAATCAAACGACTTACCGACGGCTAGGGGCGCGTCAAAATTTCCTTTGTATCACACTCTCATACCGATCATATAGGGAATGGACATCAAAGCCCTGCCATGGTAGGGATAAGATGGTTTCATTGTATGATCTAGACCACATTGAGGCTCCAACAAGGCGCAACTGCGCTAATTTCCTTTGTTTGTTTATGCAGATCATCGCGATCTGGGGGGTGTGTGACGGAAACGGTGTTGTAGACCACGTGGATCAGATCATGTGATGATCAGGTATTCATTATATAGAATACTCCGGAGCGGAACAACGATAACCGGATCGGCCGCAGGACCGATCACCGCTCCCGTGATCGGTACCCGAAGATCACCCAGTATATAATCCGATCTCTTCTCTACGAGAAGAGATCAGTTCTAACTGTAGATGAGGAGATATACACATTCTTATACTTATACCATTATTGTCCAATCATTCCCCTCCATCGTGATATGCTATTGTCCTGTACGATAGTTATAAAGCCTGTAATTCTACTTACTATATTTATACCCGACTTTGCGATACAATTAGAAGATTCAGAAACTCTTTTAAACCTTTCTGCCAATCTATTTACCTTGTTTCACAAAAACTATTAAACCGACCCTGTACCCGAATCTATCCTGAAATCCCTATAAAAGGGATTCCCGAAATACCCGAAAATCATTCTTGCCGAGTATACCGAAAACAACAATCTGCTATATTACCAAAGAAAACTATACATTTCCAACCACAATCCTCTGAAAATCTACCTGCTCCACCTATACCACAAATCGCCCGCCGCCAGTCACCCGCACCGTACCCGAACCTTTGAATTATTGTTTCAAAACTATTACTAGTCTAAATACTATGATTATATTATGTAATAGGTTTGTAATTGTTATAATTGTCACTGTACTGTCCCGAATTATAAAGGCTAGAAGGGAGTTCTCCGTCTATTCTCGATTCTATAAAAAGTTTAATAAAATATCTCAATAGATTTTATTATATACTTATTTGAAAATACTAGTTTCGATACTATTATGATAATAATCGATTGATTAACAAAAATGAAACATTTCTTGTTCTACTATAATATCTGCAACTCCAAAAAGGTTATCTGTTTATTCTAGAAGAATATTTAGAAGCTTTATAGCTTATTTCTATTTATTATATTTAATCGCGGAGTTTAATTTGTCTCTAAATTCTAAAAATATATTTATAAGTATTTGGGTATAGTCGCTAAGCTTTCGATTGCTTATTATTCCGAAACTGATGGACAAATCGAGAGAGCTAATATAATATTAAAGCAATACCTCCGATTGTATATAGCATATCTATAGGATGATTGGGTAGAGTAGCTCTCACTTGCCGAATTCTCTATTAACAATACCTAATCCAAAAGCATCTAAATGATTTTGTTTTTTTCGAACTACGAATTTCACCCCCGCCTGAACTTTGAGTTTGTATTGTTTTAAAATAACCATTTTGCTATATAAGATACTAAAGAATTTGTTACTAAAATGAAAACCATCTTCTTACATTTACAAATCAAACTGACTACTAGTCAAGTTTGATATTTGAAAAATGCCGATACCTATTGTTCCCCTACCCATAAATATCTGCCCGGCAATCTAGTCTGGTTAAATACCAGAAATATCAAGATTCTGTGCTTACAAAAAAAGCTTGATTGGAAGAATCTCGAGCTCTTCAAAATCTTGAATCCGATAGGCCCTTATGCTTATAAACTAGAGCTCCCGGTCTTGATAAAGATTTATTCTGTTTTCTATATCAATCTGCTATATTCTGTATACAATAATCCTGTTCTTGGGTAGTGTAATTTACTATTACCTTTTGTAAAAGTAAACAGCCTCAAGCGTTTTGAAATTACCGAAATCCTAAACTCTTGTTGGGAAAGAAAAGGTTGTGGAGGATCTCGCCTGAAATATACTGTCCATTGGGTCGACTACGATACACCGACCAAAGAATCTGCAAGCTATCTGGAAAACGCACAAGAACTGATCCGCAACTTTCACTATAGATACCCTGACAAACCCGATCCCACTTGACCGAACCCCATCTACCTATAGATTATAAACCGTAACGTGCCGCCTCAACAGAGCTCGACCCTTAGGAGGAAGATAATGTCACAATATAAGCTTACATAATATACTAATTCTATCGGAGAAAACCGAAAGAAGCACTCACACCGAAACACAAACAAGCTAAAGCCCGATCGAGCTAGCTCACTATAAAAATTCCGTATATCTTCAACTCAAAAGATCCTGTATTATAGCTCTTTGAACTACATCTTAATCCTCAATCTGAACCTATTACCCGAATCAATATAACTTTGCCAAATTAGGGTAAAGTTATTAGAACCCTATCCCGCCCGCCTGCCCCCGTGATAACTATATGCCAATCTATAATTGATTGGCTATTTGCCGATTTGAGTTGTGATCTCCTTTTTGATAAGCTTAGTGAATATAGGAACAGGAGTATCTTTAATATAATAAAAATCATATAGTATTTGTGGAATTGTATACATAAATCATTTTTCTAATCTATATATATTTATTATATAAAGGGTTTTAAGTACCCACTCGATATTTTCTGTTTTTATAATCTTCTTCTGACTAGCATTAGAACTATATTTTAATATCCAGCCTATATTGTTCTTTTAAAGAAAGGGGATCTCTACTAGTATAATCCCAATAACTATCTCTTTTATTCTGAGTCTTAATAGAAATGGACTAATCTCTAAAAACAAAGCTTCCCCACTAGCTATTATAAGAATCGTTTTCTCAATCCGATTATTCTCCCTTTTGAGTTTATATGCTCCCAAACAATCAGTGTTTATACTTTCACTAAAAGCAGAGTGTATTATATTAATAAAGCCTGTAATAAGGCTTACTATCTTAGACCTCATTTGAGTTTTTAGTGTATCAATATAGGTTTTCTGCATATTGCTTTCTGGTTATAATTACTTTGTTATAGACTTTCTCCCTTAATCAAGAATAATCTCCATTACTCCTAGCAAAGTAGAGATAATTGTACTTTTAAATTTTGCGGTGAGTTTGCATTGTTAACCTTAGAATTCTTATACAAGCTTATCTGTTAGTACCGCGAATGCCTCAATCACCTTCCATCTCTTCTTTTTATCTTATCGATTCTTTCGAATTGTTCCTTAATTACACCAAGAGTAGAGCCTGTGAGCAATCTTATAATTGGTAGGGGCTGTATACCAGCCTCTAAGATATTAGTAACTGTTTGAAGAGGAAGCGCCCTCTAAATTGAGGAATTGTTTAGTACACCAAAAGCACACATCGCCATCGGCATAATGAGAGTCTCCTGTGATTATAAGGTTTGATAGGATTAAGCCTGCCGGGGCAAGGGAAATAAATAAGGAGTATATATGAATCGTCCCTTGATTATGTGTTTTTGGTGTATAATATTAATATGAATTCAGTTCAAAGAATGCTATTCAATTCGATTTAGCAAAAACTAAATTAATGTATTTTTTATTATTCAATTTAACAAAAGACTATCTAATCACATTACCCAATTCGAAAACAATTATACCCCAATCTCTAATTAGATAATTGAGAATATGGTTCGATCCGAGCCTCAAATTCGATCAACATGTTAATATTCGAATCATACAAGTCAAAGGAGTTTTCCATCAAATGGTTCGATTAGCTAATATCGAAAAGGGCCTTAGTTCTAAAGCCTTCAGATAGCTATATATAGTATATGTGATTAGTATAATTGATTACAAATTAGTGATTTAATGGAAAGGCCAAATACAGTTCAAGAATATAATACAATCACTTCAAAACCTAGCTCTTCGAAAGATATTAGGAGTTTTCAAAACTACCTACCCCAATTCTTTCAATAAAAGTAGAAGCAAGCCTAAAACCCTCAAAAATTCGATTAGATTCGAACATTAGATAATATATATTCCGTTTAGCTAAACTTGTAACAAACTATCCAATCAATATCGAAAAAGTATTACTAATTCAATATCAAGCCAATTTGAATACGATCCCTATTCCTTGGAAAAAACGATATAAACCTACTCAACTAAATAAAATAAGGGAATCGACAAATCAGGATTTCAACCTTTCCTTATTTAAAAAGATCATTCATTTTAACTTCCCCCTATAAAAAAGAGAAACCCCTTTTCAAATTAATATTAGCAATTCATTAAAAGAAGATACTGCTATTCTTTACAATATTGTTTTCAAATATAAAGATAAGAATACTATCTATATTTATATTAATACTTCCTTCATCAAAAAGGAAATTGGTATTGGGGTAGGCATAATAATTATACAGTCAAATAATCGAATTCTATATTAAGAGCAAAGCAATATTGATACTAATCAATTGGTATATAATAAAGAGCTTTTTAGAATTACAAGAGCTATCGAATATACTAGCTCAATTACTTATACTAATCAAAAGTTCAAAATCTATTCGGATAATCAAACTGATCTATATCATTTAAAAACTTCTTCATGTCACGGGGTGACACTAAGCCCTTTCTGTCCTGTCCTGTCCTGCTATATATGTGAGAGTAAGGTAGAACTTCCAGTTCTACCTCCTAGTCTTTTGGGCGTTTAGCTCAGCGGTAAAGCTTCTGAATACTCCCAGAAGTGATCCCGTGACACTTCAGATTATTTAGAACAAGTTAATCAAATAAGAGTAATCAAGGTAGCAGAAATTATTAGAGCAAAAGGAGCTGAAATCTTGTTAAATTGGGTTTCCTGGATATATCTTAATTGAAGGAAATGAGCTAGCAAATAAATTAGCCAAAAAAGCAACCACAATACAACCCATTTTAAATAAAACAAGCTTTGAATTATTAGATATAATTATCAAAGAATATATTTCAGATTAATGATTTAATATTCTTAATCAATACAAACTCAGATTAAACCAATCCTTATCAACTTACTCGAAGCTATTTCTATAGAAAATAAGTTTTAAGATCAAGCTATCAAGCAGAACTATTCGAAATACTGTTAGTGTATTTTTTTCAACTCAAATTAGATTATGGATATATCAAATCCTATTTATATTATTTCAAATTCATTAATAACAAATATATATATAGCAATATTGAGGCATTACAATACCTCCTTATCAGCTATCCTATATATAAAACAGAAAGAAAAGAAATCTTTAAGAAAATCCTATTATCCAAAATCACTATACAATTTCTATTATATACAAAGATAGGTATCGAATTAGCTATCAAATTTATCAATATTATCAAAATCGCTACAAGGGTATAGCATCTAATAAGGACTTTTGAATAAGAAGTAATAAAAAAAAGAATAACGTAACTTAACTAGAAGTGGGTCATGTCATGATATGGGTCAAAATCACTCCCTCATTTCTTTATTTTACGCGTTTATTCAATATACAATGGATCGAAAGTTATTAAATCGTAGTGAATCGGAAGATAATATTCAAAAGGCTATAGAAAGTCTAAAAAATAAAGAATTTACTTCAATTCGAAGTATTGCTATTCATTTTAAGATTCCGAAGTCAATCTTGATAAATCGAATAGCTGGACAACAATCACACTCTCAATCTTACAAATCCTTTCAAAAACTTTTCAACACGGAAGAGAAGATTTTAATATAATAGATCTTACAATTGATAACTACTGAATACCCTACAACTCCTAGATTGTTAAAAGAAATAACCCAAGAAATTCTAAATCAACGTGTCATTTTTGTGTTATTATTTACCTCTTTATCCTTTCAATCAAATTATATAGATCAACAATAGATCTATAGGTTTTTAGATTGATATTCCAAACTTAAAGGAATCTATTTTTGTAAATTGAAATCTGCAAGATATAAAGAAACCACATTTGAAATAATTTCAGTGTGGTTTTTAACATTTCAAATACAAATCGAAAAACGACATTATGAATTCAAGAATATATATAATATGGATGAAATAGGATATGTAGTTGGAGAAATAGAATCAATATGTATAATTGTGGATTTTACTTTCAAATCGAATTGGAAGGTTATAGTAGGAAGGTAAGAATAAATAACTATATTGGAATATGTGAATACAAATAGAGGCTTTTTGTTTCCTATGATTATTTTTAAGGCTCAGAATATTAACACTATATAGATTCTAACTAATATTTCTTCAAACTGGTATTTCTTAACAAATAATAATAGATGGACTTCTAATAGTTATGGCTTTGAATGGATATATAAGGTTTTTGAACCAGAATCTCGAAAAATATTAGGAGATCAGCCTTGATTATTGATTATGGATGGTTATTTTAATCATATTATAGAAAGTTTGATTGCTTTTTGTATTGAAAAGGAAATTAATCTTCTTATTCTATTACCTTATTGTTTGCATCTACTTCAGCTATTAGATGTTGGAGTGTATGGATTAATAAAGCAATATCATGCTCAAAAGATTGATCGATACTTTCAAGTAGGAATATAACGAATACAACGATCTGATTGAGTATAGCTTTTTCAAAAGATAAGAGAAAAAGGTTTTAGTTATCAAAATATCAAAAGCGAATGGAAAGAAACAGGTTTGAATCTATTTAGTCCTTATTAAATTCTAAATAATCTTTCAACCCCGCTTTTACTACTATCTTCCATTCCAAATACACCAGCAAACCCAGAAGATCTAGATCTCTCTTTACTTAATAGCTCTCCCCCGAATGATATTGAGCTGTGATAAGCAAATAAGGTATTCAATTTAGCTTTATTCGTTAATAATCTGCTTACTTCTCCAGTACAGAGATATGCAAAGCGAATAACTTATCAGATTGAAAGCTTAAATACTGAAAATACTATTCTTCGAAAGGAACTTCAAGAATATAAAGAGTTACTTGAAACACAAAAGAAACGAAAAAGTAGAAAGAGAATAAAGTTAAAAGGTGAATTTATATTTAGTACTGAAAAAGTATTGAAAATTATTGAAGAGGCTGAATAGATACCTTTATCAAAACGATGATATAGTAGATCATCCAAGTATTAAATTGATTAGATAGAAAGGGAGATAAAAGAGAAAGAGGATAGTGATAGTTCAATTGGATTAGTAATAGTTGTAGATCATCTTATAGTATGTAGGATAAGGTCAAATAGGAAAATATGATTTTTGTGACCCATATCATAACATGACCCACTTCTAGTCAAGTTATGTTAGTAATAAAAAAGGAAAAAGGAAAAAGAATAAAGAAAAAATAGTTGAGAAAATAAGAGGGGGGTTTAATCTTTTTATAATTTCTTGATTTTCAAAATTTTCTTATTATATATAATGTGTATAATGAGCGGGCATTATTCTCTAGTATTTGTTTTTACTTTTTTAATTAGATTATATCCAATATTGTAAATTAAAAAGTTACTCGTTAGACCCTTAGGGCCTAGCTGTTCTATATAGTTTTGGACTGAAGATGGACGTTAATAAAATCAATCAATCAATCAATTCGGACCAGCAATTTGACCCACTCGGTAGATCGAAGCAGGAATATTGGCAATCTAACAGGCAGTAGTAATCAGCCGCTCTGCAACAAATTTTGATTGGCCATAACCCAAGCCTTGTGGCAGCGACCAATCCTCGTACGGAATCTCGGGAACACGGGGTTGCATTAATATTGGCTCCTTTTATGATTGTGATGGCGTGGAATGGCTGGAGGAGCTGGGTGTATTTGATCTGTTGAGGTCCCAATTTCCAACAGTGCTAACACTGGATATGAAGTGAATGGAAGCACCATATCTTGAGTGAGCGGAGAAATCAATTAACTGACGAACACGACGAATATGCATTACACCCATTTGGCTAAAAGACAAGTTGAAGTCAACTTGCCAAGCATTGTGAATAATGTGCGTTACTTCATTGAGTAGCTCCTTGTATTGGTCAAGCTTTATTCCTAGCCATCCTTCCGTAACACCAGTGACCATGCTGAGAAAACGGACACGGCTAAAATCTGTTGAAAAGCCCTTAGACGAGCTGGAATTCAGCTGACGTTTCTCGGGATCTTTGCCTCTATCGAGGCAATAAACCTTGCATGTCTTGTCTTCTTCAGGCAGTTTGCTCAAGATGTATGAGCCCAAAGACCCAGTAGACCCAGTCAATGAAAATACTTTGGGTCCAGTGACTGGTGCCGATGGCCTGGCAATAATAGGTAGGTCAGAAACGAAACGTTCATATTCTTCTTGCATTTCGGCATAATTTTCATTTTCGTCTTTGGCAGAATTTGAGAGGGTGCGTGCTAGTTTTTCTGGACTTGGAGATGCATGTATCATTGACTCGCGTATCAAATCCCGTGGAGGATCTTGTGATTCGAACGCCGAATTCACTGCCCTTGTTAATGAGATCACGCCTAGAGAGTCCAGTCCATGCTCAAGAAATTTTCAGACGCAGAGAAGTTTTCGAATCCTTGAAAATTCGAAATGGTTTCTAATGATGGTACCTTGTACGTCAAGCTCGCCCCCTTATCCAAAGAGCTGATCTCGTTATATTTCCTTGTTGAATACCTGTCCATTAGTACTTGTTTCATAAAGACTATTGAGCTCTGTTTCATATAGTTTTTCGGCTTGCTTTCGTTGCACTGTACCTTTCCCAGCTCTGGGAAATGGTTTATCAGGGTTTGGTGAATACGATGAAGTCCTTGCTCATTATCCGCGCATGCGCGGGACAAGTAATATTTGCAGTCTTTATTGTTTGGCCATAATGCATCTAATAGGACATCCTTGGAGCCCTCGGGATCGGTTGGTTCATTCAGTACGGACGACTGAAATTTCTTAGTACCATAAACTATGGCAGATCTAACCTTAGGATGAGAGTTCAAAGCATTTTCCATGCTGATTGGATTGAACTTCTCCCCTGTAGAATAGACGATAATATCATCAGAACGACCTTCATGGCGCCAGAGGTTATGCTTGCTAGGGTGCTTGGAAAATAGATCCCGAGTTTTTGTATTCTGAAGATCTGGAAATGTATAGAAAATGCCCTGATATGCTTCTATCGATGGATCACGAACGATCACGAGCTCATAGAGTTCGCCTGAGTGATGCCACATTTCAACACCAAATGATGTAGAAAAGTCAAAGTAGTCCCACTAATTCATGATAGAGTCAGTAGGTATCTAATCAAGACTGGGCGACCTGAAAGTAATATCCAGAAAAACAATTTTAGGTGTGAAATCGTTACATTTTCTTCAGGTGGTAAAGCCGCTTGAATATGTCCTGTCTCTGTTGAACCAAAACCCCGCAAACAATTGAGTACTAGAATTAATGAATCTCAGGGCCATTGGGTAGTGGGCCACCTCCAGTCATGATATATTTGACAGGACGAAGGTTCTTTAAATACTCAGGACATTCGATATTTCCACCAACACGGCAGGAGGGAGACCTGCGACCTGCACTTTACCATGTATATGAACCTCATTTGCTAACTCTGCAGTCAATGGGACAGGCGGTGGAAGCACCGCTATCTGCTTGAAGTATAGAGCAGTCATTATCCTGTAGAATCCCGCGGCATCTGTTCATGATAACTTGTAAGTGGTATATTCTTTGAAACTCTTGAAATTGGAAAGTACGTGATAAATATGAAACATGGATCTAGAGTCTAGTCTTAAGCTGAGCACCCAGAAGGAAAGAAGGCTACTTACGAAATAGTGGGAACGCTAAGAAGCACCGTAAGCCTCGCCAATAATCGGATGTTGTGGCAACACCATAAAGTGAAATAGCCTTTTGAGAGGCATCCAGACTTGTAATAACACCTTGTGGTATGACAATAGGCTTGGGTGTTCCTATAGTTCCGGATGTATGCATTGCAGCGAGCGGCTGAAATCTCGCCTCATCATATGTTGCGGTATACTTATAGTGAGGTAAGAGTTGAGGCCCCAGCTTATTGCATATTAGCCGAAAACATATTAAAAACCTTTATTTCTTTAACTTTGAACTATATATTATTTCAATAAATATAAAAGTTGAATTATTGAAATTAATATAACGTGGTTTATCACCGAGTGAGCCATATCACCGAGTGGGCCACTTTCATCTCAATTTACACCTTCAAATCTATATTATTCAATAATGATTGAATTAATTAATTAAAACTATTAAGAATCTAATAATCTAGAATCTATTATATTATTTTGATAGGTTCTTGTATTATAACCTGTTTTTCCATATTTATTATAATACTGAATAAAAAGTGCTTTTTTATTAGAATTCCTTTCTTTTTAATACTCATCACATTAAATCTGAATATCAACTTCTTATTAAAATAATATATTAAGAGCCTCTTATCCAATAAATACTCCTTCTTAATGCAATTGGGTTTTTTTTGTATGTCGATATTTGCTTAATACTTTATTTGCCTTTCGAAGTATACAAATCTTTGCATTCAAAAGTGTATTCTTATAAACTAATCTCTCTATACCTTTAGCTAAGTTAATACAGTTTTGAATATAAATATAAAAAAGCTTAATTAATATCAAGTTATTCGAGATTTCATTAAAATTGATTGAGAAAGAGCTTCAATTGGATTGTAAAGGATTTGAGAAATCCATTAATCTAGATCAAAGAAAAGAGAATAAATATACAAATTCGAATATCCAATTTCGAAAGTACAATATCAAAATCAAAAGGTATTAAACCTACTTTTCTAAACCCTGATTTCATATTCTGAGAGGTAATTGATTCTTTGTATACAGTTTTAAAAGTTATAAAGAATTCAACCTTTGAAATATGATTAATATATGCCTTAATAAACTTATCAATTTGATCACTATATGAACATTTCAGATTCCTAAAACAGTTTATATCAAGTAATTGAGTTAAATAACTTGAATGCAGTAGTAGATTCAAGCATATAATATCATTCTCTTTGCAATATACCTGAAAAGCTCTTGCTTCATAGCTTTTATGCCCGTTTAGTATCAATATTCGATATCTATCCTTTCTTCGATTCTTAGTATACTTATCGAAATGTTTCAACCATTCTAAACCTGTCTCATTATTTATCCATCCATTAGATATAGATTTAATAGCCCAATCCGCAGGAAGATCGATTTCAATATACCAATTGGAAAGGTGAACTTGTCCCTGAACCACTAGAAATAGGAGAATAGTTTCACCCTCTCCATTTCCATATATTATTGCTATAGCCCATTCTCGATTATCTAACTATATTAATTTACTTCTACTATATCTTTTGGTATTAATAATAATTATTACTATAGATATAATCCCTATTATAAAGTCTATTTCGTCAAAATTGTAGAAATCGCCATCCAAAATACTGTATTTTGCTTTTATATTCATAATTACTCGAAACTAATCTTTAATAAACTTAGGATCTTCATAAAAAGCTCTTTGGAAATTATAAATATAATTAAAATATATCTTTAATTCGATTTGATATTATACAAATCAATATACCTAAAACTTTCCAATATATTTCGAACCCCTCGATTTAAAAATATAATTCGCCATATCTTCTATATTTTTGATATTAAATAAAAATCCTCTTGAATCCATATCAAATATATATTCAATAATCACATCCTCTTCCAATTCTATAATCTTATAGTAATTCACTTGAATCTCTATACATAGAATTAAACCGTTCATTCTATAACTAATCGTTGTGCGAAGTATATTATATAGCTTAGCAACCTTTCGAATACTTAATTTTTTATCTTTTTGAAAAGCTTTGATAGCTAAAAGTAAACATGCTTCTTTATTTGTAGATTCCATAATAAATGGTTAATAAAACACGTATTGAATATGAAGAGTGCGAATTGAGGTGAAAGTGGCCCATTCGGTGATATGGCCCACTCGGTGATAAACCACGTTATATTATAATTAATTATTGAATTATTCAAAAAAATGAATGAATTATTTTTGGTATTTTTTTTGGATATAACTAGGTAGTTACAGGTTTTCAAAGTTAGAATTTCCAAAATTTCAAAAAAATCGATTTTTTTGTATGAGAAAAGTGTTATGTGTGATAAATTTTGAAAATTTCTAATTTTGAAAACCTATAACTATTGTAACGACCTAAAGCTCTCTTCTTTATTATTAAACTATACAACCCCAAAAGGGACAATTTAAGATCGAAGATCTTAAAGAAGAGAATCTATATACTAGATAATGTGACTTGTCATATTATCCCCTTGTTAAGGATCGATCCCCCGATTGATTAGTAATAATTACTTATAAGAATATATACAGATTTGCTCTAGCTTCTTGATATTCTAATATATAGTTAATATATAATTGATAGAAATATTCTTAGAAGATTAGATTCTTTGAAGCTTTACATTTAGTTAATCAAATCACAACTAGGTTCAAATATTTGTAAAGTGAATGTATTTATTCTAATATGATTTAGCCCTAATATCGAATAAGGTTTCAGATTTAGGTACTTTTGTAGAGAATATTTATTTATTTATTTATAGTAATTAATGTCTAATGTCTAACCTCCCAAAGGATATTCTAGATGTATTAAGGAGCGGGCCTACAGACCGCTGATATTCCCACTGCTTATATAGTATAATATTAATTAATTAAAAGCTTGTTGCCTCTAATGTTCCTCCGCTCAGTATTGCTCGTAGCGATCCTACATGTAAAGGACTGTCATAAAAGGATTCAATTCTACCTTAGAATCTAAAACTAAAGAAGGAAGAAAAGAATAAGAAGAGAACTATAAGGGCTCCGGACTATATATATCAATAAGTCATATACTAGGCTAAGATTCTAGAAGCTAAATAACTAAAAAAGGAACCTGAAAGGGACTGAATCGTTATATTACCCCCCCATCTAAAAAAGCTCGCCCTCAAGCATTTATTTATTTTCTTATCTCCAATAACATTATTATACTTATTATCACCATTTTTGTAGTATTTCAGCCATTAAGGTAATATTTTAGGCAGACCGGGAAGATCTTGATTAACCAGGTAATACTCTTTGAGTTTTGTAAGGAGAGTATTTGAAATTATCAGTAGCGTATCAGGTAAGGTCAATATTATAATTATATTATTGTACTCAATAATAAATATTATTATGAGTGTTTTTCAAAGCTATAATTTATTCGATTTCCTATTCTTTTTTATTAATAATATTGATTGAAGGGTCAGAATCATTTATTTGATCAGAAAAAAGGTTATTCACAGCTTTTCGTAGCTTTTCAGCTAGGAATGTATTAAAATTTTCATTATATCTGATAGCATTAACTTGAAGGAATGCCTTACCTTTTTGATAATAAGGAACTTACCGTTTATTAGAAAATCTAGCTTTCTTGAAAGCGCTCGGTTTGATAATATTATATATTAAGCTATATAAAATCGCCTACTTTGAAATCAACAGATTGTCGATGTGCGTTAGTCTTGAGCTGGGCTTTTTCTTGAGTGTTTGTAAAGTTGTTTTATAGCAAGTTTCCATATATTATAATATTGTTGAGCTACAATACAAGCTTTGTTTATACTAAGCTTATCCTTGGTTTTAGTGTTATGGAACTTCTAATTCCAAAAGGTTTGTAGAGGATAGTTATATATAACTTTAAATAGAGAAATATTACTAAAAGAATTATAAGATAAGATAAGCTGTGCGTAATCCATTATTAGTAAGAGCTCTGATCAATTATTTTAATAATAGGAAATGAAGGGTTGGAGTCTCTTTTGAAGATACTGATTATAGATCTCAGTTTGTCCATCAGTTTAAGAGTGATCTGTAGTTGAATAGCTAATATTAATACCTAAAATCTTTTGAAATTCTTTCCAAAAACTTGATATGAATTGGGATCCACAATCAGATATTATGGAAAAAGAAGGATCGAAATAGCGATAAATATGATAAATATATAATTTGGCTGCTTGTAATTGAATCGATCGTTTTTTTGCAAGGAATGGAGATAGCTTGTTTGCTAAATCAATCGATAATAATAAATACATTGTTATATCCATATTTGTCTTTATTGAAGCTACAATAATCCATAGTAATATGTTCCCAGAGTCAGCTTGGTATTAGCAATGAATATAGCAAACCAGGGGTTTTATCTCGGGGAACATTTTATCTACAATAAGTATTGCAATTTCGATAGTATTGAGCTATTGTTTGAGAGATTCCTTGCTAGTAATAGTAATCAATTAATAACTTCAGGGTTTTTCGGATACCTGGATATACAATAGAGATATTATCATGGGCTTCTCGGATTAAAAGAGTGCAAAGATTATCTATATCAGGAACTACTAGTTTGTCTTTATATAATAGTAGTCCATCTTTAAGGCTAAAGTGATTATTATCTTTCTATACTTATTTCTATAAGACTTTCAAAAAAGAAGTATAGCAATTAACGAGTAGAATACAATCGATAATTCGTAGAGCTGGGAAAATCGGAGCTAGGTCTAGGGTTCGAATAAGAGCTTCTTTAGAAGGATCTGGTTGAAGCTCGCAAGCCAGGATAAAAGGATCGATTTGATCGTTTTTCAGGAATGCTAATGGCGTTGCAACTTTTTCTTTTGATTTTGGTCATCGAGTTTGTTAATACGGCGGGTAAGAGTATTGACTAATGGATTGTCTTTTCCTGGACAATAGCATATTACAAAATTATAGTCCACCAGGAGTTTGGCCTATTATACTTGCCAGGAATTAAGGCTTTGTAATTATAAAATAAACTAGTACTTTATGATCGGTATAAACACGAATCTGGTATAATGTACTAGTGAGTTCAGCATACCAATATCCAAAGGACTTCACAATAAAGAGCATCTCTTTATCGTGGACTTTGTAATTAAGTTTAGCAAAAGCTATAGTTTTTAAATAAAATCCTACAGGTAGCTAGTCTTCGCTATGCTTTTATAAAAAACACTCGCCACTACTCCATCTAAGGCATCTATTTTCAATATACATTCAAGGTCTTATTGATAATACTATAAAACAAAAAGAAAATAAGAAAATCCTTAAGAGTATCAAAAGCATGTATACAATTGTTATCGAATTAGAAGGAGATATTATTTTTGGTTAGATTGATTAAAGGTTTGGCTAATATATCAAAGTTGCATATAAATCAGCAATAGAAATTACAAAATCCTAAAAAGGACTGGATTCCTTTAACTGTAGTCGGATACGCTTAATTGCATATAATAGCAACTTTCTCAGGATTTACTTCAACTCCTTCTGTAGAGATTATAAAGCCAAGGTATTTAGTACAAGTAATATTAAATTCGCTTTTCTTTAGATTGACTTGAAGACTAGTATCTCTTAAGTATTGTAAGACCTTTTTTATATGGATCTGATATTCCAAAGGATCTGAAGAGTAAATCAAGATATTGTCCAAATAGGCTATATAGAAGTTATTGAGATAATCGAAAAGAACATTATTCATATAATATTAATAGATAGCAGGATCATTAATTAAGCCAAAAGGAAGAATACAACACTTGTAGGCTCCATAATGTATACGGAAAGTCGTATATTCTTTGGATTAAGAAATCCATTCTAATTCAATAAAATACTTAACAAATATCGAGTTTAATAAAAATCTTAATGTTAGTAAGACACCAAGGATTTCGTCAATCAAAGGGAAAAAGTATCGATCCTTTCGGATAAATGAGTTCAATACACGAAAATCGATACAGAATCGAAGACTTCCATCTGCTTTTCTCACAAAGAGAATAGGGGCTGCAAACGGAGCTTGACTAAATTCAATAAAGCCTTTATGAAGATTATCAATAATATACTTCTTGATTGTTTCGAGCTCTTTAAAAGATATCTTATAAAGAGAGCTATATTTGAAAGCTTTTTCACTATTACCTTCAAAGATAATCTTATAATCGTATAATCGATGTGGTAATAGTATATCCGATTCGGCTTTCGAGAATACATCGGCATAGTCTTCATATTCTGGTGAAATGGAAGGTTCTGCGTCCAGCACAGATAATGAAGCTAGTAACGAGTGTACAGCTATATAGCGTTTGCAATAGGCTAGAACAAAGATCTTACAATACAATATCAACTAATTTGGTTGATACTCTTTCTTTAGAGCATTAATCGATTAATTCATTAATTTCGTGGAAAGAGCTAATGAATAATTCATCGTTTTATCAACATATACAGATCAAATGGAATGCAGAGCCTATAATAAGAGCAATTCGATTAGGCACTTAAAGCTATCTGAAGAATGCAGAGTAGAAAAGCGCCTTTTACGAAATATAGATATAGATGAATTATCCTTTAAGACTTTGTATAATAAATCCTTCAGAATTTCATTTATTCGCTTAATACTTCTGGTTATTGATTTCTTGAAAGTATTGCCAGTAATAATCAGAATCGAGGATATCTCCTTTAAAATCTTTTCAAAGTTTTTTTTTAAAGGTTTCAAGACTTTAAAGCTTTTTTGAAAAGAAACTTCTAATACTTGAATATCAAAGGATATATTGAATTCTATTGAATTGTCCGAAAGAGTAATTTTATAATCAGAATTAACTTATGAAATTAGATTTGAAGAATAATATATATTATTAAGAATAGAGGATTTTCGTCTTCTCCAATATTGATCTAACTTTCGATCTCTTCACTCAGCGTCTAATTGCATCACTGAATTTAAAGACTTAGATTTGAAATCTTCTCAAAAGAGAATACAATTGAAAGCGAAAGAAAGAATTGGAGAATAAGAATGGGGCCAAAGCAGTTTCTGCTTCTTACAATCAAGAAGAAGGGAATGCTTAGCTAGCTATTATCGTTCTAGAATAACATCATTATTCTGAAAAATAGTAATCAGAAAAGGAGTGTATAATTGAATACATTTATTAATCATAAATGTAAAACAAGTATAATAAGTAATTTGTTTACCTATAGTATTATTATACCCTTTAATAGGTATCAGAGCAAATAGTTTAATAATAAAGATAATGAATATTGAGAAGATTTATTATAGAAGAGCTTCATTAATAAATATATAGCTATTAGCTCTGGAATTAATAAGGACTTAAACTTAAAAAGCAATTCCTTGCTTCAAAATCGTATAAGGAATAGTTATATAAGGACCTCCCATTAGCTTTTATAAATCAAAATATCTTATATCTCTCAGATACTCTAAAAGAGAGACTTTTCCTAAAATTCGTCTTTTAGAGGCTTTGTATTTATTACTTCTTCTTCCTAAACAAAATCCATTAACTATTGGGTATCAGAAAGGTTACTAGTAGATTCGCCAAAAAGTTCATTAACACCGATAATCTCTTGAATTCGGGAATCGGATTAAGCTGGAATCGAATTTCTTGCTAGACTATTAAATTTCCAAAATTGGGAATTATAATAAGAATTATTCGAAATAGAAACTATATTGAATCGATAATTCAATGATAAACAAGGTGGAACAGTATTCGCAAAATATTGTAGGATCTCTTGACTAGTTTTAGGTATAAAGCGTGATTGTTATAAAGCAGTCATACAATTGCTAGCAGGGTTCGATTGGGTGGCCGATGTAATTGCATATTCCCTAGCTTTAATAGATTAGTAATTCATATCATGAATTTGAAGGAGAGCTGCATAATCATTAACACTTCGAAAACTAGCAAACTCCGTAATGCAAGTATATACTAATCTGGTATTAATTCGATTCCGAAGGTTATTGAGAAGAGTAAAGCTATTTTGAATTCCGGTAGTATTAGCTAATTGTCGAAATTTTTGATAGAATTCCCAAAATGGCTGATTTGCGCCTTGTCTCAATATTTCATATTGATCTAATGCTATTTGTTGCTCGGCCGAATCAGTAGTAACTTGTATAGCGGCTTTAATTAATCCTTATGCATTATATTCAGGAGATGGATCAAGGAGTAGGGGTTGCAAATGATTACGAGCTATGCCTTTGGTATTAGTGATAATGTAAATCCTATATTGCTTTTCGCTAATAAAAGTATATGCATATTGTTTCAGGTTATATTCAATCAGATATTTCTATAGTTTGGGCTTTAAGGCTTTGCTATCTGAAAGCTTTCTATAAGGTGGGGGATTTTCTTTATTTTATAGGGAATGGAGAAAGTTGTATTTTGCTTATCAAATATGGGTTGTCGAGGAGAGATCGAATTAGGAATAAGATGAATATTCTTTTTGTATAAAGAGTGTATAATGGTTTTTGTAGGATCTATAGGTTTAATTATATCAAGGACTGATTGATATAGGGCTTCCTGAGGAGTAGGGGATTGATTTCGAGAGTTATTTTTAAAAGAATGAAAGATATAAATATTGTTGATTTCTAATCTCAATTCAGCAATAGTAGCATTTTGCTGAGTGATAAGATTGAGAAGATTATTGGTCTAGGCAGAAGGCTCTTCTTTATTTAGTTCTTTGCCTTTTTATAGTATAATTATTCCAGGAATGGGGAAATCCGAATCTTCTTCGTTATTGTTGAGGGTAGCAAATTGATTTGAGGTTGAAATGGAAAGGCCAGTTTCTATTTGAGAAAGAGGAGTATATAGTAGTTCTTTGCTTTAAAAGATTATAATTATATTGAATTCTTCGGAATCGTAAGGAGAAATTTAGGTATGCTTTTTTGTGACTCTTTTCGATTTTTTTAAAGAATTGGTATAAGGATTAGAGGATTGTTATTAATTAATTATCCTTCAGAAATATTTCCTTGTTTTCTGGTATAGGTTCTTCTAGTTTATGCAATATCGATGCTTGGGTGGTCTAAGAAAAGGTGAGATATTATTTGGTATATTGTCACTAGCAAAGACTTGTATAGGTAAGTTTTAGATAATGTGAAGGACTGTTATAAAAGGATTCAATTCTACCTTAGAATCTAAAACTAAAGAAGGAAGAAAAGAATAAGAAGAGAACTGTAAGGGCTCCGGACTATATACATCAATGAGTCACGTGCTAGGCTAAGGTCCTAGAAGCTAAGTGACTGAGAAAGGAACCTGAAAGGGACTGAATCGTCACACTACAACTATTCTGTTTAAGGGTTTGTAATCCTTTTTCAGAGGATCTTGTTTCGTATATCATTCGGATATCGGTAAATGATCAGATCGATCGCTATTGATCGGGAGTGTACTTGGAGTATGTATAGTTAGTTGGTGTGGGTCTTAGGTTATTCGGGGTGGAGAGCTCATCTTCAAGGTGTCGAAGCAAGTTGGTATTCGTGTGATTTCGTATAGTTTGGGTATATTCTAGTATAAAACCTGGATCTGATAAAGAAATCAGTAAAACTGTTTTGTATTTGCAGAATATGGTTGATATATATTATTATATTTTATTTGGATTGAAGACAATTTGGTGTAAGTGGTTAGTTACTGTGTGTCTGATTATTGATTAGGTATTAAAAGAAGTATAGTGGGCTTTTCTTAGTTTTGTATATATAGATATTCATACTATTTTTGTAATTAAATCTGGTATGATAAGCTGCAAAGTTATTGTATTCGGTTCTCATCGCTATGAGTCTGTGGAGTATCCTGTGGGGAAGCTTAAGGTTTTCCGATTCTGAAGTATTATATACCGATTTCCATATATTATATATTTTGAAGATTAGGCCTCTCTTTTCCTTCCACCATCTGCTCTCGAAGTATAAATATTTGACACATAGAATAAAGCAAGTGCTGCTGACTATAGGAAAACAGGAAGAGTCAGGATCAAGCAGCCCAGTTATACTCTGATTGACAAAGCAATCGACTACCTTATTGCCCTCAATTTTAATATACCTAAAGAACTATCTGATTACAATATCATAATATTATATTGCTTAATGGTACTTGTAATATACCTATTAAGAAAAGACAGCTATACTTTCTCACATTCCCTAGATTACTAATATACTATCAATACATAACTATATCTATCCCTGGTAGAAACGATTAATAATACTCAGGAGATATTCTAGCCCCCGTTACACGCCGATTGTCTCAATGTCAAAGATATACGATTGTTCGTATATTTGGCTATAATCATTATCAATCTATTGCTTGCCACAGTATATCGCAAAGCCGTATCCCACTCGATGACCGTTTTCGTTGTGCTGTTCGGACCTGTCTGAGAATACAGAGTAGTTGTCTTGAGGGATTAAGTCCCACCACTCCTTGAATGCTCTCGCGGCGTCCTCTTTTTTGTAGAGAATATACTTACACTAGTACAACCTTATTCGATCTAGAAGAGGTTTTAGATTCAAGTATCTTTATATGGAGAATATACTTATATTAGTATGATCTTTAATGATTGAATCGAACTAAATTTCGAACTAAGTAGATTTTAAATAATATGACGGATCTAAAGCTTTCTTTTTTATTACTAGACTATACAACCCTAAAAGGGATAATTTAAGATCAAAAGATCTTAAAGAAGAGAGTTTATATACTAGATAATGTGACTCGTTACAACTATGTCAAAAAAAAATATTAAAAATAATTCATTCATTTTTTAAGATCTCAAATATAGTAATTTCTTATATAAGAGATTTTCGAATCAATTTTTGAATTATTAAATAAATTATAAAAAAAATAAGTTTATATAAGAAAACGATTTTTTTGCAGGGATTTTGTTATGAAAAAGGGTGGTGTGCGATAAGCCGGGTCCTCAATTCTTACATCAAATCCAGGATGAAAAGAGTAATCTAAGGTGGGAACAGCTATGGTTTGAAGGTCAACCTAAGTTTGAATGTCGTTAGAAATCTTCCGAGATATCGGGGAATCCTTTGCAAATAGAAACTTTTCGCATTTATAATCTTGTAGTAGTTTGGTATGTGCTTCTAAGCTATTCCGTGGGGATGGCACAAAAAGCTACCAAAAGTAAGTCGACGTGAACGAGGTGTGAATAGGGTGACAGACCTTGTGTCCAGTTTTGATCGCCGCTATCATCAGGAGTATATACCGCAGATCATGCGTACCGATATAGGCAATGCAGTCAAAGTCTTTCCCAATTCCAGCGTGTTTTTCAAACCAATTCGACGCGACATCTATGGCTTTGTCTAAATGACTGAATGTGATGTCCTCGAATCCATCACGTGGCTCGGAAGTCAAGGGCCTAGAAATGCACACTCGATGAGGCTCATCGATGGCAGTTTGATGTATATAATGAGCAATCAATCGCTTTCCACAATCCCGAGGCAGTTCTGAAATTTCAATGTCTATCGCCATGTCTATTCCAGGTAGCAGAAGATGGTCAAACTGTAATCTTGTGAAGCTATTTCGCACAAGTTAAAATTCGTGTAGCTAGTAAGTTCGGTCTGTGTCAGTCTATATATATAATGTTCAAGGTCTTTCCGAAAGGATGGGCTTTTGAGCGCTTACTATTGTCGTTGGCACTCTCGATCTAAGTATCTTTTTTCTTCAACAATTAGCTTGACAATTGTATGATCCCATAAAAGCATCCTTGAGTGTAAACTCGAGAACTAAGTGTAAAGCGAAGGCAGTGTAGGCAATAGTATACTACAGTGAAACTATGGCGCGTATTAGCATATTGATATTGCAGCTAGTACGTATAGAAAGGAGGTTATACCACTCTCGTACATATTCATATGCCTAAAGAATACTAGCAATATACTGAAATACTGGAATCCAATATAAAATATACATTCCTATCCTAATTAGGTAATAAAATTCCATTCCTGATTTCAAATTGAATGGGAATCCCTTATTTCTAGCCTAATTTGGATAGGAATGTATTATTTATATTGGATTCCAGTATTTCAGTATATTGCTAATAGTATTGAATAACTAAATGATATTGAATACTTTCAGTGGTATTGAATTCTATACCACATACGTACGTATTTCGAAAAAATTCGATACGCACCACTAAACTAACCCGTATACGAAATACGGGAAATACTATTGCCTACACTGAGCGAAGGAGGTTTTAAAAGAACAAGGAAGTTATGTTGGGTAATTCATACATGAGTAACAGATTGCCTCAAGTACTTGAAAGGCTAGCGAGTCACAATTATCCAAGGGCCGAGATAAATTGACAGTCGCTATCATCAAATAGTCTCTCAGCTCACCTCCCAAAGGTGATTTAGACAAATTGGGACAAGCTTGCATAGGTGCGATTTCATGGGCGTGGGAACATATGCTGAGACTGCATCACCTTGCATGACTAGTGAGCTTGAGATGATCTGTAGAAATCAGTCTCAAACCTCGGTCAATGTTAAACTAGGAAGCTTTAGATGCAATCGCATTCGAGATTTCACTGAAAACTACAACGAAAATGTAATCGTTCATCTTATTCGGACTTCTGTCAAATGAAGGAAAATGATCTATTTCAAGAATACCTGCTTGCAAAGTACAGAGCCAATTTTCAGGGGTTAGATATGGCCTTGCAGGGCTAGCTGCATCGACTGAGGAGCGGCGATTCAAATGGGAATCTTCTTGACTCGAGTAGCGGAAAAGACTGAAATGCATCTCGTATAAAGTGAGGCAGAAACTAGAATATAAGTCACCACACAAAAGAAGACACCGGTTCCAGGACAATTTATGGTGTTCGCTTGAAACATGTTGGCAACACAAGAGCGTAAAGAAATCTTGGAAGACGCGAATTTCCCGAAGGACACGTCTTAGGACGAAGAGATCTTCATATGACGACGAAATCCTGTGAATGAAGTACTAATGATACAAAAATATCATAAGAAGTAAGTATTCTTTAAATGATAATCGAGAGTTCTTATCTCGTGAACGACCTCTTGCATAATCATTTGTGGTATTGCTGAAAACCAAGTTTGCAAAACAAGTGAGCATAATTTGTAGCTTCATTGATGTGAATAAAGGCTTCTTGTAGATTAAATTGGCTTGGAAGAATGGGAAGTTGGGTGTTATATATATGATTCAAGAGCCGATCGATGTGTTTGATCTGCTCGAGATGTGGAAAGTGTCATGAAGAGGAGAGCGGATAGCGCTAACCGATTTCCCTACTACGTGCACGTCCCTGCTATATGCACGATCTCGATCACCCTTTTTGAATAACTTTAAAAATTAATAACAATTCCAATTTATAAGATAAAGAGCTAGCAATTTAATTGATAAATGATAAGATACAATACTATCTAAAAACATAATAAAATCTTCAGATTTTGAATTTCGATAGAACTCATAGTGCTCGCCCTCTACTAGATCGCAATATAACCTCCTCCTCCTTCCCCTTCAAATTATTAGTCTCTATAGCATCAGAGAGTTCTATAGTCTTTATCAATATTAGATCTATAGTAAAAAAAGCTTTGGGGAACTTTTTATTTCTTTTGATTAAAGATTTTATTGA
This sequence comes from Botrytis sinoallii, assembly GCF_014898435.1. Taxonomy (NCBI): domain Eukaryota; kingdom Fungi; phylum Ascomycota; class Leotiomycetes; order Helotiales; family Sclerotiniaceae; genus Botrytis; species Botrytis sinoallii. Next base: position 2,497,819 of record NW_024066030.1, on the reverse strand, counting down.
TTTTAGAATCTTTTTAACCTCCTCTTTCGTATTACATACAATCTGATAATCAACCTCCTTTTGCAATACCCTTTTTTTGTCTTAATCTCTTTCTATTCCTTTTCAGCTTTCTTTTTAGCTTTTATCTAAAGTTTAGCTTTTTTCTCTTATTTCTCTTTAAGTGCTTTATCTTCTTAATATACTCTAGCTTTAATAATAGCAAAAGATAACCATAAAAACATACCATTCCCTTCCTCTCCAATAAGATTTAAATGCTTTGAACAAACTCTTTTCCTTTTTTCAAGCTTTAGAATCTCTTTTAAACCTTTAGATCTATACCCCTATATAGAAGCTTCAACTCCTAATATAGTTATAGCCTTAAAAAACTTTAAAGTAATCTTATAGATAAAAGTACAACGAAATTCTAATTTCATTCTACACATCGCTTTTGATATATACAATATAACAAAAATATCCCTATGAGTTTTAAATAATGTAAATAACATAAAAGGAGCTTTCAGAACAATACAATCGATCATAAAACTCCTATTCATAAAATATATACCCGTTTTTTCAAAGGATTATAAGATATTATATTTCATACAAATAAGCTCCCAAGCCTTTTTAAATATACCTCAAAACATACACTTTATCATATCAACAATCCCCTCACTATTATACATCAAATCATTCAATAATGTACTATAATTTGTTAAAAAAATACCGAAGATTCCAATATCGAGAGGCTATAATCGATATATAAAATGAGAAAGAAGAATTAAAATAATAATCTTTAATTTATTATATTTTGAAAGGAATTCTATATTGATATAATTAGAATAACCATTGACAATAAGTAAACGATATCTTCTATCTGCTTTTCGATATGTAGTTGTCACGGCGCCAACTACATGATCTGTAATTGCCTTCGTGCCTCAGGCACAGCATACTAGTGCACCCTACTTTCTATAAGTAAGACTTCATTTTTCTATAGCTTTTCTACCCTTATAGTATAATATAAATCTTTATCTGTATCTTGATAATTTGTATTATCTTTAAATAAACTATTACAGTTTTATTTCTTATTTTATTTTCAAAACCCTACCAACACCTTATCCCAATCACACTGATTATACTTATCATTAATTCATTATATACTTTATTGCTAATATTTTAAGCCTCAAAAAGTGCTGAAGATGGGTAAACAAGTATTTGCATTAAAAGTGTCTGTATCTAGCTTATCTCTACAATTCCTTTTCTTAAACTATATTCTTAATTTTGTTAAAGCCAATATCTTTTCCTTTATAGACCTATTCAATAATCCAAATATTGTATACTTTGCTATCGTTCAAGTTATATTTGAATCAATCGAATCGATTGTAGGCTTATTATAAGCCCAAGCTACTGCTATTCAGGCCTAAGTCACTAATATTTAATCAAAGATTGTTGAATTGAAAGATATAATTGAGATATTGAAGATTACTGTTTATAATAATTTGTAAGCTTCACTTTATCGTAAGTATTTTGTTGTTTTCGAAAAGTTCAATAATAATGAGTAAGATATTATAAAACACTAAAATCAATATATAACTTTTTGTAGTATAGTTAATCACTATTTAATTATAAATTACAAAAATGAATTAAAATTTCAGAAAATCTTATTTCTTATTAGTCTACTTTCTGGTTCTGTTTATATAAATAATCAGATATATTTTGATATAATTACAGACAATATGTATAATTCCAACCTTTAGTCTTTTGAATAGTGTATTGTAGTAAGCATCTAGTATAAATTAAATAAGCAATACTAGATTCTAGATCTTTTATGCAAAGCTTTTATAGATTACAATAAATATAAAATGAAGAAAACCCTATTTAGTAACTTTATTATCAAATTCAAGTAGCTTGCTATCAAATACAAGAAGATTACCGAATAATAAGTTACTGATTTTAAATTCAAAATCTTATAAAAACTAATCGATATTTCAATTAACTATCCTAATAAACCTTTTACTATCAATATCAATATATAGATAATCTGATAATAAGGTATTTATGATGATTTAGAGAAAAAGATTCATTTTGATAATCAATGTAAAAATCAAGGTATCAATTTTAGTGATCAAAAAAAACCTAATGAAAAGAAGCTTGCTATTATTGCTATAATATTTATACCTAATCTCTTTAGAGATTCTATATAACTGGATATTATTTGTTAAGGTCAGTAATCTTTATTATGTTATAATAAAGAACAATATCTAGATCTTGACCTTTATTTTTATTATAAAAAGTCTGGTTATATCAAATTCAATTATAAAGAAAAGCAATATAATAATACAAAATATAATATCAATTTAGGAATTATATAATACCCTGATTATCCCTTTGCTATAAATCAATACACTTTGAATATCCATTGTTTTTCTATTATCAATTACTATCACAACCCTAAATCCTATCGTAATATTTATAGTTTTATTTACCAAAATACATTCCCGCCTGTTAATCGTTTTTCGATTGCTGCAATACTATTTCAATATATTTCTTCAATCCTTACTGGTAATAAAAATCTAAGCGGATTTGTTAAAGGCTTTATACATTCAAATAATAGCAGAAATTCAATTTTCTAGTCAAGCATGTTAAAAGACTAATCTCAATTCATAATCGCAAATCGAGGTTCTTTATAGAAAGTTTGTTTTTGTAGATTAAGAGATTGATTATATCTAGAGATTCTTTGTATCTTAAAACAATAAATAGCAAATCTCTTAAAATCTCAATGGAAATTTTTCTTATACTTAATATAATTATTTTACTTATTGATTTAATAAATAGTGAAGCCACAGAATATAGGTTTATAAATAGAATCCTTATATTCAAACTTGGTATTCCTACATATTCTCTCCCTACTACCTGCAACCTATTACTTATAGACAAAAGAACTTCTGATATTCTATCTCAATATACATTATTAGATTTATGAATTAATAATTATAAAGAAATTGGTTTATTCTATATTACCAATCTTTCCAATACAGACCCTATAATCCTTAATCTTTCATGACTTCAATACTATAACCCTATCATTAATTGGGTAATAATAACTCTTAAGTTCATATCCATATACTGCTTTAGATATTACTGTTTAATTAATTCTACTACAATTATTATTTCTGATTATAATAATATACTAACCCCAATAAATATAATGCTCAATTCAATATTATATATACCCATTAGAAAGTCTATTTTGAAGTTTATTTCGAAGAAAATCTACCTCAATCCTATATCATGCCTTTACTAAAGAAATTATTAACGAAAGTCTCCAAACTCCTTTCTTTTTATCCCAAGATTAGTTAATACTTTTGGAATATAATTCTCTGACTCTAATTATAAAAAAGAATATTAATAGAAACCTCTACAATATAGATTCTGCTGATCTAATGCCACCCGATTCAAATTGTGCTACATTTACTGAATTAATAGAAAAATAAAGACTCACATCAAGATAATATTAAACCAACCAATCCTGAAACCAGCCTTAATATAGATTATTGCAGGTTTTAGGATATACAAAAGACTACCACAAAACCAAAACGTTTTATTTTTATTGAATCCTCTATTACTATAGAAGCTCTTTGAGGAATTAATTAATATTTTATGAAATATTTGATAGAAAATGAATAATATAAAGTTCCTTATAGTTAATAGCTTTATTTAATTCTATAAAGATCAGAAAGTTTATATTATAAAAATAACCTGGAATGAATTAGATAGAGCTTACAAATTATACTATATAATAACAAACAATTCTATTTAATTATATCATAATATTATGAAAAGTAATATCAAGAAAGTTTATAAAAAAAACTGACTAATTGTCACGGCGCCAACTACATGATCTGTAGTTGCCTTCGTGCCTCAGGCACAGCATACTAGCGCGCCCTACTTCCTATAAATAGGACTTCACTCTTCCATAGCTTTTCTACCCTTATAATATAATATAAGTCTTTACCCATACCTTGATAGTTTATACCATCTTTAAATAAACTATCACAACTTTATTTTTTATTTTATTTTCAAAACCTTATCGACGTTTTGTCCCGATTGCATTGATTACATCCACTATTGATTTATTGTACACCCTACCGCCGATATTTTGAGCCTCAAAAAGTGCTGAAGATAGATAAACAAACATTTATACCAGAAACACCTGCATCTGGCTTACCTCCGCAATTCCTTTTTTTGAATTACATTCTCAACTCCACCGAAGCTAATATTTTTTTCTTTACAGATCTATTCAATAATCCAAACACTGCACACTTCGTTATTGTTTAAGCTGTATTTGAATCAATCAAATCAATCACAAGCTTATTACAAACCTAAACTACCACTACTCAAGTTTAAGTCATTAATACTTAATTAAAGATTATTGAATTGAAAAACATAATTGAGATATTAAAAATTATTATTCACAATAATTCACAAACTTCACCTTATTACAAATATCTCACCACCCCCGAAAAGTTCAATAGTAATAAACAAAATATTACAAAATACCAAAATCAGTACACAACTTTTCATAGTGTAATCAATCACTGCTTAACCACAGATTACAAAAATGAATTAGAATTTCAGAAAATTATATTTCTTATTAGCCTATTTTCTGGTTTTGTTTATACAAACAATTAGATATACTTTGATATAATTATAGATAATGCATATAATTCCGATTTTTGGTTTCTGGATGGTATATTATAGTAAACATTTGGTGTAAATTAAACAAGTAATATTAGACTCTAGATTTTTTATGTAAAGTTTCTATAAATTATAATAAATATAAAATAAAGAAAACTCTATTTGATAACTTTATTATCAAATTTAAGTAATTTGTTATCAAATACAAAAAGACTATTGAATAACAAGTTACTAATCTTAAATTCAAAATCTTACAAAAACTAATTGATATTTCAATTAACTATTCCAATAAACTTTTTGTTACTGATATTAACATATAAATAATCTAATAACAAGGTATCTATGATAACTTAGAAAAAAGATTTATCTTGACAATCAATGCAAAAACCAAAGTATTAACTTTAGCAATCAGAAAAAACTTAATAAAAAGAAGCTTGTTATTATTATTGTAATATCTACATCTAATCTTTTTAGAAATCCTATACAACTGGATATTGCTTATCAAAACTAGTAATCTTTATTATATTATAATAAAGAATAATATCTACATCTTAGTCTCTATCTTTATTACAAAAAGCTTGGTTATATTAAATTTAATTGTGAAGAAAAGCGATGTAATGATGCAAAATATAATATCAACTTAGGAATCATATAATACCCTAATCGTTCTTTTGCTATGAATTAATATGTTTCGAATGTTCACTGTTTTCCTGTTACCAATTACTATTACAACCCCAAACCTTATTGCAATACTTATAATCCTATTTACCAGAATACATTCCTATCTACTAATCATTTCCCTGATTGCCACAATACCATTTCGATATGTTTTTCCAGTTCTCATTGGTAACAAAAATCTGAGCGGATTTGTTAAAGATTTGTACATTCAGATAATAACGGAAATTCAATTTCTCAGCTAAGTATGTTAAAAGACTAATCTCGATTTATAATTGCGAATTGAGATTTTTTATAGAAAATTTGTTTTTGTAAATTAAGAAATCGATTATATCTAAAAATCCTTTATATCTTAAAACAATGAATAACAAATCTCTTAAAATCTCAATAAAAATTTTCCTTGCGTTTAACATAATTATTCTATTTATTAACTTAATAGATAATAAAGTTATAGAATATAGATTTATAAATAGAATCTTCATATTCAAGCTTGATATTCTTATACATCCTTTTTCTATTATTCACAACCTATTATTTACAGACAGAAGGATTTCTGATATTTTATTTCAATATATATTATTAGATTTATGAATTAATAATTATAAAGAAATTAGCTTATTCTATATTATCAATCTTTCTAATACAGACTTTATAATCTTTGGTCTTCTATAGTTTCAACACTATAACTTTACTATTAATTGAGCAATAATAACTCTTAAATTCATATCTACATATTACTCCAAATATTACTGCTTAATTAACTCTACTACAACTATTATTCCCAATTGTAACAATATACCAATCTCAGTAGATATAGCGTTCAATCCAATATTACATATATCCATTAAAAAATCTATTTTAAAATCTATTTCAAAGAAATCTACCTCAACCCTATATCGTACCTTTACCAAAAAAAATCATTAACAAAAATCTCCAGACTCCCTCCTTCTCACCCCAAAACCAATTGATACTTTTGGAATACAATCCTCCAATTCCAACTATGAAGAAGAATACTAATAGAAACCTCTACAATATAAATCCTATTAATCCAATACTATCCAATTCAAATTATTATTACACTTACCAAATCAATAGAAAAACAGAGACCGGTATCAAGATAATATTAAACCAGCCGATCCTGAAATCAGCCCCAATATGGATTATTGCAGACTCTAGGATATACAAAAGACTATTACAAAACTAAAATGTTTTATTTTCATTAAACCCTCTATTGTTTACAAAAGCTCTCTAAGGAATTAATTGATATCTTACAAAATATCAATAGAAAATGAATAATATAAAATTCCTTACAACTAATAACTTTGTTTAATTCTATAAAGATTAAAAAAACTTATATCACAAAAGTAACCTGGAATAAATTAAATAAAGTTTACAAGTTATACTATATAATAACAAACAATCCTATTAACTACATCACAATATCATAAAAAGCGATATCAAGAAGTTTATGAAAAAGACCAACCAACCTGTACCATTTATAATAGAAATTCAAAACAAACTACCATTCTAATTTTGCAATTTATTCACTAGGTTTTTACCCTTCTTTACCAACAAACTTCCACCACAACACTTTTGAAATCACAAAATCGAAATCATACCAAGCAAAAAGCTTTTGTATAATAAAGGTTACTTAATATCCCTAGCTAAACTCTAAGTTGTTTACAAATAACTCGATAATAACCTAAATAAAGAATTCATCTGCAAATCCCGTTCCCAATCAGCCACCCCACTCCTTCTAGCTGCAAAGCCCGAGGGGGGCATTCGAATTTGCTAGGATTACCATGGATTGAATAATATTATTATTAAGAATCGTTATCCATTATTATTAATTAAAGAAATTCTCAATATCTTATACTATACTAAAGTTTATATCAAATTGAATATTATTACTGTGTTTAATAAATTATGGATTATGGAAGATTACAAATAAAAGATTGCTTTTATAATTTGTTTCAACTTATTCGAATCCCTAATAATGCCTTTCGGCTTTTGCAATGCTTTTGTCTTGTTTCAGAATTATATCAATCATATTCTTTTTAATCTCCTGAATAAAAATTGTATAGTATATCTAGATGATATCTTGATCTACTTTAAAATATTATAAATCATTAAAAAACAAGTTTGCGAAGTCATTCAGAAACTTATTGATATTAGATTACAAATTGATATTAACAAATACAAATTCGAAACAAAGAGAACAAAATATTTCGGTTTAATTATTATTCTTGATAGTATTGAAATAGATTTCAATAAGATTAAGATTATTCTTGAATAGAAATTGTTAATTAAGCTAAAAAACTTCTAATGCTTTTTAGAATTCGCAACTTTTATCGACACTTCATTCACAACTTTTCTAAAATTATAGAATCTTTAAATCGCTTATTGAAAAAAGAGAATATATAAAATTAGACTACTAATCAAAAGAATATCTTTGAAAATCTGAAGCATACCTTTGCCTTTATTCCAATCTTTACAATATTTGATCACTATTACCATACAATTATTGAGATAGATATTTCCGATTGAACTACAAATAGAGTATTCTTTCAGTATAATAATAAGAGCTGATTATACTTAATTGTATACTTCTCCTCAAAATATAATACTGTTGAATGTAATTATAAGATTTATGATAAAGAATTATTAATTATCATTAAATTCTTAGAAAAATAAAAATCTAAATTATATAAAAACTCAAAAGCTATTCGAGATTATTACTAATCATAAAAATCTAGAGTACTTCACATCAACAAAGATATTGAATTCAAAGACAAACTAAATAAACTGAATTCCTGATTGATTTCAACTTTCGTTTATATACAGATTGGGTTTTAAAGTAATTCGCCTTGATATATTAAATAGAAAAAACAGAAGATTATCTCTATACACACCAACCCTAATGATAACTAATCAAGAATCGCTTATAAACAATCCTCCCAAAAAGAGTATTCGACACCACTACATTCAAAAACCTTATCCGACAAACAAATAACGATATCAATCTCACCGCAGCGTTTATGGATATAATTATCTCTGATATTGAAAAACCAATCAACAATCTTATCAATAAAATATACAAATCATTTGAATTGGTTATTACCATATATAAAACACTTCAGAATCTAATTGTTTGTTATTGATTGTTATCGATCCGAAAAGATCTCTGAATTGTTTTTCAAGATTGTAGATTAATCAATAATAAAATTTTCTATTACAATTGCCTTTTTGTTTTTTCTTTTACTGAGTTTTGTATCCAGATTATATACCGAACACATTTTATTGGTTTGGCAGGACATCCTGATTGAATTAAAACTATTGATTTCGTTTTCTGTATATACTAATAATCTAATATATCAAGGGAAATCGAAACTTATATATAAGCCTATCAACTCTGCTTCCGAATTAAAGCTTTCTGTTTTGTTATATCCAGATTCCTAGAATTTCTGTAATACCATTTCGTCCCCTAATCCGATATCTCCATTGATTATATTATACCACTATCGATTAGTAAATACTATAGCAAAAAGTATCAATATATTGTTACAGTTATCTATCGTCTAATAAAATATATCATTTTATTTCAATTATAAGACTATCTGCAAAGAAGCTTGCTAATCGATTTGTCGAAAAAAATCTATTGTTTATACGATACATCTGATAATATAATATCCGATAGAAATTTACAATTTATATCAAAATTCTGGAAGTACTTATTCGAGTGTCTATCGATTATTTTGAAACGATTCTTCTCGTTCTACTCCGAATTCAATGGATAAACAGAAAGGATTAATGTTATGGTAGAATAATATCTTTAGGCTTTTATAAACTTCTATTAAGATAACTAATATGATTGACTTCCATTTGTTAGAGTTTGTATTTAATAATATCATTTTAAAGATTATCAGTATATTCTTATTCTTTGTTAATTACAGTTTTCATCTATATCTTGGCATTAAGCTTTCTTTATCTATTCCTCCAAACCTATTATATCAATACAAAATACGAATTCCTAAAGGCCATAAGATTATAAACCAATTTGATATCATTCTAACAAAATTGAAAGCCCTAGCTGCTTAATCTATTTAGAGATATAAAGATTACACTAATAAGATTTATATCGATATTTCTTTATACAAAAAAAATAATAAAATATAGATTAATACTAAGAATATAAAAATCAATTACTCAATAAAAAAAAGGTAATAACAAATAGGATAACTTTTATAAAATTCTAAAAGTTTATAAACAAGCCTGTTTATTCCAGCTTCTTATTAGTTTTAAGATCTTTCCAGTATTCCATAATTCATTACTCCAATCATTCCATCACTTACCTGAACTAGCCGATCAAAAAGCAATCAATAAAACCGAATCCTATTAAAACCAAAACCATATCCTAAAAAGAGATAATTAAAACGAATGAGAAAACCAAATAATAAGAATTCAATAAACTATTTGATTATTATAACGAAAACAGATTTTATTATCAAATTAAATAAAAATATTATCCAACATCTTGGCAATCTGCCGAAAACCTTCATGGCCAGAAAGATATAATTATTACTTTCCATTTAGCAAATCCAAATAAACCAAAACCACCTGCTTGAATAAACTTCAAAAGATCTATTACTCCCAATTCCCCATTAATATTATATTAAGTATATTCCCAAATCAAGACTAAAATAAATCTAAAAAACTCCGGTAATTGATTATTATTTTTAAGAAAGTTTATTTTAATTTAATAATAGAAATTAAAGTATTTTAGTATTATTTTGTTTTCTAAAAGATCAATTGGTATTACGATTGTAGATCGATTGCCTTGAGCGGGGGGTATTATTACAATGTCAACTATATGATTTGTAATTGCCTTTATGCCTCAAATATAGTATATTAACGCGCCCTACTTTCTATAAATAGGGCTTCTGTCAAGGTACGGGTAAAGACTTATATTGTATCATAAGGGTAGAAGAGCTATGGAAGAGTGAAGCCCTACTTATAGGAAGTAGGGCGCGCTAGTATGCTGTGCCTGAGGCACGAAGGCAATTACAGATCATGTAGTTGGCGCTGTGACAGTATCTCCCGCTCAAGGCGATCGGTTTACGATTGTAATATCAATTGATCTTTTAGAAAACAAAATAATACTAAAATACTTTAATTTCTATTATTAAATTAAAATGAACTTTCTTGGGAGTAATAATCAATTACCGGAGCTTTTTAGATCTACCTCAGCCTTGATTCGGGAGTACATTTGGTATAAGTATTAGCAGGGGATCAGAAGTAGTAGATCTTTTGAAGTTTATTTAAACGAATGGTTCTGATTTATCTGGATTTGTTAAATAGAAAGCAATAATTGTGTCTTTCTGGTCACAAAGATTTTCAGCAGGTTGCCAAGATGCTAGGTGATGTTTTTATTTGACTTGATAATAAAATCCGTTTTCGTTATAGCAGTCAATAGTTTATCGAATTTCTATTGTTTGGTTTTTTTGTTTGTTTCGTTATTTCTTTTTAGGATACAGCCTTGATTTCAGCAGAATTCGATTTCGTTGATTGCTTTTTGATCAGTTAGTTTAGGTAAGTAGTGGAGTGATCGGAGTAATGAGTTATGGAATACTGGAAAGATCTTAAAACTAGTGGGGAACTGGAGTAGACAGGTTCGTTTATAAACTTTTAGAATCTTATAGGGGCTATCCCATTTGTTATCACCTTTCTTTATCAAGCGATTGGTTTTTATATTCTTAATATTAATCTATATTTTGTTATTTTCTTTGTATAGAGAGGTGTCGGTATGAGTCTTGTTAATGTAATCTTTTTATCTCTGAATGGATTGAACGGTTAGAGTTTTCAATTTTGTTAGGATGATATTAAATCGGTTTGCAATCTTGTTGGCCTTTAGGAATTCGTGTTTGTATTGATATGATAGGTTTGGGGGAACAGGTGAAAAGGGCTCAATATTGAGATGTGAGTGAAAACTGTAGTTAATGAAGAATGGGGATATGTCGGTAGTCTCTGAAATGGTATTATTAAATACAAACTCTGTGAGTAGAAGTTAATTATATTAGTTATCTTGATGGAAGTTTATAAAAACCTAAAGATATTATTTTATTATAGTATTGATCCTTTCTATTTGTCTATCAAACTCAGGGTGGAATAAGGAGGATTATTTTAAAGTGATTGATAGATATTCGGATAAATGCTTTCAGAATTCTGATATAAATTATGAATCTCTATTGGATATTATATTGTTAGATATATTGTGTAGGCAGTAGACTTTTTCGATAAATTAATTAACAAGCTCCTCTGCAAACAATCCTATAATCAGGATGAAATGATACATTTTCGTTAGACAATAAACAATTGTGATGATATATTAATGCTTTTTGTTATAGTGTTCGCTGATTGGTAGTGGTGTAATATAGTCAATAGAAATATCGGATCAGAAGCGGAATGATACTAGCAGGAGTTCTAGGAATTCGGGTGTGGTAAAATGGGAAGCTTTGGTTTGGAAGTAGAGTTGATAGACTTATATATAAGTTTCGATTTCCCTTGATATATTAGGCCATCAGTATATGCAGGAAACGAGATTAATAGTTTTAACTCGACCGGGATGTCCTGTCAGACCAGTGGAATATGTTCGGTATATAATTTGGATGTGAAGTTTAATGGAAAGGGGAACAAAAAAGTGATTGCAATAAAAAATTTTATTATTAATTAATCTACAATCTTGAAAAGCAATTCAGAGGTCTTTTTGGATCAATAACGGCTAATAACAAGTAATTGGGTTCTGAAATATTTTACACATGATAGTAACCAATTCGGATAATTTGTATGCTTTATCGATAAGATTATTGATCGGCTTTTCAGTATCGGAAATGATTATACCTATAAACGCCACAGTAAGATCGATATTGTTATTTGTTTGTCGGATAAGGTTCTTGAATGTAGCAATATCGAATACTCTTTTCAGGAAAACTGTTTATAAATAATTCTTGATTCAATTGTTATTAGGATTAGTGTGTACAAAGCAATCTTCTGTTTTTCTATTCAATACATCGGGGCAAACTACTTTAAGACCCAGTTTGTATATAATACGAAAGTTGAAATTAGCCAGAAATTCAGTTCATTTAGTTTATCTTTAATTCAATATCTTTATCGATATGAAGTACTCTAGATTCTTATAATCAATAATGATCTCGAATAGCTTTTGAGTTTCATATAGTTCGGGTTTCCATTCTTCTAAGGACTTGATAATAATTAGTAGTTCCTTATTATAGATCTTGTAATTGCATTCAGTAATACTATATTTTGAGAAGAAGTATATAACCGGGTATAGTTAGCTCTCATTATTATATTGAAAGAGTATTCCGCCTGTAGTCTAGTTGGAAGTATTTGTTTCGACAATTGTATAACAGTAGTAATCAAATATTATAAGAACTAAAATGGAGATAAAGGTATACTTCAGATTTTCAAAGGTATTCTCTTAATTAACAATCCAATTTTATATATTCTCTTTTTTCAATAAGCAGTTTAAAGGTTCTATGATTTTAGAAAAGTTGTAAATAAAGTGTTAGTAGAAATTAGTAAACTCTAGAAAGTATTGGAGGTCTTTTAATTTAATTAACAACTTTCATTTGAGAATAGTTTTAATTTTATCAAGATCCATTTTGATATCATTAGAAGTAATAATCAGATTAAGGTATTTCGTTCTCCTTGTTTTGAATTTGCATTTATCAATATCAATTTGTAATCTAGTATTAATAAGTTTTTATATAATTTCGCAAACTTGCTTTCGATAATCTATAATATTCTCAAAATAGATCAAGATATTGTTTAGATATACTATACAATTCTTATCCAGAAGATCAAAAAGAACATGATTGATATAATTCTGAAACAAAACAAGAGTATTGCAAAGGCCGAAAGACATTACCAGGAATTCGAATAAGCCAAAACGAGTTATAAAAACAGTTTTCTATTCGTGATTTTTTGCAATCCATAGTTTATTGAATATAGCAATAATATCCAATTTGATATAAACTTTAGCATAGCATAAAACATCAAGGGTTTTTTTGATTAGTGATAGCAAATAACAGTTTTTAATAATAATATTATTTAGTTCACAATAGTTCTAGTAAATTCGAATATCCCCCCCAGGCTTTACAACTAGGAGGAGTGGGATGGCTAATCGGGAACAGGATTTGCGAATGAATTCTTTATTTAGATTATTATTGAGTTATTTGTAAATAACTTAAAGCTCAACTAAAGATATTAAACGACCTTTGTTGTACAAAAGCTCTTTGTCTGATATAATCTCGATCTTGTGATTCCAAAAGCGTTGTGGTAAGAGCTTATTGATAAGAAAAGGTAAGAACCTAGCGAACAAATTACAAAGCCAGAATAGTAGCTTGCTCTGAATCTCTGTTGTAGATAGTATGGGTCGGTCGGTCTTTTCCATAAACTTCTTGATATCGCTTTCCATAATACTGCAATATAGTTAAATAGAATCGTTTGTTACTATATAGTATAACTCACAAGCTCTATCTAATTCATCTCAGGTTACTTTTGTGATATAAGCTTTTTAATCTTTATAGAATTGAATAAAGCTATTAACTGTAAGGAACTTTATATCGTTCATTTTCTATCGGATATTTCGTAAGGCATCAGTTGGTTCCTCAAAGGGCTTTTATAGTAATAAGGGGTTCAATAGGGATAAAACGTTTTGGTTTTGTGATGGTCTTTTGTGTATCCTAGAATCTGTAATGATTTGTATTAGAGTTGGTTTCAGGATTAGCTGATTTGATATCATCTTAATACGAATCTCTGTTTTTTTGTTGATTCAATAAGTATAATAATAGTTTGAATTGGGTGGTATTGGATTAGTAGGATTTATATTATAGAGGTTTTTATCAGTATTCTTTTTTATAATTAGAGTCGAAGGATTGTATTTCAAAAGTATCGATTAGTCTTGAGATAAAAAAGAGGAAGTCTAAAGATTTTTGTTAATGATTTCTTCGGTAAAGGTATAATATGGGGTTGAGGTAGATTTCTTCGAAGTAGATTTCAAAATAGATTTCCTAATAGGTGTATATAGTATTGAATTGAGTGTTATATCTGCTGGGGTTGGTATATCGTTATGATTGGGGATAATAGTTGTAGTAAAGTTAACTAAGCAGTAATATCTGGAGCAATATATGAATGTGAACTTAAGAATCATTGTTGCCCAATTAATGGTAGGGTTATAGTACTGAAGTTATAGAAGACCGAGGATTATAGGGTCTATATCAGAAAGATTGGTAATATAGAATAAGCCAATTTCTTTATAATTGTTAATTCGTAAATCTAATAGTATATATTGAGATAGGATATTAGAAGTCCTTTTGTCTGTAAGTAATAGGTTGTGGGTAGTAGGGAGGGGATGTATAGGGATATCAAGCTTGAATATAAAGGTTCTATTTATAAACTCATATTCTGTGGCTTTACTATCTATTAAGTTAATGAGTGAGATAATCACGTTAGGTACAAGGAAAATTTCCATTGAGATTTTAAGAGATTTGTTATTCATTATTCTAAGATATAAAGGATCCTTAGATATAATCGATTTTTTAATCTACAAAGACAAACTTTCCATAACGAATCTCAATTTGTGATTATGAATTGAAGTTAGTCTTTTAATATACTTAACTAGAGAATTGAATTTCCGTTATTATCCAAATGTATAAAGCCTTTAACAAATCCGCTCAAATCTCTGCTATCAGTAGAAACTAGAGAGGTGTATCGAAATAGTACTGCGGCAGTCGAGAAACGATTAGTAGACGGGAATGTATTTTGGTAAGTAGGGCTATAAGCATTGCAATAGGGTTCAGGATTGTGATAGTAATTAGTAACAGAAAAACGATGAATATTCGGAACGTGTTAGTTTATAGTAGAAGGACAATCGGGGTATTGTATAGTTCCTGAGTTGATATTATATTTTGTATTGTTATATCGCTTTTCTTTACAATTGAATTTGATATAAACCGGGCTTTTTGCAATAAAACAAAAGCCAAGATCTAGATATTGTTCTCTATTATAACATAATAAGGGTTGCTAGCCTTAACAAGCAGTATCTAGTTGTATAAGATTTCCAGAGAAATCAGGTATAGGTATTACAATAGCAATAGCAGGCTTCTTTTCATTGGGTTTTTTCTGATCACTGAAATTGGTATCTTGGTTTTTATATTGATTGTCAAGATGAATCTTCTCTTCTAAATCATTGTAAATACCTTGCTATTAGACTATCTATATATTGATATCGATAGCAGAAGGTTTATTGGAGTAGTTAACTAAAGTATCAATTAGTTTTTATGAGATTTTGAGTTTAAGATCAGCAATTTATTATTCAGTAATCTTCTTATATTTGATAGCAAGCTACTTGAATTCGATAATAAAGTTACCAAATGGGGTTTTCTTCATTTTATATTTATCATAATTCATGAAAACTTTGTATAAGAGATCTAGAGTCTGATATTATTTGTTTAATTCACACTAGATACCTACTATAATATACTATCCAAAAGGCCAAAGGTCGGAATCATATGTGTTGTCTGTAATTGTATCAAAATATATCTGATTATTCATATAAGTAGAGCCAGAAAGTAGATTAGCAAGAAATATGATTTTCTGAAATTCTAATTTATTTTTGTAATCTACAATCAAGCAATGATTGATTATATTACGAAAAATCGTGTATTGATCTTGGCGCTTTGCGATATCTTGCTTATTACCATTGAATTTTTCGGGGGTAGTGAGATACTTGCAACAAGATGAAGCTTGTGAATTATTGCAAACAGCAATCTTCAATGTCTCAATTGTGTCTTTCAATTCAACAATCTTTGATTGAGCATCGGTGATTTGAGCCTAAGCAGCAACAGCTTAGGCTTATAATGAGCCTGCAATCGATTCGATTGATTCAAATACAGTTTGAGCAGTAGCGAAGTATATAGTGTTTGGATCATTGAATAGATCTGTAAAGGGAGAGATATCAACTTCGGCAGAGTTGAGAACGTGATTCAAGAAAAGGAACTGCAGAGGTAAACCAGATGTAGGCGCTTCTAATGCAGATACTTGTTCATCCATCTTCAGCACTTTTTGAGGTTCAAAATATCAGCAACAAGGTATACAATAAATCAATAGTAAATGCGATCGGCGCGATCGGAACAAAATGTTAATAGAGCTTTGGAAATAAAATAAGAAATAAAGCTGTAATAGCTTATTTGAAGATAATACAAACTGTCAAGGTACAGGTAAAGACTTATATTGTATTATAAAGATAGAAAAGCTATGGAAGAGTGAAGCCCTACTTATAGGAAGTAGGGCGCGCTAGTATGCTGTGCCTGAGGCACGAAGGCAACTACAGATCATGTAGTTGGCGCCGTGACAGCTTCACTTTTCCATAGTTCTTCTATTCTTATGGTACAATATAAGTCTTTATCCGTACCTTGACACTAATCCGTATTATCTATAATAAAGATTTAGAGCAAACTACTATTCTGGCTTTGTAATCTGTTTACTAGATTTTTATCCTCCCTTGTTAATAAATTCCTATTATAATACTCTTAAAATCATAAGATCAAGATTATACTAAACAAAGAGCCCCTGTACAACAAAGATTACTTAATATCCCCAATTAAGCTTCAAGTTGTTTGTAAATAGCTCGATAATAATCTAAATAAAGAATTTATCTGCAAATCCCGTTTCCGATTAGCTATCCTATTCCTTCTAGCTACAAAACCTAGAAAGAACATTCGAATTTGCCAGAACTATTATGGATTAAACAATATTATTATTAAAAACCATTATCCATTGCTATTAATTAAAGAAACCCTCAATGCCTTATACTATACTAAAGTTTATACTAAATTGAATATTATCGCTATATTCAATAAACTATAAATCGCGGAAGGTCACAAATAGAAGATCGCTTTTACAATTTGTTTTGGCTTATTCAAATCCCTAATAATATTTTTTAGCCTTTACAATACTTCTACCTTATTTCAGAACTATATCAATTATATTCTTTTTAATCTCCTAAATAAGAATTATACAATATACCTAAATAATATTTTGATTTACTCTGAGAATGTTATAAATTATTGAAAACAAGTTCGCGAAGTTATTCAAAGATTTATTAATACTGAATTACAAATTGATATTGACAAATACGAATTCGAAATGAGGAGAATGAAGTATCTCGGCCTAATCATTACTCCTAGTGATATCGAGATGAACCCTAACAAGATTAAGACTATCCTCAAATAGAAATTGTTAACTAAGCTAAAAGACCTTTAACACTTTTTAGAGTTTACCAACTTCTATCAATACTTTATTCATAACTTTTCTAAAATTATGGAATCTTTAAATTGTTTATTGAAAAAAGAGAATATATAAAATTAAACTATTAATTAAAAGAATACTTTTGAAAACCTAAAGTATACCTTTACCTCCATTTCAATCCTTACAATATTTGATTACTACCGCCATATAGTTATCGAGACAGATACTTTCAACTAGGCTGCGGGCGAAGTACTCTCTCAATATAACGATAAAGGCTGACTATATCTGATTGTATATTTCTCCTCAAAACACAATACTACCAAATACAATTACAAGATTTATAATAAGAAACTACTAACTATCATCAAATCCTTAAAAGAATGGAGACCTAAACTATATAGAATTCAAAAGCTGTTCAAAATCATTACTAATTATAAGAATCTAGAATACTTCATATCAATAAAGATATTGAATCAAAAACAAATTAAATAAACTGAATTCCTGACTAGTTTCAATTTTTATATTATATATAAACCAGGTCTTAAAATAATTCGTTTCGATATATTAAATAAAAAAACAAAAGATTGCCTTATACACACTAACCCTAATAATAATCAAATCAAAAATCATTTACAAACAGTCCTTCCAAAAAGAATATTCGATATCACTATATTCAAAAATCTTATTCAACAAACAAATAACAATATTGATCTCATCGTGGCGCTTATAGGTATGATTATCCCTGATATTGAGAAGCTGATCGATAATCTTATTAATAAAGTATACGAATTATTCGAATTGGTTATTATTATATATAAAACACTTCAAAACCCAATTACTTATTATTAGCTGCTATCAATCCGAAAAGACCTTTAAATCATTCTTTAAGATTGTAGATTAATTAATAATAAAATTTTCTATTACAACCATCTTTTTGTTTCCCCTTTTACTGAACTTTACATTTAGATTATATATTGAATACATTCTATTAGTCCAGCAGAACATTCTGGTTGAATTAAAACTATTGATTTTGTCTTCTGTATATACTAATAGCTTAATATATCAAGAGAAATCGAAACTTATATATAAGCCTATCAACTCTATTTCCAAACCAAAGCCTCCCGTTTTGCCACATCCGGATTCCTAGAATCCCTACTAGTATTATTCTGTCTCTAATCTGATATCTTCATTGATTATATTATATCATTATCAATCAGTAAACGCTATAGCAAAAAACATCAATATATTGTTATAATTGTTTACCGCCTAACGAAAATACATTATTTCATTCTGGTTATAGGACTATCCGCAGAAAAGCTTGCTGATTGGTTTGTTGAAAAAGTCTATTGTCTATACAATACATTTGATAATATAATATCCAATAAAGGTTTATAATTTATATTAGAATTCTGAAAGCATTTATTCAAATATCTATCGATCACTTTGAAATGATTTTCCTTATTCCACTCTGAGTCTAATGGATAAACAAAGAGGATTAATGTTATAATAGAATAATATCTTCGGGCTTTTATGAATTTCTATCAAAATGATTGATATGATTGGCTCCTACTTATGGAGTTTATATTTAATAATATTACCTTAGAGATTATCGATATATTCTTATTCTTCACTAACTATAGTTTTCACTTATACCTCGGCGTTAAGCCCTTTTCATCTGTTTTCCCAAATTTATTATATCAATGCAAATACGAGTTTCTAAAGACTAACGAGATTGCAGATTAATTTGATATTATTCTAATAAAATTGAAAGCTTTAGCTGCTTAATCCATTCAGAGATATAAAGATTATACTAATAAGATTTGTATTAATATCTTTCTATATAAAGAAGATAACAAAGTATAGATTAATATTAAGAATATAAAAACCAATCGCTCAATAAAAAAAGATAATGATAAATGAAATAGCTTCTATAAGATTCTAAAAGTTTATAAACGAATCTGTTTATTTCAATTTCTCATTAGTTTTAAGATTTTTCCAATATTCTATAATTCATTATTTCGATTACTCTACCACTCATTTGGATTAGCTAATCAAAAAGCAATCAATAAAGCCAAATCCCATTAAAACCAAAACTATATTCTAAAAAGAGATAATGAAACGAATAAGGAAATTGAATAATGGGAATTCGATAAACTATTTGATTATTATAACAAGGACGGATTTTATTATTAAATTAAATGGAAATATCATTCAGTATCTTGGTAATCTGTTAAAAATCTTTATAGCTAGAAAGATACGATTATCACTTTCCATTTAGCAAATCTAAATAAGCTAGAATTGTTTGTTTGGATAGGCTTCAAAAGATCTATTACTTCTAATCCCCTACTAGTATTTACATCAAGCATACTCCCGAATCGAGGCTAAAGTAGATCTAAAAAGCTTTAGCAATTGATTATTACTTTTAAAAAAGTTCATTTTAATTCAATAATAGAAATTAGAGTATTTTAGTATTATTTTGTTTTCTAAAAGGTTAATTAGTATTACAATCATGAACCGATCGCCTTGAGTGGGGGGTATTGTTATAGCGCCAACTATATAATCTATAATTACCTTTATATTTCAGGCACAGTATACTAGCGCGCCCTATTTCCTATAAGTAGGGCTTCACTCTTCCATAGCTTTTCTACCCTTATGGTACAATATAAGTCTTTACCCGTATCTTGACAGTAGTAGGGTTGAATATGTTTATAAGCTAATATAGGCTAAAAGCATTCGATGATCATTTATTACTTGAGACTCTAAAATAGGCTTTATCCTTTTCTTTTACATCCTAAACCCATATATTTTGTAGATCCTTTGAGTCTCCTTTATAAATAAAAACGGAAAAGAGAGCTATCCCATCAGTACATATAGCTGCTAATAGGGTAATAAACTCTCTTAATCCATCTTGCTTAGCTTTTGTCACTCTGCTTTTATTATAGGCGCTAGCACTTATTATCCTCTTTATAATCCTCCTTATATTGATTATAAAGCCCTTCTCATTTCAATTGTATATATCTCTTGACTATATATTGTATTTTATAATTACTTTTATTAATTAAATTAAAAAAAGAGGGGTATTAATAAAAGTATTTTAAGTAATAAAAATCAATAACAATAGAAAATAGCTCAAATCAGATTATAAAAGTAATCAAATATAGTAATATTATTAATTTTTATATATAAATTATTAATGTAATGAAGATATCAACTTTTAAAATGTGTTGAATGCTTTTTGATAAAATTGTTAGTCTAATTCTTTCCTATCTCTTTGTCTAGGATTTTTTCTGTAAGGTTTCTGATTATATAGCTTATAGAAGGGATAGATCTTTATATCAGCTTGTTGATTTGATCAACTAAAATCTTCTTCTGATTGTTAGAAAGTGTTTGTTTCGTATCGGAAAGGAATTGTTTTTTCGAGGTGGTTTTATTTCTATGTTATCGGGAGAGTGTGGATCAATCAATTTTAAAGAAATTAGTTGTTTAGATATATTTAGGAGCTTGAATCCTTTTCAAATGATCTAATACAAGTTTTATACAAGCCTTTAAAGGTATATCATTGATGTTTGAAGTTATAATGTTGATATTTTCAAAGTCGTGCACGTAGTAGGGACGTGCACATAGTGGGGAAATCGGTTAACGTTCACCGCCATGTGGCAGTAAATTCAGCCTTCTCAGTTGAGTTCATCGATCTGTTTGACAAATGTTATATACCACAAAATATCGATACAAGTACCAAATTCGCTTGTGGATTATAAAATGTCTGGAATTCTTCTAGTTTCTGATAGGAACAGTTTTCACCACTGTCTTATGATTGAGCTTTAACCTAATATATGCAAACATACGTCATGGCTTGCATCATAAGACTTCTTCTTCGGTGAGTATAGGGCAGCTCCTCGCGCATTCTGTGGACCAGTCATCCCGAGGAATAATGCCGGGAACTTCGATTATAAAGCAAGCCATTAACCACATCAGCTGAGGTCGACTGATGGCGATACATCCGTTATTGTTGCTCGAATGAACATTGTCGTCGAGGAATTTGGTGTATTGCAATCAATATCATGATTAGCAAGATAAAGCACATGCAAGGTGATCGGTGAGAACAGAAATGTCAGCACTAATTCGAATGGACACGGCAATCGCCATACACCATTAATATTCTGGTCGGAACAAAATTTTCAGCAGCGCCGCGTGAACTCACGGAGCTGAGAGGAGGATACATGCTCTCCTAAGAATTCTAATAACTGGTTCTACGAGGAGTCACTTCGACGAATATAGCAGGTGTCATCAATAAGTTACTGCCGGCAGTAAGAGTAAATTCTCTCAGCTGGGTTTATTAAGACATAGGGCCGCTAGTGTCTCCAGTTTTTGAGATTATAATGACGTAAATAGATACAGCTCTTCCCGAGATATTCTTCTCTTCAGATCTCGGTAATTTTGTAAGCGATCTTTCGTTGTGTGTGTAAACTTGAAGCATGGATAAATTCTTTGATCGACTGTATACCACCACGTGAGAGCTACATCCGTACCAGTTTTTTTTTATTTGCATGGAGGTTGAATATTACTCCTTGGTTGACGCAACTCTTTGGGCTCGATTTGATCCTTCTAGAAAGTTTATCACATTGTTCGGTCTATAATGAGCCATTGTTAAAACTCTTAAATTGTGCAAGAAACTAGCTATGTAATCAGTATGTACCATTCAGCTAAACCTCTTCAACGTTCATAAGTCCATGCACCCACCGTCGCCATATCAGAGCGAGACGATCGTAGAAGATTTTCGCTGACATTGATCAGGTCCCTTTCTCCACTGATATTGTCCACGTTATACATATCTATCAATTTAACCGAATCAAGCCATTCTATTTCCATTTTCCATTGCAAAAACCGCATGCAAGAAGCTTTGTCTTAAACTTTAAAACGATTTTCCTCCTCATTTCCCTCGGATTTATCTGCAAACCAAACCAAACAGTACTTCTCCAGATTTGATATCTAGAGAACCTCAATAGCCGAATTCTCTCCAGACAAGTGTATGGAGAGGGTAGTACTCCGTAGTTGGTAATAGCAAGGCTTCTGACGCGGCAATACTTTGTTCTCAGGCCTGCTCGTGTACCCCGGAATAGCATTACACGTTGAGAAGGTTCTCAATAAACAAGTTTGTCTCTTTGTCTTAGAAGTGCTGATACCGACGGTACACAATCCTGCTGTCTCTCGAATACTAACAAGCAATGGCATGGACGAGGTATCTCATACGAGGGCCGCAACCCAGGCCATAGAATATCAGAATATGAGGATCTGGCCATGCTCTATAAATGTCGATCCGGCTGTTGGGCTTAGGGCATCACATGCCACCTCGAGTTCTATGGTGCAGTGCGTAACTCTTTCTCGTCTCATGTGAAGCCATTCTAGACTGCAGATGAGTTTTCGTCCAAGTATCACCATATATCATCAGGATTCACCATATGGTTATCGTATCTATCCGCTCGTCTTTGTCCTAAAGAATTAAGGATTAGCTTAATGACACCCAAAAAACCACCTTCTCACGGTAGCTTGTGTTGGCCATCTCAATTCCGTATCAAAAAGTTGCATCTGCCACCCATTCATGATCAGGCTTCAGCCCAAGATGTTATACACACAACGTTTGAACAACTAACAACAGTTCTCTGAACCAGATTGTCAATAAGAAAGAAAATACTTACTCGCTTCTTCAGCATCTCTTCTCCACTTTTTGAAATCATGCCAAAATTCCCACACCCTCCCAAACACCCTCCCCAATCTCGATCGAATTTTCGCCATGTTATTTCTCTTTTGGGATTTCTTCTCTCTCCGACTTTTTGCTGCTTGTCCGGCACATCTCATTGTTTCTAATCAATGCATCGATTAGCAAGTACCGCTTGCACAACATTGAAGTTTTTACATACCAGATATTTGCAATCCAAAAGTTGAACTTCTAATAGAAGACATGGATATAACCTCTCCGACTCATCAATTAGACAATTGACAAGCAAGCAAGGAAGCAACAAAAACAAGATATATAAGAAGTAATCAAGCTTTTTCTTCCACCACTCTAATCAACGCCACCAACTCGGTAAAAAATGACGGGGATAAGCACAGGAGAAGAAGGCGTCATGGAAGCTTAGCCAACAATCTGATAAGATTCGTACAACTGTTATATAAACAACATACACAGAGGCGTGGCTTCGGTACAATGTAACGGAAGAATCAAACAGTTAAATAAGCTTATTGTAACGGTTGGTGTAACATTGATAAAATAGATAACGCTGAATCCGAGTGTATCTACCCCGCTAGATCATAGACAATCGGAAATGAGGTAGATGAGGGAGGCTTTCTTCTCGCTCAAGTACGCCTCGATATTGCGTTAGAAGACCAGCATTGAAAGCAGCAGAGCGGACTAGAAAAAGCAAAAAAATCAGTCAAAACGAATGATGGAAATAACACCCATCTTTATAGCCCCCTCTATTTATTAACATTCCTTCGCAAAATCTCGGCGATTGCATTTCATTCCCCCTCTTTTAACCTTTCCAACACCGCCAACCCCCATGCCAACGCATAAAACCCATTCAAACGGTTCGAAAACCCATACAAAATTACTCGCGATCGCCTAACCTACTCCCAAAACACACAATAGGTGTGTAACGTCGTACGAATGAACCCCGCTCGTCCAACCATTTTACCCTGCCCCATTTAAACACCAGGCATTTCTGCATCCGCGCCGCATTATTGCAGAAGACTTGATTGAAAATTTGTTCTATCGCCGAGTCCATTTAGCCGGTTCACCAACCAACATGAGTGGTACCGAACTGTCGGGTCGATGGATCGGGCTGAGCCGCCCTTTGAGTACCGAAAGTCCGCGCTTGAGCTCATGAGCCCTGCTTTCCGTGATGATGGAATGAAATGGCATAATAATGTTTGAAACAAGATGGAATTCTCAAATAAGACTCTGATTTAAAGCACCAATAAGGAAAATGTACATCTCAACAGACATTGACACTTGAGGGGCCAAGTAGAGCAACCAAATGAGTACTCTCAATTTTTTATTTTGTCTGATAAGAATAAGACGATATCAACCCCGCTTTCCGTCGAGCGTGCTTGCTCTCGAAAATGAAACATGAGAAACTTTTATGAGATATATTATATTCGACGTATTATTACAGCATTCGCGTGTGCATTGTGTCAGGTTCATGCTAACAATCAATAATTAACCCCCACTTGTATGCATTATCATGTAACAAACAAAAAACTCCAGAAACGAGCGCGATAAGCAAATGCCGCGAGAACCGCGGAGACACCAGGAAGAGTTTTACAGTGTAAAG
Source organism: Botrytis sinoallii (assembly GCF_014898435.1). NCBI lineage: Eukaryota > Fungi > Ascomycota > Leotiomycetes > Helotiales > Sclerotiniaceae > Botrytis > Botrytis sinoallii. The sequence continues at coordinate 2,472,812 of NW_024066030.1, read as the reverse complement.
TCAAGCAATGCTGACTCTCAACGCCGCAGATATGCCTTGTTATAACCGCTACTCCGCAATCCCATCCTTCCGTCCATAATAGCCACTTCCAGTGTTTCCAGTCCTGCCCCTTTCCATTCCAGCCCACCATTTTCATCTCCCTATGTCATAAATTGAATGTCGAAAATCATCAAGATCATAATGTGCTTATAGCATAGTGCCAAAAGTGCCATCGGTTGGAATGGCCTTTCTTGGGCTAGACTTCCCATCATCGTCTGTGTTTGGCTTACGATGTCTGAATGTAAATCCGACGAACAAACTCTTGCTCATAGCATCTTCTCGATCGGCCATATTCTCCAAAGCCGTTTGCTTGTCATGGACTTCTTTGTATTTAGCCATATCAGCTTCGTTGCTGAAATCATCAAAGTAGCCTGCATCAGTTTCAGAGTCCAGCTCTGGTACGAATGGAGCACGTTGCGAACGAAGAGTATTCCAGTCAACCTCGGCAAAGTATTGATGTCCATAGACTTCTGAGATAGTGGAGAAACGCTTGACCTTAGATGTAATGCAGCTATTTCTGTTAGCAAATGCTTGTCTAGTATCAAGGATTATAATTACCTGGTGATGAAGTTCCAAGTACGATTACTAATAAAGTAATTTGGATCCTCCCAAACTGGTCTCTTCAACACTTCTCTCCAATGCTTCAAATTCTTCCAGGTTTCATCGACGGTAGCGCCAGCAAATGGAGGAAATCCTGTCAAAGCCTCAAAGTGCATACACCCCAAGCTCCAATAATCCACTGTGAAGTCATACTCATCGCCTTTCAACACTTCAGGGGCCATGTAATCAGGTGATCCAACAATCGACTTGGCATAATTAACGTCTTTGTTTCTCAAGGATCTGTAACCTTCTCGGCGTTCCGCAACAGTACGCTCTTCGATAGGCTTTCCAAATGGAACATATGTCTCTCCGACCTTTTCAAGCTTCACTCGCATGGACTCAATCTTGCCTGGAGCAAGGAATCCTGCAGCAAGTCCAAAATCCGTGAGTTTGACATGTCCCGTCGAATCAATCAAGAAATTTTCGGGTTTCAGATCTCTGTGAATGTAACCGAGCTGATGCAAAGCATCCACGCAACAAAACATTTCGGCAATGTAGAATCGAGCATGCCTATTGGCAAGAACACCAGTGTTGTTCAGTAAAGTTCGGAAATCTCCACCTGGGACATATTCCTAAAAATAGTTAGCTTTGTGCACACATATGAAAAGGAGCTAAGTCCTACCATAGCTAAATATATACTCTTCTCATCCTGGAATGAGTAGAGCAATCTAACCAGCCATTCGCTTTTGGCATTGGTCAAAATATCACGTTCTGTGAGAACATGTCTAATCTCGTCCAGCTTGAACAATAGTTTCTTGCTCATAACCTTCAAGGCACAGACTTCCCTAGTATCCTTCTTCTGAGCAAGGAAGACTTGTCCATAACCACCTTGTCCAACTTGTGTCAAAATTTGGAAATCGCCCTGGCGTAGACGAACTCGACGTTTGCGCAAATTGGCACGCTCTCTACCAGCATATTTTGACCAAACTGGAATATATTCTTCTTCGGGAGTTTCTGGGGGAGCGGGATATTCTGCCTTGAAATGATTGAGTCGATTTTGACGCGATCCGACGTAACTCAAGAGGTCATAATAGTAATCAAGGAAGTCTGCTTATAATTAGTAGTGCTGCTATAGAACGACAACTAAATACTCACAAGCTGAGTCACATTGGCCAGGCGTTTCACATTTGGCTTGTGCAAAATCTCCAATTCCTCTGCAGTCAATCCACGTTGCGTGTTGTATTTTCTAGTCGGTGGTGGTGGAATTTCTCGAGTTTGATAGAGCTCCTGACGTGAAATCGCTGCTTGGTTTAGGGAAGGAGAATCGCGAGCGATCGCTGCTGGATTGAGCGATGGAGAATCTGTCTGTCTTGCGGTTTGAGGGGTATTGTTCTCTTTACCTTGTCGTCGTACAGGGCTTCCTGAGGGGATTGATGATTTTTGGATGATACTCTCATCAGTATCACCGGTCGAATTGCCAAAGAACTCATCGACTGCGTTGGCATTCGCTCCCTTTCCAGGAGTTAATGGGTTGCCAATCGGAACGCGACCAGTCTTTGTTGGACTGCTCAAATTGGCAGGAGTAAGCTTCATAGCAGAATCGAAAGCTGTAGGCAATTCGTTGGCTCCAGGTGGATTGCGGTTCTTGCTTGGACTTCCTTGGGGTGTTGAGACTGGATTTATGAAGTTGCTTCTATTGACAGGAGTGCTGGGCCGATCACCAAAACTTTCATTTTGACTAGAGCGAGTATGCAAAGGTGGTGGGGGAACTGGCAAGATATTATCATGTTTCCCAGCTTGTGCGGAGGGGAAAAGATTGGTTATGAAGCTGGACATTGTTCGACTTCTACTCGCGGATTGGTTGTTAAGACGAATAACTCTGCAGAATGACAACGCACTTCAGACTAATGAAGGAACGGAGCAATCACAAAACGTAAAGCTCGCAGAAGGTTGTATTAAAAAGAACAAGTGCGAGTGCAGAGTGGCGGGGCTCGAAACGATTGAATATGAAGCGTTGAATGTGAACGTCCTGGCTCCACGATTGCATAGAATTCCCCAAAATAAAGTGCTCTAAAGTACCTGTTCTTGCATAAGGTAGGTGGGGTCTTGGCAATTGATGTTTATTTGTGGGAAAGAGCGCTTGAGATGGGTTTGGAATGGTTGCGCAGAGCAACCAGTAGGCAGGAAGGTATTAATCCAAGACAAACAAACGATGACGTAAGCGATGGGTCAAAGAGATCACGTTTTTATTGTATGCATTTTAAAAGTCGACATTTGGAAACATGGATAATTACTCGGTAGGCAATTGAGATAGATAGATGAGGATTTATGATTTTACAATCAATTTGTTATAACTACCTACCTACTTCACAGCCTGATTCTTCTTTGCTTGATATCCAACATTTTAAAGCGTAGTCTCTCACATAGATACATACCTAAGAAGGTAGATTGGCATTCAAACATTCAAACATTCAGATACATACTAATGGCAATCTAAATTCCTATCCCTCCCTTCCCTTCCCCGCCACAAGATAAGATCGCCATCTTTCTAAACCTTAAATTGTTACTAGCCAGTCTAATTCTCACAAAAAGTATAGCACCGGCAACTTCAAAACACAATACAAGCCTCGCATTTCGATCGATATCCATATTGCCCACCATGTTCTACAATCTCAATCCTTTTTCATCTCCCTCCACCACTAGCGAAATCACCGACCTTCTCATTTATCCTATCAAGTCTTGTCGAGGTATCTCAATTAAATCGTCCCGCCTTACCACTCATGGCCTCGACCTTGACAGACGCTGGATGTTCGTTTCCGGCGATGACCATAAGTTCATTACAATCCGCGACATCTCCTCTATGACCTTGATTGATACCGCTTTTGCCACAGCCAAATCTCCCTCTGAATCTGGCAGTGAAGATGCTGAATATCTGGTCATCAGTATTAGGAATACAGATAAGAAGGTCATGGTCCCCGCGCGACCTACAGAACAATGGTTGAAAGATAACACAAGCTTGACACAAGTGGACATTTGGGATTACAAAACAGATGGATATGTATACAAGGATGAGATAAACAGCATATTCAACGATTTCTTTGAAAAAGATGTCAAGCTGGTATACAAGGGACCAACGCCCAGAATCCTGCGGGGTAACGGAGCACCAGAAATCTTGGGAAGAGAGGAAAGCACAAACTTCCCAGATGTGATGCCAGTTTTGATTGCAAATGAAGCTTCCCTTCAAGAGTTAAATCAAAGACTGGCGAAGAAAGGAGCGGATGAGATCACAATTGAAAGATTTCGTCCGAACATCATTGTGAGGGGTAAAGACGAGAAAAACATCGATGACACCGCACCCGCCGCATGGACAGAAGATAATTGGAAGCGAGTGAAAATAATCAACAAGCCAGAATCGGGACTTTTATCCACTGCAATGGGTTCAAATGGGTTAGATATTGATATCCAGGCTCGTTGTGCAAGATGCCAAGTTCCAAATGTGAACCCAGAAACTGCGGAAAAGAATAAACACGAGCCATGGGATACATTGGTGAGCTATAGACGTGTAGATGAAGGTATTAAATGGAAGCCATGCTTTGGAATGTTGGGTGTACCTAGGTCAGATGGGCCGATTACTGTGGGAATGAAATTCAAGGTTCTGGAAACCACAGAGGATCACAAATATCTGAAGGGATTCTAGTGCTTTTCTTTTTCGGTCTGGGAAATCAAAGATATCACGTTCGATAATCGTCGTCATGCCTAGAATGTGAACATGCTCATAGTAAACATTCCCAAGTATCCATCAAACAGCCATGCTATTATCCCTCCCACAATATAGCGTCATGAGTTCCGAGAACTTTGATCACCCGCAGAGAACAAACGGACCTTGCAATGCTTTAAAGCTCTGAATATACCGCTTTTTCACGTCTAACTTTTCAGGAGATGTTTTTCCAATCTTTACCCTCGCATTCTCTACCACCATGTCTCTCAGAATTACACATTCGATGCATCCCATTTGTTACCCTGCACCTGCGAAAACAACTCGATACATTTCCTCTCACACTGCTTATCCCCAGTCAACTCTATCTCCCCCACCGGCACATCCTCAATCTCCTCTTTCCCCAACAGCCTCGCTTCTACAATATCTACTATTTATAAGCACAGCCTAAGCTTTCTCAGAACTAATGAGTGGGAGATCCATTCTACTTGTTCATCACAACCTAGAGCTTGGAAACTAGTTGAATGTGCCCACAGCATACAAACCTCCATACCCAATCCACAATTCCTCAAGAGCCTAGAAGTAACTAAACCAGTCACAATACTTTCCGTGATTTTCCTTCTAAATCTCAACATTTTCATTCTCGACGTCAATATTCTAATATCCTCTAGTATCGGGACAATAACCTTATTTTCCCAACTTTCCAAAGGTCTAACGAGCATTACTCCCCCTCTTCCCCCTCAGCTGTACCCCCGAAACCCCTAATTAGAAAACTCACAGAATTCCAGTACTTACAATACCCTCTTCTTCCAATATTCCACCCTCCCGATAATTTTCCAACATTATAACTACTCATCAAACAAATCCTACGCGCTCCCCCTTCAAATCGCATTGTTATCAACATGAGGAGATCACATCCATAGCCCAAGTAGAAGATTGTATGGTGTAGAGGAAAAAATCGGTAGTTGGGTTGATGGGTCTGTGGCTTCGATGCATAGGAAAAATTATCTAAGGAGTGAGAAGCTAAGGTGAAGTTTTGGAGGGAGAGGGGTTTTCGGACAAGGGCGGTTGGTGAATATCTTTGGTCATCAGCAATCCATGAGAAACGTGTTGGATGCAAAAGGTAAGAATAGCTTCATTGTAGTGAAAGAAACGAGGACAACAAAAGTAGTCAAAGATAGTTTAACTTACTCATGAATACCAATCACCAAAAAATACACGCTTCTCTTTCCAGAGAGTACTTTTCTTCTCAAGCACAAAGATCTGGAACAATGAGCTGATATTGTCAATCACTTTTTTCTTCTCTTTCTTTTTCATGAAAAGAAGTGCACCTTAAGTTACCGGAATAAATACTGGAAATATTCTTCATTTTGATTATATCGCTTAGAGATCGCTCTCAAATTGTCTAACCATCAAGCCCTTCTCGGCAAGAGAATCTTTGACTTGCTTAACCGTGTATTCTCCTCTATGGAAAATACCGGCTCCAAGGGCAGCATCTGTGGAAGTCTTCGAGAAAACTTCTTCAAAATGACCAGGGTTTCCAGCTCCACTGGAAGCAATGACTGGTATGCTCACCGCACTCTTTACTTGGTCAATGAGTTCTAAATCAAAACCGCTATTTGTTCCGTCTTTGTCTATGCAATTCAAGAGAATCTCGCCTGTTCCCATTGCCTCAACAGCAGTCACAAGCTCAACGACATCCATATCTCGTGTCTCTCGGCCTCCTTTAATCGTGCATGCATACCAACAATATTCTTCACCATTTGGTCCTGGGTGTCTTGTTCGAATAGTGTTATGTTTCGTATCTTCGGGTTTCGATACGTAAACTCTCTTTGGATCCACACTCACAACCACTGCTTGGTTGCCATAAGCACCAGATATTTGCTCTATGGCTGTTGTTCCAGACAATTTCTTTCCTCTTGAGTAATACTCTTCTGCTGCCGTCACAGCGTCAGATCCAATGGATACTTTGTCTGCTCCACTCTGAAAATACATTGTTGCGATTTGCAGTGCTGAAATCTTTGTACCATCGGTGTCAATGGTGTCCCTAATGCCTCCTCCAATTGTTAATGGAACAAATACACTTTTTGACGTCTGTCGTAATATTTCGAGCATCGGTACATCTGCTACCGGGCAATCTCTGAAACTTGTGATATTGAGAAATGTAACTTCGTCGGCTCCTTGTTCGTAGTATTTTTTGGCCATCTCAACTGGCTTTCCTAGGTTTCGTACATTTCCACCATCAGTTTTTTCTCGCACATCGTATTGATCACCCTTCGTCACCACCAAATCTCCTTGGTCATTTGTTCGCACATCCAAACATGCGATAACTCTTCTAGTCAAGCCCTCTTTGGCAGCGACCAAGCCTTCAACTGCGCTACTACTGTTGTCTCCGTCTAAGAAAGCTTTAATCACCCTCAATCCAGCAACTCCACTCTTTTCTGGGTGAAATTGTGTCGCCAATATGTTTCCCTTTGCAATCGCTCCAACAAACTCTTCATCCCCATAGCGTGCGGTTGCGACGGTCCAACCTTGGCTTTCCAACTCTCCTTGCTTATATGGAACCTTGTACGAATGAACGTAATAATACTTCGAGCTTGGTCTCAATCCAAAGACTTCCTTGCCTGATGTGTTCGCGCTGTTCCATCCAATGTGTGGTACTGATTTCGAGCTATCGTCGAATCGATCGAGAGTCGCCTTGACATACCCAAGCCCAGGAACTGCTGGATTTTCCGCAGAGCCCTCAAATAATGCCTGTAATCCAACACAGATACCCATGAAAGGTTTCCCTGAATCAATGTGTTTTTGTATCGCTGGAAGGTATCCGGCTTTGGAGAATTGTGTCATGCAGTGACCGAAATGACCAACTCCAGGCAGAATGAGTTTCTGAATTGCAATTTATTAGAAATAGTAGGCAAAACGAAAGAAAAAGCTTAGATTCGTAAGAATGAACTCAAAAAACGAGATAACCTACATCTGCCTTTGGCACATCTTCTGGAGACCTGATCCATTCAATAGTATAGCCTACCTTCTCGATGGCATTGACTAAGCTACGCACATTACCAGCAACGTAATCAAGAAGATAGACTTTTGACATGATGATATATGAGTTTATGAAGTGACTTATAACAAGAAGACTCAATATATACTACAGTGAAGGTGATAGGTGAGTCATGTAGAAGTAGTATAAAACTAGGTGTTGAAACTGCCCCGCCAACAAAATATTCTGCCGTCGACTTCACCGCCTTGTGAGATGCGGCCGCATTGGAGCTGGTACAAGCTCCATTATTATTCGATTTGCTGGTAAGGCTACCCTAACCTAACCTCATTCATCACTTCTAACTTCCACATTGATATTTCTTTTTATTCTGACACGCAATCATGTGGAATTTCAATCATAGGCCTTGGTCATAAGTCTAAATAACCTTTACAGCTGCTTCACCCCGCTTTCGACTTCACCTATGTCCACTAATCATTGGTCACTTCTAGAATCTTGGACAGCGCCTCAAATCATAATGAGCCTCTGTACCTACATATGCTAACGACCAAAGCTTGACATGATCTCTCTAGAGTCTCAAAAGGCGGCGCAAGTATTTCTAGTTTGTTCTATAAAGAAACTGTCACAGCCTCAGAGATCGGCTGTTCGAATGACCCATTATGCTTCCATCAGCCGATCTTTGATCATATTTGTTCTTGGAAATGTTTGGCAGAGAAACCTGATAGTATTAGAGCAAACACATCATTTCACTTTCTATAAATGATCGCCTTCCTGCAGTCTAGATTTTCTGTGTTGGTAACATGTTCTTTGGCTTTCCGCGTTCGGGAAAACTCCGCACTATGAGACAGTCTAGCAGAAGCGAGCCCCTTTAACATTCATTATCGGGGAGAAGTAGATTGCTCGTTCAAATACCAGCAGGTATATCACATATCTCCTTCTTCTGTATGGCTTATTATTCAGAACTTGATGGCCATCATACTCCTATCATGATCTTCTCGATGTCGTCACGAAACCTGCACATGCCTAAATACCTGGTATCGATTCATCAACAGCATTCTCTCTTACCCAAGAGTTCTGATAGCACAGGCAGCCAGACTGGATATAACTTTACAACAATTTAAGGGAGTGCAATCTTCAGGGAGAACACAATTTCTCGAGGTATTTGGAGTAGTTAAGCTGTGTTCTTAAGCCAGATACTCCTGGTTGGCACAATGTGAGCCTATTCGTTAAAGACCCTGTGGTCATTTCCGGGTATAGACCCTGCGTGATTTTCCTGAAAAGAAAAATCACCATTTCCAAATGGGACACTTGGTATTCTGCTTTACCAACATATCAAAACTCTGAAGTCAGAAGCAACTCTTACAAATTCTATTTTCACCTAGGGAAGTTTCCAATATGACGGGTGATGCGGCATAGTGCATTTGCTAGGATGATTAAGACTCAATTACTATATATGTATACAGCTTCCAGGTCAAATCACTTTGACATGAACAAAATTCATGTACCACAATCATAAATCATCATATCTTTTAAAGTGAGCCGAAATTCACGGATTTTGTTACTGAACTTGGAAGTAACTAACTATCTATCTTCGAGGTTAAGTCTTGTTTCTTAACACTTTTGTTGAAGAATATTGTTGATTTGTTAAATGTTAGTGTCCATTCAAGAGACTGATTGGAGAGGTCTTCATGATGCAAAAACTCTATGAGATTCTATGGGTAAACCCTTGGTCTACTCACATGTCTATTCATTACTCCAGCACCCGGTTCATTTTAGGGTTAGAGAACAAATATCAAACAAAGTTGTACTGATTAGGAATCGCGTCGTTCTTGGGTGATCTGGCAAGTTCCTTCAAGCCTTTGATGTCTATAAATCATTTCGTCTCGACTCTGCACATCCTATTTATGTTACACCCACAACATATTGAAGGACCATAACACAACTTCTTTCAAAATCTTTATCAAGTCTATTTTCTCGTCCTTTGACTAGAATTTTGTTATCACATACTGTTCGGGGTATCATTTGATTACAATCATATCTACCTCCTGGAATATCTGCTTCCTGTCTTTTTACCTTTCGTCATTGTGGATTCAATTTATAAGGCGAGTTGCATTATCTTCATGATTGTGTTTTCTACTTACACTAATGTGTGTAGAACTTTCATAAATAAGCTTGAAACGACAAGTAACCCAATAAAAGCTTCTAGTTATACCGTAAATTTGTAAGTCCATCTGAACTATCTTTCTCTTCCAGTAGCCCTAACTTGAACAGCACTCTCACCATGACCCGCAGAAATCCTAAATCTCCCGAGGCTGGCTTCTATGCACCAGAAACCAAAGCTACCATCCCAATTCGCAAAGAAAGACGTAGGTCTCGGGATGCTCCTGGTGAAAACGTCCTCAAGATTCTTCCAGATGACGTTCGAAACATGATCTATAAGCTCTGCAAACCAGCCCCGCGTGTGATCGAAATTTATAACTCCAGCCTTGGAAGTTGGGAGAGCCTCGCTAGAAGAGCAATACCTGTATACCTGCCTTCGAACCTGTATGAATATCATTCCACCCAAGTAGCCAGATGCAAAGTTGTCACTGTTCCTGTGCTACTTCACATCAACCACGAGTCGAGAGCATATTCATTGCGCTTCTACACTGTCATCTTCACTGACCCAATTCGTGGTCAGCCAGTCTATTTTGACCTACGGCGAGATGTCCTAGAAATTCAAGGCATGGAAGCGGCATTCGTATTACTTGGTCGTGTCCCCTCCTTCACCTCTGAACAATATGAGTTTGCAAAGGGAGGCGATATGACTACGGCCATGATGAAAGTACGAAATCTGTCCGTTGCATCAGGCGCTTGTCCCGACCAACTTCTTACGGAACCTTTCTCTGGGCTTAAAGAATTCACGAATACGGAATACCTGCAAACTCTTTATCTTCATTGCCGTTTCAAGACAGAGTATGACTTACATTGCCGCTATTCCAAGCCTCGTGACAACCTGACTGTGAAGGATTGGGATCAACTTTACAAGGACAAAAAGCCTAAGGTAAGTCAAGCTTATCCAATCACGCAATTCAACCATCAACATGTATCAGATGAAATTCCTTGTTACAAAAGCACCAAAGTCCATGTACGTGTTTGTACAGGCAAAGAGATGAATGCAGAAGGAATCATGAATTGAGTTGCGGGAGGAAACACTCCCGTCGTATGTTAAAGACAGAGATTTGGATTTGGTGGTAATATGTATGTCCGGGGTATGCAACTACAATGTTCTTGAATTCCTGTTTAGAATGATCAATGGACGTATTGAATTACATTTTCCTGTTATTGAACTTGCAAAATCGCGAATTGTGATCACTGGTGGATCATGTCTCTAGATTTTGATTTGATGTTCAACTATTTGCCAAACTAGCTCAGTGGGATAGGGTTCACGATGAGCCGGACTTCAGTTAGACAATGGAAGGTCTGAGGAACTATACGGCTTTCTTTTCAGAGTATAGTAGAGATGATCCAGTATATGCAGGAGTGTCCATGAAGTAGAGCGAAATGTGTTACGGGAAGATATCGAAACGGCAGCCAAAAATTAGGAATTACTTTGAAATGCTGAGCTCATTTTGCGTAGCAAGCATTTGAAAGAAGTTCGAAGCTCTTCATAAAGAATCAACACGAATTATGAAGGCCATATCCCATCGCAAATCATATCATTCTTCACAATACCCCATGTCTGTACACCAAATCATAATGCCCCTCCTCATCTGGAGAACCATCACCAATCCTTCTCAGAATCATAACATCTTCCAAACCACTGCTTTCATCAGATTTCAAAATGGTGAATTGGATGCATAAGTATCAAATGTGATTTTTCCACAAGCTAATTCATCGAATCCGTACTCAACAACAGCACATAAAGTTTCTTTAGCATACCCCTTTCTCGCGAATCGGTAGTTAATGAACACTCCAGTATCACGAACGAGAATACCTTGAACTGTAGGATTTCGACTTCCTTCATCGGCAAAGAATTAAAGCCCTTTATGCCCATCAAAATGCAATCATAAACTCTCAAATCTTCCAAACCATCAGTTCTTGACAATTCCCCACTGTCGTTAAGAATAACCACAAGCCAAGCATTTTCCCTCGCAGCTGTTGATATCTTCCATGCCTCAAGTTGTTGGGCTTATTCTTCAATAGATAAATCTGGATCCACGACTCCACCAAAAGATTTATTCTGAGATTCATTCCTTACAGTAAGAGCTAATGGGCGGGCATCAGAAGTGGCGTGGTGAAGTTATGTGATTGTTGTGCCCAATGAGGAGGTGGGGTTGTCGATTGTTGGGACATCATTCGACAAATTTTGGATTTGCTGATCTTCCATGTTTTCGGAGGCCAGAAATGAGAGTGTCAAATACTTCATATATGCATATCACTCTGCTTATGAGAGATTGTTGATGTGAGTCACCTTTTTGTCAGAAATCAATGGCCAAAGGCATCTATGCATGTATCTATCTCATCCCGCACCCCGCACTTGCTTCCTTTCTCAATCACCGATAAGACGTGTGACTACCTAGTACATCATATTATTTTCCTTTTATTCTCAATCGTCGCTGTTGAATTTTTGAACCAATCTATTGAGCCCAGTGGATCAAGGAAGTCCTCAAATCGAATTGTCTGATACAGAGCCAGTCAGTGGTAACGATACAGCCGTGGCATTGAACCGTCTACAGAAAGATATCTCCACCACAATTCCGGTGAAGTGCATTCAACAACCTCAATTTTACAATCATGGATTCTTCTGTGATCCATCCTTCAATAGTGAATATTGGCACAAATTCATACCTCCTCGGACATGGCGTGTCCACGAACATTAATGTTGAAACTACTGAAGGCCAGGTGCCGCTAACCATTCTTTCTGTCGATGTGGATAATGATCAAATCACCCAATCATGGTTGGATTCTAAATGGAAAGAATTCTCTAGAAAAGACGATGTATGGTGTGACATTTTTGCTCGTAATGTTTTGGCGCAAGAGTCTCCAGGAGTGTTACGCCTCATAGCCAATTCTGGTCAATCACAAATCCTCACATTGAGATCTTTCGAATATGAAGGTTTTCTACCTGAGGGTCCTTATATTCTGAGTGGCTCAAAAATTTATAGAATTTATAAGTTGTACCCAGACCCCTTCGGTGCATTCGTTTGTGGCGTTATACCAACTGCTCCAGGTAGCAATCGGTATGATGATATACCTAACATTCCTAACATTTAACTGTCAATACTAATGGTGTTTACCAGCTACCAAAGAACACCTATGAGTTATATTCCAGTTCCATCTCGACTTTATTCTTCCCCTTCTCATCTTCAACCCCTCTTAGGTAAACGCATAGCAGTAAAAGACATTATTGACCTCAAAGGTGTCAAAACTACTGTCTGCAGCAAAGCATACGAAGCCCTTCGAGATGTATCAAGCACCACGGCTCCATCAATACAGAAACTAATCGATAAAGGAGCTGTGATCACCGGAAAAGTCAAGACAACTCCTTTTTCATCTGGAATGGGCCCAAGAGATTGGGTAGATTACCAAGCACCATTCAATCCTCGGGGGTGTGGTTATCTAGATACTTCATGTAGCAGTGCCGGAAGTGGAGCTGCACTTGCTGGATATGAATGGTTGGACTTTACTATTGGCTCAGACTGTGAGTATGAGACTTCACGGAGATAGTTCCTGACTGACATATATGATAGCACTCGGAAGTATGGTCAGCCCCGCAGCGGACAATGGACTCTTTGGCATCAGGCCCACTCACGGTCGTATCTCTTGCGAGGGACTTGTTCCGGTTTCATCGTAAGTCATCTACTTCTAGTACTAGGGATGTTTGAACTAACAACATAGACATCTTGATACACCTGGCATTTTCAGTCGGGATATATCAGATTTCCATGCTGCCACGAAGTTATGGCTCGGAGCGTCTGATGATTCTGATCCAAAATCTTCCTCTGTGGTAATATTTACCCTATAGAATTTGAAATTTCCACTGAGATGTACTCCCACAGATGCCCAAGAAATTGACAATCCTGTCGGAAAGGTACGAGAGCTTGGCCCCGGAAATGAAAAAGGTCATGGAAGATTTCATACAAGATTTTGAGAAGGCCACCCAGCTTCAGCGTAAGACCACCACCATGGATGAGCTGTGGAAGTCACATGCACCAAAAGACTCGTCTGAAAAGACTTTTGCGGAGACATTCCAAACTGTAAGTAGACTTGGTACCAAAGGATATCCTGTATTTTCTCTCTAATTGCAGTGTCTAGACATTGGCACATATCCAACTTTACGGACACTACAACAATACCATCCCATTCCGAGAAGATTATATGAAGAAATTTGGCACAGAGCCGTATGCAGAGCCATTACTCCGTTACAAATGGTATTTCGTTCTTTCCGAGGTATCAGCATCTATGCTAACAAACTAATAGGGATCTCGGTGCAAAACTAACACAAGATCAACTCACGACAGCATTGAAAGAGAAAGAACTTTTTTCTACTTTCATGAAAGCGCATCTCTTCAATGATGGTGGAGTCATGCTATTGCCTTGCGCCCTACCAGATATCCCTTATCGTGATGGGTATTTTGGGTCAGTTCTGAGTTTCTCAGTCGCTGACATTCTCGAACTAATTTTGAAGTAGTTCTGTTGAAGAATCCGGCGCGCCGTGGCAAGGATTCAACGTTCCGATTACTGTATTTTCATCACTTGGTGGAGGACCCGCAGTCTCAATTCCTGGTATTCTCCCACCCTGATATTCAAGATATTCGAGATATTCTAACGCAAAACTATAGTGGGACAATCACTCTACGATTCGAAAGTTACGGGAGCAAAAGAATATCAACCGGTTGGCTTGATGCTCTTAGGTGCTCCAGGTGAGATAATCCACAGAGCGAACGATTAAAAACTTCTCTGACAGACACCTCCAGGAACGGATGAGTATCTTATCGATTTGGTAAAACATGTTCTGGAAGCATCTCATCGACCACTCAGTGTTAAGACAGGTAAAGTCGCGTTTTGAGATTGGGGAAAGTGATACCATCCTCTGAGAACCTAGGAGTTTCGTATCTTCGCATCTCCGCTTAAAAATTAAAACATTCACTCTGAAAATCCTCTCTGCTCCTGAATTAAAAAATCGTAGTCTTTTTGCATATGCAAACTCCCCAGGTCCTCATACTACCTACCTACCTACATATACTCACCATTAACCCCGCAAATAAATTTTCAAGCACCTTTACACACATGACTTGCTTTCCTCTCTCCTCTTCTCATTCATCTTTTTCATATTCATACAAGATAAACTTGACATGTAAGATACCTAGGTACATGAGGTTATATCCATCTATTCAAAAAAAAAAAAAAAAAAAAAAGTCTTCTCCCAACCCATCTCTCAAAACTCCTTCCTCTCTTCCCCTCAAAACCATAACCCCATAATATCTCTCCCCACCCACCCACTCACTCATCCATCTACCTACCTACCTACCACCTACTATCTACATATACACAAAATCCCTCATCCATCCCATCCCATCTCATCTCTCAATCCCCCATCCCATCCCATCCCATCTCTCAATCCCTCATTGCATCTCTCAATCCCTCAATCCCTCATTACATCCCTGTCCATCTCTCAATCCCTCATCCCATCCCTATCCATCTTCTATATAACGAATACACATACCATACTTATATACCATACTTATATACCATACTTATATAACATAATACATATACATACCGTACAGCCAACCAACCAACCCAACACTCCTCAAATACCCCTCATCTCACCTCCCATCTTACCTCCTTGTCAAACCCGCTTTATCTCACCTCAAGCTGAATTTTAACCACATACACCCAGAAATAATGCACACATATACACACATTAACCATCTAAAGAAATTGGACAATTCAATTTATAAATCTGATTAACTAACTAATAATAAACATATCTATTAATCTACTCCTACCCACCTAGGTAGTGAAAGAGATTTCAAGGAGAAAGAAATAACATGATTAAATAAAATCCTACCCGATCTCTTTGACGGTCTGACCCTATCAATCAAGACGATATATATCCCCAACCTGACGCCAGCTATATTGTACAACAATTTATTACAACAATTAACCTTCCTCCCCCTCCTTTGAAGAAAAAAAAAACACTTAAAGGTCCTCAGTTCCATCACATTGTTGCCACATCTGTACTTTGCTAACCTCCATTTGGCCTTGATTGTTATTAGCAGTCCAGGTAGGATACCATGTATCTCTCGCATTCCAGAAATCATTCTTGGCAGTAGCAGAAGCATCAATCCAAGGCTTTCCACTCTTGCCATCAGCAAACCATCCATTGGTACCACCAACTGCAACATTAAGAATGAGGTAGAATCTCTGATCGAAAGGTGTGTTGTGACGACCGGTTTGAGACCAAACATCTGTAATTCTAGTTCCATTGCTGTTGGAATCGGGGAAATCACCACGTTGCCAGAGTGGTTCACTGAAGGTATTGTAAAGTACTTGAAGGAGCTTAGAATCGATGTAGGTGTAAAGGTACTTCTCAGACCATTCAAGGCCAAATGTATGGAATCCGTCAGAGTAAGTAGTATGAAGTGCAGTACGCTTGACATTTGTTCTCCAGTAACCATCATTGGCAGAATCGGGTCCCCAATGAAGAGTAGACGAGATGATGTTATTTCCTCCTTGTGCATAGGTGTGATTGTTTCCTCGGGCTTCAACAATGTCAATTTCTCCAGATGCAGGCCAAGGTCCATAAGTGTTCTCAACTGGCAATAGCCAGATCGCGGGCCACAACCAATCACCAGCGGGTAACTTGGCAGTTACTTCAACACGTCCATATTTGATAGTGGCACCTTTCTTGGTATTGATTCTTCCAGATCTGACAGGCTGAATGATTGTACCGGCGGTAGTATTGGTGACTGAAACACAGTTGGTGAGGACATCGGATGAACATGTTCCATCAGATGTAAGGTTGATAACCGTATTTGATTCAATGAGTTTTGCATCTTGTAATGTAGGTCTGATGACGAGCTTTCCATCCTTGATGAAAACGTTTTCATCGTCAAGTGTAGTTTGTTCAAACTCTCCATTACTGTGAAGTGTGAGTTAGTAGATAATCACCAGAATTTCGAAAGAAGCACATACCCAAAGCCACCAACTTCTGCTTCCTGAGTCCAAATATCGGTGTTGAGTGTACCACTTGAGAAATCATCACTCATAACTGGACAGTATTTGTGATGGGTAACTGAAGCTATTCCATCATAGATCAAAAATCCCGCAATTCCCAAACCTACGAGCATGCCAATGATTGGAATGATTGTAACCCACTTTTCCTTTGGGTCTTTATTGGCTTTCCATGGTTGATCAACTTCTCCCTTCTTTACTCTTCTGGAATGAAAATATCGTGTGCCATATGTTCTTCCTACCGAAGATGATGCACCGAAAGTAGAGCCAGGTCTTGAAGCGAATGGGGAAGCGAAAGGATTGACTGCTCTGTCTTGGGTTGGAGAAGGTTGAATACTGTCATCAGCACCGAATGGATTGATGTTTTCAGGTGTTCCAGGTCTTGGTGTTGTGGCAATGGATGATTGAGGTGCGTGACCTCTAAGTGTAGGTTGTTGATCCATCTTGTGTGTCAAGAGATGAAAAGAATTACTTGTGAAATATTAAGATTATGATATGGTAGGAAATGTTGTAATGATGATCGTGAGGCAATTGAACTGATGACTTTCAGAAACGAATGCGATCAAGGTTGAGAGAAGTAGAAGATGGATAGAAAGAAGAAATGAAGAGAGTACAGAAATAGAGGTTGAAAGATATGGAGGGGGAGAAATATTTTGTAGCAGAGCTATATTAAGGGAAAACGAAGGATAAGCTTCTTGTGGTATAGCTCCTTGGCTTCCGCCCTACTCCAAGCAGGTCCTTGAGAATTGAGAGGTAAAGAGAACGATGATAGAAAGATAGTTTGAACTGATTGGATGGATTATCGACTGAAGTGTTTTAGATTCATCCAGCTTCATCTGGACCTTGGATTAGTTGACATGTAGGCTTTGATGACTAGTAGGAAAAAAGAGATAGTGGGAAGATCATAGCGGACTAGAGGTTATTTTTTTTCCCATGATTTTTTTTGGTGGCAGTGCTAGATAAGGTAGTGCGTAAGGGTAGTGCGTATGAAAATGATGGAAATGATGGAAAAGATAGAAAAATGGACAAGATGGATAAGATGGATAAGATGAATGGAAGACTTGGCAGTATTGAGGGCACTGGGTATTCACTCGTCAAAGTGGATGTTTTCTAGGCCCGTGGGGTAACTAACAGTATCTCGCTCCATCGGTAGTTCTTACCCAAAAAGGGAAGAGGGGAAGAGCGAAGAAAGCCACGAACCCAAAAGGGAAGAGAAAATTCCTTCATGTTTACTCTTAATTAAACTAATCGTGATATCTGGGCAAGTGAGTGAAAATGTGGAAATTTACCAGAGGGACGGTCGCTTAAGGTTGTACGACGGATGGTTACTTACAGATTTTATATGTATGATGTTGCACAATATCAGACCTCACAGTAACCGACCTCACAATACCCAGGTATCTTTTTTCAATACCTAATATCAATTGTATCAATTGTATCAAATGTTACCCAATGAATCATCCAATATTGAGTGTTCAAGGTAGGTAGGCACCGACTGTTACTCTCAATCTAAAATTAGTGATATTTCCCTTCTTGTAAGACTTACATCCATTTTTTTTCATCAGAGCTCTAGTATTTTCCCCCAAAGGTAGATACTACTAGGCACCTAGGTAGATTTATTCAATGGCGACATAATCACACAGCTTCCTCAGCTAATAGAAGGCTTATCAAGACCCAAAAAGACACCAGTGTATCAAATTTTCATTGATTGACTCTAGAGAGTCACCAGTTTGTCTAGTACCTACCAAGTATCTCCCTAGTACTTCTTTCTTCCCACGTGATATCATTCCTCCGATGAGCATTTCCTAATCTCAGCTCAAATCTCGTAAAAATAAAATGACGATAAGAAAAGTCGACTTTGCACTTACTTGACACTATGAAGAAAAATTCATTCTCGTCAGCTACCTAGGTATCTTAGTACACAATAACAATATCAAACTTCAATTCATGAACCTCATAACCCAAATCCACAATCTGCCCCTCATTCGCATGCAGCTTCCCGTGTCGATCACCCATTTCATCGGATGAACGAGTATATAAAAATATCTATTCATGGATACCTAGCCAAGCAAATTCTTATCTGGCGAACGGACTCTAAAACCCTTTTCAACATTATCAGTTTCTTCAACCACTCCCTCCGCTCACGACTTTTCCCATTATCGACTCTGAATACCTACCTACCTATCTACCTACCAATATTCATTTCAATAATCTCCATCAAGCAATGACGCTCCGCTGGCCCTCTGGGAGCCACTGCCGTGGGAGGCTTTTCTCGCTTTGCTCGATTATTGATAAGCGTAGGAAGGTGAAATCTGTGAGTTATTACTAGGTAGGTAGGTAGGTACCTTAGTTAATTGACTAAGATCGAAAATCACGAAAATCATGAAAATCATACAATTTTATTCTCCGATGAACGACCCGATTTTATCATTCATTCATTACAAGTAAGGCTGAAAGACTCAAACCGACCGGATCCAATAAATCGGTATCTGTTGCTAAAGTTAACCACATACTCCCTATTTGATGTTACTTATCGATCAACTTAAAGTTGGAGTACACGTCAAGTCTTTCAACCAAATGACAGATCGTTCTAATCAACCAAGTCAAACTATAAATATACATTTCTTAAGTTTTACTTAAAGAACCTTTTTCGACACAGAAAAATTAACATAGCATCGCTTGTGTACCAATCCAATGTAGCTGCGAACACCCACCTACCTACCTACCTACCCACCTACCTACCTACAGAGTACTATAAATCCCCCTTTCGTATCCATCCCAATCAAATCTCACAAATCCCATTCCACCCCGGTAAATAATCAGCATTGACATTCCCTTGACATTCCCCTTAACATCCAACCTTAACATCCAACCATACCCATCCACCTAGCGACGCACGCCCAGACTCCCAAAAATATCCGACCGCACCCGGAAATCGCGTTTCGAGATATCGATAAATCTCTACCCGTGGCTCGGACAACACAGTTCTCAAAACAGAATATCGACATCGCATTTCGGATTCGGATTGGGATGAAGAAAAAGGTGCGTAGAGGCGGGATGGGGATAGGGGATAGCTGAGGAGGAATGGATGAATGAATAAATGAATGAAAATTGGTTGGGATTTGTTATTAGCTAGGTAGGTAGACTGGAGATTATCAATATCTCTGCGGATTCATTGTTTTACTCTTTGGTTATTGAGTTCTTGTAATGTTTAAATTGATATACACCATAAAAAATCCCATATATACCTCTAAACCCTGGATACCTACTAAATACCCAAATCCCCCCAAAAATCTCATCCTTTCTTTCCCTCTCCCTCTCCCCCCCCTCCTCGCCCTCCCCCTCTCCCTCTCCCTCTCCCTCTCCCTTCCCTCTCCTTCCCCTCCCTCTCCCTCTCCCTCTCCTCTCCCTCTCCCTCCCCTCTCCCTCTCCCTCTCCTCTCCCTCTCCCTCTCCCTCTCCCGCTCCCTCTCCCTCTCCATCACACCACAACCACATCAGACAAGAAAAATCTCAGTTCCTCAATCCACATCACCATCACCATCCCCCAACCTTAAAATTCCCATCCCAGACTCGCCAGACAAGAATCTCCCAACAAATCCAAATTCAAAGCATCGAGTACAATCCGTAGATAGATAATCCTATATAACATAGAACATATCACGTGAATTATTAATATATACTTCAATTCTCTAGTTAATTGAAAAATTCTTTATCTATTTATTAGGTATTTATCTATTCATACTTAAATCTCTCAACTTAATTAATTTTTATTATTCTCTTATATTTATAATGAGTATATTATATAGTTAATCCCCCGAGCATATCGTGCATTGCCGCAAAGTCCTCGCGATCTACGAAACCTGACCCCCAGATATCAAGTTCAAATACCCACCCCATAACTGAACAGTTTTAAAAATGATTATTGAAACAGTTAATATATATATCAATCAAGTTTACTGAATTTATTATTATAATAAATTTTTACAAAAATATATACCTTAAAATGTTATCAGAAGAATAAGAAAAGGAAATAAAAATAGATTAATCGATTTAGGTAAATATAAATATAGAATAAAAGACAATTAATATAATAAGACTATAAAGAACAAAATCGATATATATAATATATTATATTACATTAAAATATATACAAAAACTACCTTTATAAAATAAAACAGTTTTCAATCAAAATATTATATAAAAGATTAGAAAATATATACAAAGATGCTCAAAGAATCAAAAACAAAAATACAAGTATACTAGTTATTGCTTAAAAGACTACTGAGAATATTGAGACTTTACTTTTAGAAAAGAGGGATTATATAAATTAAAGATTATCCCACAGTTAGCCCAACCATAATGTCCCCTGGGAGGTTCTATCACGGGGCAGGCGGGCGGGATAGGGTTCTAATAACTTTACCCTAATCTGGCAAAGTTATACTGATTCGGGTAATAGGTTCAGATTAAGGATTAAGATGTAGCTTAAAGAGTTATAATACAGGATCTTCTGAATTGAAGATATACAGAATTCTCACAGCGAGCTAGCCCGATCAGGCTCTAGTTCGCTTGCACTTTAATACGAATACTCCTTTCGGTCTTCTTCGATAGGATTAGTATATCATATAAGCTTATACTGTAATATTACCCCCCTCCTAAAGATCGAGCTCTATTAAAGCGATATATTACAATTTACAATCTATAGGCAGATAGGGCCCGATTAAGCGAGACCGGGTTTGTTAGGGTATCTATAGTAGAAGTTGCAAATCAGTTTTTGTGTGTTTTTTAGGTAGCTTATAAATTCTTTGATTAATATATTATAGCCGACTTAATGAATAATATATTTCAAATAAGATCCTTTACAACCTCTTTTTTTCTAACAAAAGTTTAGGATTTTGGTAACCTTAAAATACTTAAGATTATTTATTTTTATAGGGGGTGGTGATGGATTATATTATTTAGGAATAGAATTATTATGTATAGGATATAGCAGATTGATATAGAAAATAGAATGAATCTTTATTGAGATTAAAAGTTTTAGTTTATAGATATAGGGGTCTATCGGGTTTAAGATTTTGAAGAACCTGAGGTTCTTTTAATCGAGCTTCTTTTGTGGGTATAGGGTCTTGATATTTCTGGTATTCAATTAGACTAGATCGCTAGGCAAGCATCTATAAGTAGAGGAACAGTAAGTATTAGTATTCTTTGAATATCGAACTTAACTAATAATCAGTTTGATTTGTAAATACAAGAAGATAGTTTTCATTTTAACAACGAATTCTTTAGCATCTCGTATAGCAAGATAATTATTCTGAAACGGTATAGGCTTAAAGCCTAGGTAGAAATGGAATCTGTAGTTTAAAAAGAATAAGGTCATTTAGGTATTTTTGGATTAAGCGTTATTGATAGAGAATTCAGCAAGTAGAAGCCATTCTGCCCAATCATCCTATAGATATACTATATATGATCAAAGGTACTACTCTAGCATTGCATTAGCCCTCTCAATTTATCTATCAGTTTCGGAGTAATAAACAGTCAAAAGCTTAGCAGCTATACCCAAACGCTTGTAGATATATTTTCAGAATTCAGAAACAAATTGAACTTTACAATCAAATATAATGGATAGAAGTAAGCTGTAAAGCTTTCAGATATTCTTCCGAAATAAATAAGCAATCTCTTCAGAATTATAGGTATTATAATAGAACAAGAAATGTTTCATTTTTGTTAATCGGTTGACTATTATTATAATAGTATTGAAACCAGTATTTTCAGGTAGGTATATAATGAAATCTATTGAGATATCTTACTAAGCTTTCTGCGGGATTGGGAACAAGCGGAAAACTCCCTCCTAACCTCTACGATTCGGGGTGGTGTGGTGACAACTATAGCAGTTATGGATCCATTGTGTAATATAATTATAATATCCAGGCTAGTAATAGTTTTAGAATAATAATTCTGTGAGGATTCATAATAAGTCCACTAAATCACTTATTAATATCTTACTAAATAAGGGATATCTTGATGACTAATACACATATAATATGATCTTATATTATAAAATCATATTATCATATAGTTGTATAATAGTATCTCTTATCAAATTGATTTATAATGGAATAGAATGAAATGGAACTAGATGGAAGTATACAGGAAATATCGCTAAATTGATTGGTTGTACTTTCTTTTTATTATCTAAAATGATTCTATAAGATACGATTTAAATCGATCTTATTTATAAGCATAGAATATACTGGAATTTCATTATAAACTATATAAACCTAGAATATTCTTTAAAGAAAATCTAGGAAAAAGCAAGCAATTCATCTCAACTCAGCCTAGCTCTTCTAAATTGACTTCAATTCAACTCTTATTCTATATATTCGATTTATCCCTCAAGCTTAAACTGACTAGATCTTCCACTATCATTATAATAATACTATTCCTTATTATTATAAAAGCTAACCTCCAAGAAATTCGAAGGTTCGGGTACAGTGCAGGTGATTGGCAGCGGGCGATTCGTGGTATAGGCGGAGCAGATAGGTTTTTAGGGGATTGTGATCGGGAATGTATAGTTTCCCTTGGTAATATAGTAGGTTATTGTTTTCAGTATACTCGGCAAAAATGATTTTCGAGTATTTCGGGGATCCCTTTTGTAGGGATTTCAGGACAGATTCGGATATAGGGTTGGTTTGATAGCCTTTGTAAAACAGAATAAGTAGATTGACAAAAAGGTTTAAAAGATTTCTAAATCTTCTAGTTGTATTGTAAAATTGGGTACAAATATAGTAAATGGAATTGCAGACTTTATAATTTTGCTATTTTCTGATAAAGTTATAATATTATTGAAATCTAAATAGTTAATAATATCAGTAAGATTGGGGTTTCTCTGATTATAGATAATTATAACAAAGTATATTTTCTTGGTAATCTTGAATTCGGTTAAAGTAATAACAATGGAAAACAGATCGGGATTCAGGTTCTCTTGTTTCAGGATAATATGGCTTTGGTATAAAAAGTGTTTATCTCTTTCCTTAAAGAGATCTTCTAATCTCCTAATTAGTGTATCGGGTTTGGCATTTAGTTTTCTGGAGTGATAGGTGATTTGGAAATTAAATCGAGACAGAAATTCGGATTAGCAGGTTTGATAATAATTTAATAGTTTTGTAGTAATAAATACTCTAGATTTCGATAATCAGTAATAACTTGAATTAAGGAAACGGCATCTTTTAGTTCTAGGCGCTACTTTTTGAAATAGTGGATGATAGCTAATAGTTCTTTGTTATAAATCTCGTAGTTATATTCAATTATCAAATATTTTTTAGAGAAAAATGTAATAGGTCTCAATACTCCCTTATTATTATATTGGAAGAGTATTTCGGCAGATATATAGTTGGAGGTGTTAGTTTCTAAGATGACTTCCTTTTCCTAATTGAAGGAAGCCAGGATAAGGGCTTTGATAAACGCTTGCTTCAATTAGTCGAATGCTTTTTAATAGACAAAGTATCACGGGGCAGGCGGGCGGGATAGGGTTCTAATAACTTTGCCCTAATCTGGCAAAGTTATATTGATTCGGGTAATAGGTTCAGATTGAGGATTAAGACGTAGCTCAAAGAGCTACAATACAGGATCTTCTGAGTTGAAGATATACGGAATTTTCATAGCGAGCTAGCCCGATCGGGCCCTAGCTCGCTTGTGCTCCAGTGTGAGCACTCCTTTTGATCCTCTTCAATAGAATCAGTATATCATATAAACTCATACTATAACATTACCCTCCTCCTAAGGATCAAGCTTTATCAAGGCGGCACATTACAGTTTACAATCTACAAACAGGTGGGGCCCGGTCAAGCAGGATCAGGTTTGTCAGAATATCTATAATGGAAATTGCGGATCAGTTTTTATACGTTTTCCAGGTAGCTCGCAGATTCTTCGGTCGGTGTATCGTAGCCGACCTAGCGGACGGTATACTTTAGGCAAGATCCTCTACGACCTCTTCTTTCCTAGCGGGAGTTCAGGATTTCAACGGCTTCGAACTATTCTAAGTCATCGACTTCGACAGATAATAGCAACGGATTGCACTGCCCAGGGACAGGGTTATTGTATACAGAGTATAACAGGTTGATATGAAAAACAGAATGAATCCTTATTAAGGTAGGGAGTTCTAGTTTATAAGTATATAGACCTATCGGGTTTAGGATCTTGAAGGACCTGAGGTTCTTCCAATCGAGTTTTTTTTGTAGATATAGGGTCTTGATGTTTCTAGTATTTAATTAGATTAGGTTACTAAACAGATATTTACAGATAGAGGAACAGTAAGTATCAGTATTCTTCAAATATTAGGCTTGATTAATAATTAATTTGGTTTATAGATATAAGGAGATGGCTTTCATTTTAGCAATGAATTCTTTGATATCTTGTACAATAGAACAATTACTTTGGAATGATACAAGCTCGAAGTTTAGGTAGGAGTGAAACCTATAATTTGAGAAGAATGGGGTTATTCGGGTGCTTTTGGATTAAATATTATTAATAGAGAATTCGATAAGTGAGAGCTATTCTATTTAATTGTTTTGCAAATAGGCTACATACAACCAAAAGTATTATTCCAATATTACATTAGCCCTCTCAATTTGTCCATCAGTTTCAGAGTAATAAGCAATTGAAAGCTTAATAACTACATCCAAGTATTTGCAAATATGTTTTCAAAATTTAAAAACGAATTGAGCTCTACAATCAAATATAATAGTCAGAGGTAAACCATAAAGTTTTCAGATATTCTTTTGAAATAGGTAAACGACCTCTTTGAAATTGTAGGTACTATAATAGGGTAAGAAATGTTTCATTTTCGTCAATCGGTCGACTACTACCATAATAGTATCGAAACCAGTACTTTCGGGTAGGTGTGTAATAAAATCTATTAAAATATCTTGTTAAGCTTTCTGCGGGATCGGGAGTAGGTGGAGAACTCCTTTCTAGCCTCTGCAATTCGGGGCAGTACAGTAGTAACTATAGTAGTTACAGACCCATTGCATAATATAATTGTAATATCCAGGCTAATAATAGTTTTGGGACAGTAATTTAAAGATTTGGGTATAATATGAGTAACCAGCAATAGGCGATTTATAATATAAACAAAGCAAATAGATTTTCAGGGGGTCGTGATCGGGAATGTATAGTTTCCCTCAATAATACAGTAGGTTGTTGTTTTCGATACACTCGGTAAGAATGATTTTCAAATATTTCGGGAATCCTTTTTATAGGGATTTCAGAATAGATTTGAATACAGGATTGACTTGATAGCCTTCATAGAATAGAATAAGCAGGTCAGCAAAAAGATCTAAAGGAATTTCTAGATTCTCTAATTATATCGCAGGATTAGATATAAATATAGCATATAGGATTGTAGGCTCTATAACTTTGCCATTTTCTAGCAAAATTACAATATCATTGGAATCCAAGTAATCAGTAATATCGATAGAATCAGGGTTTCTTTAATTATAAGTAATTACAATAAAGCATACTTTCTTAGTAATCTTGGGTTCGATTAGAATAACAACAATAAAAAACAGATCGGAATCTAGGTTCTCTTGTTTCAGGATAATACAGCTTTAGTATAGAAAGCGTTCATTCTTTTCTTTAGGGAGATTTTCTGATCTTCTGATTAATATATCAGATTTAACACCTAGCTTCTTAAAGCAATAAGTGATTCGGAAATTAAATCGAAACAGAAATTCGGATCAACAGGCTTGATGATGGTTTAATAGCTTTGTTGTGGTGAAGTATTCCAATTCCTATAATTGGTGATCATTTGAATTAATAATGCAGCGCTTTTCAACTCGAAACGCTATTCTTTAAAGCAATAGATAATAACTAACAGTTCTTTATTATAAATCTTATAGTTGTATTCAATTATCAAATATTTTTTAGAAAAAAATACAACAGGTCTAAGTACTCCATTATTATTGTATTGGGAAAATACTTCGGTGAATATATAATTAAAGATATTGATTTCTATAATTACTTTCTTTTCCTAATCAAAAGAAACCAGAACAGATATTTCAATAAACACTCATTTCAATTGGTTAAACACTTTTTGACAGGCAGGGCTTTATAGAAACGGAATATTCTTTTTGATCAGATCTATTATCAAGTTAATAATCTTCGAAAAATCTTTAATAAATTATTGGTAAAAGTTCGAAAACCTAATGAATACTTGGATATTGATTATATTAACAAACGATTTCCAATTCATAATTATTCGGATTTTCTCTAGGTTTATTCGGATATTATCACTTCCTATAATAAGGCTTAGAAACTTAATTTCGAATTTCAGGAATTTGTACTTTTCGAATTTAACAAATAAGCCGGTTTCCCTTAGTGTTTACAAAACCTTCTGAATATAGCGAACATATTCTTTTCGAATTTGATTATATATCAGAATATCGTTCAAATAAGTAGTGCAAAATATATCCAAGTATTTTTGTAAGAAATCATTAATAAACCTCTAGAAGATTATAGAAACCCCTATCAGCCCAAATAGTATAATTAAGAATTCGAATAATCCGAATCAAGTATAGAATATAATTAGATATTCCTATCCCTTTTTCATTTTTATATTATTAAAGACAAAGATAATATCGATTTTATTAAAATACTTTATTTCTTTCAAATTATTTAGAGATTTTTTTATTAATAATAAGGAATATCGATCCTTGACCAATAAATTATTCAAAATATAATAATCTATACAAAACCAAAGATCTTCATTAACCTTCTTAATAAACAAAACAAGGAAAACAATAGAGAAAGAGCTTAGCCAAATAAACTTTTTTCTAAGATTCTTGTCACGGGGTGACACTAAGCCCTTTCTGTCCTGTCCTGTCCTGCTATATATGTGAGAGTAAGGTAGAACTTCCAGTTCTACCTCCTAGTCTTTTGGGCGTTTAGCTCAGCGGTAAAGCTTCTGAATACTCCCAGAGGTGATCCCGTGACATTAGGTAGAACTACCCTTGGTTATAAGTGGAGCTGTGTGGGGGGCCCACTTATAGCTTACAAGCCTTCATTGGTTTGGGGGCTAGCATATATAGATCCTGTCTGCCTGTCTGAATGCCTGAGGCATTAGAATCCAGAATCCTGAAACCTCCTAGTAGGTGATGGTATGGAGACCATACCTTAAGGAGGGGGGTGGTGTCACAGGGTGACACTAAGCCCTTTCTGTCCTGTCCTGTCCTGTCCTGTCCTGCTATATATGTGAGAGTAAGGTAGAACTTCCAGTTCTACCTCCTAGTCTTTTGGGCGTTTAGCTCAGCGGTAAAGCTTCTGAATACTCCCAGAAGTGATCCCGTGACAATTCTCTTTCAATTATTCTTTCAGAACTTTTAATTTGAAGTGGGATATAGAATACAAAATACCAAAAAAAAAACAGTTTCTTTTTTAAAACAAATCTCATAATTATATAATCGATAAGGAAATAGCTTTTCTGTATTCTTTGGGGAGAAAACATCTTTTCAATTTCAGAACTCGGATAATAGATTTTTGGAATCGAATACCTTCTTCTTCTTATTTAGAATATCATCGATTTGCTCAATTAATATCTAGAATATTTTATATTTCCAATGAGCATAAGCCAAATAGACTCTCAGAAAGATCGCAGTTATATTCTTATTCTTTAATCCTTCAGAGTGGGCAGGTAGGTATATAAATCGAGCTATCGTACAGGACAATAGCATATCACGATGGAGGGGAATGATTGGACAATAATGGTATAAGTATAAGAATGTGTATATCTCCTTATCTATAGTTAGAACTAATCTCTTCTCGTAAAGAAGAGATCGGATTATATACTGAGTGATCTTCGGGTACCGATCACAGAAGCGGTAATCGGTCCTGTGACTGATTCGGTTATCGTTGTTCCACTCCGGAGTATTCTATATAATGAATACCTGACCATTATATAATCTGATTTATATGGTTTACAATACTATTTCTGTTATATACCCTCCAGATCGCAATGATCTGTATAAACAAATAAAGGAAATTAGTGCAATTGCGCTTTATTGGAGCTTTAATATGGTTTAGATTATACAATGAAACTATCTTATCTCTACTATGGCAGGGCTTTGATGTCCATTCCCTATATAATCGGTATAAGAGTGTGATACAAAGGAAATTTTGACACGCCCCTAACCGTCGATAAGTCGTTTGATTCAGGCATTATGGGGTGATATCTCTCATTTTCCATTATATTACCTGAAAATTTTCAAAGGATTGCGGGTAGATGTTTTCTTGAAGCTTCACTTCACTATATATATCTACTGATCTGCTGTTACAAATAGAGAATACAGGTTCTAATCCTCGTATCCGCGGATGTATATTGCAATGTCAGTATTGTTATCCGGATAGGGTAATTGAATTGATGATTATAACAATAGTGGCGTTAGGTTACCAGAAACATTTAGAAGATCCAGGCAATCTCTGATCAAGTGATCTTACTTATATGCAGGGTAGATATAATCTATAATACACACCCTTTCCTTCGAACTCTTCTTTCTCTAGATATCAATATCATTATATTTTGTTTCCTTTCGAATAGATCACCCGTCTCCTAACAAACGTAGTCCTGGTCGGCCCAAAAACCCTGAAAAGACAGGGCGCTGTGGTCGGCCAAGAAAGCATTTCTCTGCTGTTCCTTCTTCTCCTTCTATTTATAATAAATTCTCTTCTGAATCTACATTTAAGCGTGATTTACTTTTACCCCCAAGGTCCCCTATTCCAGCAGCAACTGATTCTCCGGCAATACCATTGATTGCTTGTCCGAGTGATCTTATTATCATTGATTCTGTCCCTGTTTCTATAAGCCCTGTTGCTGATCGATTGTTGACTCAGCAGCTACTTCTTTCTGAAAACCTTCTTGGAAATCCCTCAATTGGTTTTCCTCAACTATTCCCTTCTATTCTGTTGTCGAATAATAGCCTTGCCGATCCCAATTATACTGCCTTCCTTGCTTGGATGTATCAAGTCCGCTAACATCCTCTATTAGGAAGTACTATTAACCCTATATTTCCTTTTGCTTCTGTTATTATTACTTTTTCTGTTTTTGTTCCTATTATTATACAATAAGGATCTCTACCTGTAGCCCCACTAGAAGTAGATATTGTTATTGCTCCTGGGTTAACCACATGCTAATTCGAAACTAAACATGGTCCGCTCGAAAGTATGCCTTGTGTAGTATTACCCCAGGAGTTTGTCATGACAATCCTGAATTGTATTCCTTCTATAGCTTGGAAGGAGTGATTGTTCCTAATTCTCAAAAGACTATTACAATTCCCACAGGATCAAGAAAAGGTTGCCAACTGGTTAAAATCAAATATAAGGATCCGGATGACTTCGGAATCCTTAATCCTCTCGATAGCCAATCTGAGTTGATCACCGCCACACCTACTAAATACTATCCTTCTCACAATCCAAACAACTATTTTTGTGCTTCTTCTCCTTTATACAACAATCCCAATAAGTATAGATTCTACGATTTCCGTACTTCCAATAATAATCTCGATAACGACTTGCTTTTTGCAGATCTTCAGTATATAAGGACTGAAAGTGATCCGTTAAGAGTATCTGCCAAAGCTCGGTCCTTATAATCTGATGAGTTTACCAAAGAGCTAATAAACGATCGTTTGTGTCTTGACTGCATAAAGTCCTGGTTTCTAAATAAACAAAAACCTCAAATAATTGTTACAAGGATCTCGGTTATACCAAAAGCACTCGTTATTGGAATTGCAAAACACACGTGTATGAGATTGCTTCGGATACTATAATCTCTATAGGAAAACTTTGTACTGATGTTTACAAGATATAGGATAAAAAGGTATATACTTATTTCCACCCCCAATCGATTATAATGTTGATAGTCAAGCTAAAGACTGGAAAAACTCCGCAGAATCTTTCGAAAGCTTTTAGCAAAATCTGAGATTCGCAAGTCTACTAATCGTAAAGCTACCATAATCGATCTTATAAGAAAGGACTCTTTTATTAAAAAGTATATTTCTAAGGATTCGGTTTCGAAGATTTCTATAAACAAAAATAAATTGCTAGTTTTCATTTGATATCTTAAGAATGAGGCTTATAAAACGAAAAGGCTTATTGAGGACAAACAGCACGAACTCGATTTACTTTTGAAAAGGAAAAGGTCAGGAAGTGTGCCGAATCAATTGGAAGAGTTCAATCTTTAATCAAAAGGAAGAAATAAATATATTTTTAGTTGGCCTTTTAATTTAACTCTTTAATCCATACACTGATATTCTGTAAATTAAGCATTAATCGAAAACACTCGAATTTCTATCGAAATAGATTCTTGGTTAATCCATCTACTATCATATCGATAATGGGTAAGTAGATGATATTGAAACTTCTTTTAGTATATTCTTAATGTAATCACATATTCTATATATCAATATATCTAAATTTAATAGTAATCTATTTATTCTCCTCAACTACTAGACATATTAATTATACGTTATCACAGAAAATGATTATTGGTTCTTGAACTATAAGATCGATCTCTTTCAAAAGACATAGAGTGGTTATTGTTTCTTTTGCTGTTTATTTTACACCTAACAATTCTGCTTCGATTATAAAAGTGGTTACAGTAGATTGATATGATGCTTTCCAAGAAACTGGTTTCCCGAAAAGTGATATGATATACCCTTGAGATAATCTTCTGGTTTCCTTATTGTCTGTAAACGATGTGTCTGAGAATACTAGAAGTTGAGGGATTGGCTGGGAACTGTATTCTATAAATAAAAAGCGAGTATTTTATAAATATATGATACAATAATCAACAGCTTTTATATGATCAGGAGATAGATTGATAAGGAAATAACTTAGTTAAGAGATTGTAAATACAATATCAAAACGAATTGTGATTACTGTATATAGTACTGATCCTACCTTTTCTTGATATTCCTTGATTATTAATATAACAACTGTTTCATCAAACTTGACAAATTCGATAATTGATAGTGGTGTATATATACTATCTCTATTAAGCTTAAATTTCTTAGCGATCTTCTCAATATAAATGTTGTGTACTAGCTAAAATTTCTTTGCAAATCTATTTCTCAAAACTTTGATCCCTAGAAACTATTTAATATCACCTAGATCCTTGAGTTTGTAAGCTAACTTGATCTGATTAGTGATCTTTACAATACTAGGTTTGTTATTCTTATAATATATAATCTGAAAGTTATCGATAAAGAAGAGAATTAGCATAATGTGCTCTTTGTTAAAATAAATGCACAGTTCTTCTATACATCCAATTATTCCAATTAATCTCAGAGTTGATATGAAATCCTTAAATCAAATGGATGGTGAATCATGGAGTCTATACAAAGCTTTATTAATGATTATATCCTTTTCTGGTTTCTTGAATCCATTAGGTAGTAAGTATACTACAGGATTGCTAGTTGGATTGTGTTGTATATTCACAAAAGTGTTAACTACATCGTATTACTTGGTTTCAAGATTATACTTCGTAATTAGAAACATTACGATACAAAACAATTGATTTGCAAGTGTTATTGCATATATACTTTCAATTGTAGTTTTTCTTTTGTAGATCTCCTTTTACTACAAGATGTGATTGGTATTGAGTGATAAAGCCCTGATTATTACTTTTATAGTTGAATACCCAAACCAGTGGAATAGGTTTGGTAAACTCTGATCCAGAGTCTATTTCACACTACATTTCCCTTGAATACAGGTTATCGATCTCCTTTTGATAATTAGTCTTAAATCATGGTTTTAGGATGTGCTTGTCAAGCTGTTAATATCAACTTGGGCATTTGAACGTTTAAGAGAAGGTGAATATGTAGATTATCTTCTGAATTTGGAATTATTGGATTAAGATAACTGAATGTTCTTTATTGCAACCACTGCGGCAATCATATTATGCATGTTATAAAGAAGTATTTCTTCTCTTAATTCTTGATCTCCTCGAGATTAGGTTTAAAAGGTAGAATAGAAATCATATAGGGATTTGTATATTCTATTATGATTTCCAGGATTAATTCTTGATTGGGCAAACTCAGAAATATTGGTATAGAATATATTATTCCATTTGTATTTCTTCTGAAAAGGATTAATTGTGCTTAGTCTAGCTGATTATCTGTAAATGACTGATATGAGATGGGTTTAGATTAATTTTAGAAATCTCTATTATCATATTGTAAGCTCTTTTTCAGAGATAATCATTCTGAAAAATTAAAACTTCTTTTGATTGCTCGATTGCTTTTGATTAGATAATTATTCTGACGATTAAGCTTTTCTATAGTATATTCCGGATTTGGATTTCAGTCTACTACTTTTCGAGAAGGCCCTGCACGGTGTTAGGTGTAGAGTGAATAATCAGTCAATGGAAAGCCAGAGTCACTTTCATACTCTGCTCTGAGTACTACAATCGGAACCCCTGTGTCCTCTGTATTTATTACCTTCAAACTATTATTACCTTCTTTAATGAAACTCTCAGGATTGGGTATGTTATCTCTTGTTTCTAAGTAGCTAAATTTTACAGGCTTACTATATCCTATTCATATTTGAGTATTGTAATCTGTAGAAATAGCAAAAGCCGGTCTTTTATTCACATCTCCTAGTATCGGAGTAATATATGGTTATAGATCCTTACTATCTCCTAGCATTGAAGAGTTGTCTGGTGGTCCGGGGGACAAATTGGATGAATTTCCCTTTGCTTAGTGTTTTACTTACTCTTTGCTTTTTATTCTTTAGATAATTACCTTCTTCAAAATTCTTAAAGTATAAAGAAGATAATTGATTATTTGAAATACACGTAGTGAATAAGTCTAGGGATAATAGTTGACTTATCAATACAGTAAAGGTGTCTATATCGTTATCATCGTTTTCGATAAGGGTTCTATTTATATCTATATGATTAGTAATATCCAACAATCTAACTGATCGCCTCAGCTGATTTGCGAGTATAGTATTAATCTGTTAACTAAAGTAATTCTATTTATAGATAAACATTTTATCAAAAACAATATTCCGAGAAATAATAACCCGATTGAGTATTGATATTCAGATATGATAAATCCGTATACCAGGAATATACTTAATTAATATTCAATATATACTCGAGGATTCGTCTTATACCATTTTATTAATACTTCAGCCTCGCGTTCCTTATCCAAGGGATACACTTGGTATCCATATCTGTAAATTGAACTCTAGTCAGATCAAAGATTATCAGTAATCTTGGTAATAAATAACAGATTATCTTCTTTCAGGTACAATCGGAACCACTCATTTAACACTTGATTCGATAATTTGAATAATCTTGCCTTCAGGGGACTAATGTTATAAAGATAGGTAGCAATTATTATAGCCTCTGCCTAAAGCTTGATTAGTAATTCTATGGATAATCGCATTTTGATTTACTTGATTATTAACTCTTGCCCCACTCGCTTAGTTCCTTATTAATCTTGTAAATATAGTTAGGGGAGAGCTTAAGCTCGATTCCCTCAATCTCAATCTATTTTTAAATGCTATGTAACCTATGATTTCAATAATAAAGGTGTTATTATCCTACTTGATTATTATAATCAAAAATCCATACTTTCTATAAACCTAGACAAAATAACTCTAGATAATCAGAAACACCTTATCATAGATCCTTCTTATTAAGAAATAGCTAAATAGCTTTCTGTTATATATTTCTTTAATAATCAATAGTTATATTGCTCTATTGAGTACACAAGGGAAGTCAAACAAGTCTCATTGTATCTTATAGAATGGTCTGAGTGGTTGATAATCACTAGATACTCTGAAAATCACTTGTTTGTGTGTATACATATACAATCAAAGCATTCTTATCTCAGAGAGCCTTTGATCCTTATTCCTCTTGCAGCAAATACTAAGTGTTCAAGCACTTCCTTTTCAAGATATCCCACTCTCTCATACTATAATTCTGCTTGATCCTTTTTTGGGATTAGGGTATCCCTTGATCGTCTAAAGGATTTGTTGATTTTACAAGAAGTAGTAAAATATATGAGATTACAATTTGAAATTGGAATAAAAGAATAAAAGGAATAAAGCTTCATTTCTAAGAATACAAGATTACTGTATCTAATATACTGAGCATATACCTCATTTTCCATTATGTCCCCAAAGTGTAGAGTAGTATTGAAACCATTAAACCATAAACCTAATTTAAATAATTGTGCCTCAAAAACAATATTGATATGGAAACCAGGAATCAGAGTAATGTCTGTAAGAATCAAATCCTTACTATTAAGAATGCCTCTCATCGTTCTCTAACCTCTTCCAACAACTTGATAGGATGTTAATCCTGAGTCCACCTGATTATCCTTGAAGGATTGATAGTATGATTGGTTATCCAAAAGAGATATATCATTGACAATATGTAATACTCCACAACTATCAAGAAAGGTAGAGTTATAGAATTCAAACTCTAATCTTGAAGTCGAATTGGTTACAAACACTTTCAGTATAATAACACCTATAAATTTGTCTGGCATTCTAGCAATAAATGGAATGGTATCATAAAATGATCCTTTTATTTATCCCTTACTCCTGAAAGTACTGTAAAGATACTTCCACTTATTCATAATCCTTTGCCTGATCTCTTTAATCTGATCTGTGGAAAGAATTGTACTTGGATAATCAATACATTTTCTGGTTAAAGCAATTTCTATTTTACTACAATTCTCAGGATTCTATTTGTAAAAATTATATCTTTATCTATCTTTCTTAAATATGCAAGGATATTTTGCTTTCCCAATATTCTTGTTAAAATGGAAACCTTTGAATTGATCTTATGAAATTCCTTTGGACAGAATAGATGATTTAGGCTGCTCGATAGTATAAATTCCTTTTGCCTTAGGTAATACAGTATCGCAGCTTATAATACCCCCGAATATCGTAGCTACCTATTAAAGCATCTAATATTCTTGGCCTAAGTGAATCTTTTTATTGATCTTATCGATTTTGTGTTAAGCCCACGAAGGTGCTATCCTGATCCCAATAGCGTTGAGGAAAGTACGGGTAGCTAATGGTCTATAAGTATCTGGAAGTTTGTATGCGGATGCTTTTGAGTAGGCAATACCCCAATCCCGAAACCATTTGATTGGATTAGTTTATCTACTAAATGCCTAAGCAATCAGTGCATGGTATTCAGACTGAATGATTATTTCAATAACTTGGTGGGATGATGCCAGTTTGTTATAAAGCAAGAGGACTACTTTATGAAGTGGCTAAGCCTTTGATCCCTTATTTGAAAAGGATAATTCCATAAGATAAGTTGGATTAATGATTGATTGGATTCATTTATAGACTTTTCGATAGGATTTGTGTTTGTCATTATATATCATTTTCTTATTACAATATAATCTATTAAAAATAATAAACAAGGGAATTATATCGATAATGGATATAGATGTAGACTCAGATGATAGCGGAGGAATAACTAAATGATCAATTGATTCCTTCATTTTTATATCCCCATCTTTGCTTTTCTGTTTAAAGTACTTAGCATAATATTCAACGAGCTCTATTTTATAGGTATACTGCTTGGCCCTGTCCTATTCCTATTGAGTACTCTCGAGAATTGAAGGAACAAGTGAAGCTGTGGTCAGCCAATCGATCACTTCGAATAATGATTCTAAGGAGAGAGAGGCTAAAGGATTTGTCTTTGATAGAAGTTCAGGATCAATCTTATCTCAAATATCTTCTAGCTGATATTTAATCTTAAGAACATTGTATTAAGCTGGTCAATTCGATTGGGTGGTAAGATATATTGATGGATGTGTATGTTGTGTTGATATAATTGATTTGGGTATTTGAACAGTGAAAATTTGGATTTTCAGATATGGATTGTAATATACTTATTTTTAATCATAAGAGTGGTTTATGGCAAGATAGCTGTATTTAAATGCAAACCGGGCTTATAACTATTGTACAGGATAATAGTATATCACGATGGAGGGGAATAATTGGATAATAATGGTATAAGTATAAGAATGTGTATATCTCCTTATCTATAGTTAGAACTAATCTCTTCTTGTAGAGAAGAGATTGGATTATATACTGGGTGATCTTCGGGTACCGATTACGGGAGCGGTGATCGGTTCTGTGGCCGATCCGGTTATTGTTGTTCCGCTCCGGAGTATTCTATATAATGAATACCTGACCATCACATGATCTGATCCACGTGGTCTACAACACCGTTTCCGTCACACGAGCTTTTGGAGAAACATCTGGTAGAGCTTTTATACAGAACAAACAAAATAAAGTATTACAAAATTCATAGCAAAACAAACTATCAAACTAAAACGAGTTTATTGCAAAGTCGATATAGGGGTTGTGTTTCTTAAGTTAAGTTATCCCCAATACAATAGAATAATAGGCTAACTCGATTATATATAAAACAATCTTCTTTTTGATATGATTATTGATTTTAAATCCTATTCGGATATAAAAAGTAACTCGATTGTTGGGTAGAGTGTTTCTATCAAATTCTATAACTTCGAATGCTATAGATAGTTGATATATTGGTATTTTCTGGAAAGATATTTAGCTTCGATTTGTAAAGGCAATTCCTTTACATTCGCTATTGACTATAGTATATATCGAGAAGGTATCTTTTTCTAAAAGTAGAATAACAAATAGAATTATTAGATCTATATAATTGTTTAGTTTATTTTTTAAAAAAGGCTATAAATAATAGTAGTAGATAAGCGGAGGGTATACGGAAAATCATTCTGATTATAGTTTAAGTTAGACATATCCCGTTTCCCGAATTGATTGAGCTGGTTGATGAGTAGGGAGGAAAGCAAAATGGGAAACGGATAGGAACTCGATCTCTTAAAGGACTGTTTGGTATAGGGCTGGTTTTTATAGAGTTAGTTATAATAATAATAACTTGAAGTTGAACAGAACGGGTATTAGAGTGTAGACAGTTTTGTATTAAATAACTAACAGAACTATAGCGATAACATTCACCATATTCTCATTACAAACCCAAATTCCTAGCAATATATTCCTTTTTTCTTAAGTTTAGATCTATTAGATCTTTAAAAGTAGATTTTGAGCTAGCGAGTTGTAGAAACGGAATAGCAATTATTCTTTGGGGTAAAGTTTCGGAAGCAATAGAATGAATATAATGGACTTGTTGTTAATATTGATGAAATTGGTTATCGAGTTATTATAGGTGATTAGTGTATTGATGAAATTTACAGA
Organism: Botrytis sinoallii; assembly: GCF_014898435.1. Lineage (NCBI taxonomy): Eukaryota > Fungi > Ascomycota > Leotiomycetes > Helotiales > Sclerotiniaceae > Botrytis > Botrytis sinoallii. Next base: position 2,435,032 of record NW_024066030.1, on the reverse strand, counting down.
TCAGAATAGGATTATATAATAATATATCTTATAGTTTATAAAAGATTTCTTGAAATAGAAATGAGGTTAAAGTATTATTATCACGGGGGCAGGCGGGCGGGATAGGGTTCTAGTAACTTTACCCTAATCTGGCAAAGTTATACTGATTCGGGTAATAGATTCAGATTAAGGATTAAGATATAGCTCAAAGAGCTACAATATAGGATCTTCTGAGTTGAAGATATACGGAATTTTCACAGCGAGCTAGCCCGATCAGGCCTTAATTCGCTTGCATTCTGATGTGAGCACTCCTTTCGGTCCTCTCCGATAGAATTAGTATATCATATAAGCTTATACCATAACATTACCCCCCTTCTAAGGGTCAAGCTCCGTCAAAGCAGCATATCACAATTTACAATCTACAGACAGGCAAAGCCCGATCAAGCGGGACCAGGTTTGTCAGGATATCTACAATGAAAATTGCAGATCAGTTCTTATGTATCTTCCAAATAGCTTACAGGTTCTTCGGTTGGCGTATTGTAGTTGACCCAACAGATAGTGTATTTCAGACAAAGTCCTTTACAACCTCTTCTTTCCCAATAGGAGTTCAGAATTTCAACAACCTCAAAACACTTGAGGCCGTTTACTTTTATAGGGGATGATGATAGATTATATTATTTAGAAATAAGATTATTGTATATAAGATATAGCAGATTAATATGAAAAATAAAATGAATTTTTATTGAGGCCGGGAGCTCCAGTTTATAGGCATAGAGGCCTACCGGATTCAAGATTTTGAAGGGCCTGAGGTTCTTCTAATCGAGCTTCTTTTATGGGCACAGGGTTTTAATATTTCTAGTGTTCAATTAAATCAGATTATTGGATAGATATTTATAGATAGGGAAACAATGAATATCGATATTTTTCGAATATTGAGCTTGACTAGTAGTTAGTTTGATTTGTAAATGTAAGAAGATAGTTTTTATTTTAATAATAAATTCTTTAATGTCTTGTATAGTAAAACAGTTACTTTGGGATGGTGCGGGCTTGAAATCCAGGTGGAGATGGAATCTGTAATTCAAAAAGAATAGGATCATTTGGGTACTTTCGGATCAAATATTGTTGATAGAGAATTCAGTAAGTGAAAGTCATTCTGCTCAATTATTCTGTAGATATGCTATATACAATCGGAGGTATTGTTTTAGTATTACATTAACCCTTTCGATTTGTTTATCAGTTTCGGGATAGTAAGCAGTCGAGAGCTTGGTGACTACATCTAAGCGCTTGCAAATATGTTTTCAGAATTCAGAGATAAATTGAGCTCTATGATTAGATATAATAAACAAGGATAAGCCATAGAGCTTCCAGATATTTTTTCGGAATAGATAAGCAATCTTTTCGAAGTTGTAGATATCATAACAGAGCAAGAAATGTTTCATTTTTGTTAATCAATCGACTACTACTATGATAGTATCAAAATCGGTACTTTTGGGTAAGTGTATAATAAAATCTATCGAGATATCTTGCCAAGCTTTCTGCAGGATTGGGAGTAGGCGAAGAACTCCCTCCTGGCCTCTACAATTCGGGGCAGCGCAATGGCAATTATAGCAGTTACGGACCTACTGTGTAACATAATTGTAATATCCAGGCCAGTAATAGTTTCGGAATAGTAATTTGAAGATTCGGGTATAGTGCGAGTGACCAGCAATGGGCGATTCGTGGTACAAACGGAGCAAATAGGTTTTCAGGGGGTTGTGATTAGAAACATATAGTTTCCCTCGATAATACAGCAGGTTGTTGTTTTCGGTACACTCAGCAAAAATGATTTTCGAGTGTTTCAAGGATCCCTCTCATAGGGATTTCAAAACAGATTTGGATACAGGGTCGGTTTGATAGTCTTTGTAAAACAAAGTAAACAGATCAGCAAAAAGGTTTAGAAGGGTTTCTAAGTCTTCTAGTCGTATTGCAGGGTTGGATACAGATATAGTAAGTGGAATTACAGGCTCTATAACTTTACCATTTTCTAGCAAAGTTACGATATCATCGGAATCTAAATGATCGATAGTATCAATAGGATCAGAGTTTCTCTGATTACAAATAATTACAGCAAAGCGTACTTTCTTAACAATCTTGGATTCGGTTAGAATAACAATAGCAGGAAACAGATTGGATTCAGATTCTCTTGTTTCAGGATAGTATAGCTTTAATACAAAAGGTATTCATCCCTTTCCTTAAAGAGATCTTTTGATCTTCTAATCAGCACATCGGATTTGGCATTTAGCTTCCCAAAGCGATAAATGATTTGGAAATTAAATTGAGATAAAAATTTGGATCAACAGGTTTAATAATAGTTTAATAGCTTTATAATAATAAAATACTCTAGATTTCAATAATCGGTAATGATTTGAATTGAGGAGATAATGCCTTCCAGCTTCGAATGCTACTTTTCGAAATAGCAAATAATAATTAACAATTCTTTGTCATAAATCTCATAGTTACATTCAGCTACCGAATATTTTTTAAAGAAAAACACAACAGGTCTCAATACTCCCTCATCGTTGTATTGGGAGAGTACTCCAGCAGATACATAGTCGGAGACATCAGTTTCTAAAATGACTTCCTTTTCCCAATCGAAGGAAACCAGAATAAAGACTTCGATAAATACTCGCTTCAATCAATCGAACACTTTTTGATAAACAAAGCTCCACAGGAATAGGATATTCTTTTTAATCAGATCTACCATCGGACTGATAATCTTTGAGAAATCTCTAATAAATTATCAATAGAAGTTCGTAAACCCAATAAACACTTGGATATTAATTACAGTAACAGACGGTTTCCAATTCATAATGGTTCTGATTTCTCTGGATCCATTCGGATACCATCCCTTCCTATAATAAGGCCTAGAAACTTGGTTTCGGATTTCAGGAATTCGCATTTTTCGAATTTAGCAAACAAACCGGCTTCCCATAATACTTGCAGAACCTTCTGGACATAATGGATGTGTTTCTTTCGGGTTTGGCTATATATCAGAATGTCATTCAGATAAGTAGTACAAAATATATCCAAGTATCTTTACAGAAAATCGTTGATAAATCTCTAAAAGGTTGCGGGTGCTCCTGTCAGTCTGAACAGTATAATCAGGGATTCAAACAGTCCAAATCGGGTACAGAATGCGATCAGATACTCCTGCTCTTCTTTCACTTTTATATTGTTGAAGGCAGAGATGATATTAATCTTACTGAAATACTTTATTCCCTTTAGGTTGTTTAGAGATTCCTTTGTTAACGGTAAAGGATATCGGTCCTTAATCGAAAGGTTATTCAGAGTGTGATAATCTATATAAAACCGAAGGTCTTTATTGGCCTTTTGATAAACAGAATAGGGGAAGTGGTAGGGGAAGAGCTTGGCTGGATGAATTCTTTTCTAAGATTCTTTTCTAGCTATTCTTTTAGGGCTTTTAATTTGGGGTGGGATATGGAGTACAAAATATCGAAAAGAGGAATAGCTTCTTTTTTGAAATGAATCTTATAATTGTATAATCGATAAGAGAATAGCTTCTCTATATTCTTTGGGGAGAAGATATCTTTTCAATTTCGGAATTCGGATAATAGATCTTTAGGGTCGAATACTTTTTTCTTTTTATTTAGAATATCATTGATTTGTTTGATTGATATCTGGAATATTTTATATTTCCAGTGGGTGTAAGTTGAATAGGCTCTCAAGGAGATTATAGTTATATCCTTATTCTTTAACCCTTTGGGGTGGGTAGGTAGGTGTACAAATCAGGCTTTTGGAGGAATATTTGGTAAAACTTTTATATGGAACAGGCAGGACAGAGTGTTACAAAATTTATAGCAAACGAACTATCGAATTGGAATGAGTTTATTGTGAAGTCGATACGGAGGTTATATTTCTTAAGCCAAGCTATCCCCAGTATAATAGGATAGTAGGCTAGCTTGGTTATATACAAAACAATCTTCTTCTCGATATAATTGTTGATTCTGAGTCCTATTCAGATATAGAAGGTAACTCGATTGTTGAGTAGAATGTTTCTATCGAATCCTATAACTTCGAATATTGTAGATAGTTGATATACTGATATTTTCTGGGAAGATATCCAGCTTTGATTTACAAAGGTAATTCCTTCGTATTTGTTATCGACTATAGTATATATCGGAAGAGTATCTTTTTCCAAAAGCAGGGTGATAAATAGAATTATCAGATCTATATAATTGTTTAATTTATTTTCCAAAGAAAAGCTATAAATAGTAATAATAGATAAGCAAAGAATACACAAAGAATTATCCTAATCATGATTTAGGTTAGGCGTATTCCGTTTCCCGAATTGACTGAGCTGGTCAGCAAGCAGGGAGGAGAGCGAGATGGGGAATGGATAGGGACTCGGTTTTTCGGAGGATTGTTTGGTATAGGACTGGTTTTCGTAGGGCTGGTTGTAATAATAATAACTCGGAGTTAAACAGGATGGGTATCAGGATGCAGGCAGTCTTATATCAGGTGGTTGGTAGAGCTGTAGTGATAACATTCGCTGTATTCCCATTGCGAACCCAGGTTTCTAGTAGTATATTCCTTTTTTTCTAAACTCAGGTTTATTGAGTCTTCAGGAATAGACTTCGGGCTAGTGAGTTATAAAGGTGGAGTAACGATTATTCTCCGGAGTGAAGTTTTGAAAGTAATAGAACAAATATAATAAACTTGTTATTGATGTTGATGGAATCGGTTATCGAGTTGTTATAAATGGTTAGTATATTAACGAAATTCACGGGTCGAAGCGGAGTTATGCAATAGTATATCTTGTAGTTCATAAGAGATTCCTTGAAATAAGAGTAGGGTTAGAGCATTATTAGATATCTCTCCTTTTAGGGTAAGTCTCTAGAATTCTGTAAAGAAAATGCTAAAATCGAGGTATCTTTGTTTCAGTATATATAATTTATTCTGTACATTTTGTATTCGATTAGGATTCCCAAAGGCGTTTTCGAGATATTCGAGAAGTATGGTATAGTTAGTGAACTGAGGAATTCCATGGGAGATCTTAGGTAGTATAAGCTCGTATGCCTTTCCAGTAAGTCTTTCAGTAGTATAAGTCAAGTAGGCAGAAATCATCGGGAATCTATTATTATTCGCATTCAATTTTCCATATATCTATTAAATAAATCTATATAGGTCGGAGTAGGTATTATTAAACTTTTTCGGATTGGGGATACATTTATTCAATCAAGTGATCGGAACAGGTATAGTAAGTTTAAGGACAGAGTTAGCAGGAGTTTTAGGAGATATAGTTTTCAAACGAGCAGGTATAGTAGACGTAGATTTGGCAAGGTGATCGAGTAGATAAGCATTTTGAGTAGCAATCTGCTTGTGCAGAGCGGCTTGAATACATTCGCAGACTAAGGATTTGGAAATTTCGTATTCGAGCGATCTGTTGGTCTCCTTCAGTTTGGTATAATACACAGATGCTGATTGGAGGTATTGGTATTAAACCTGGGGGTCCTCCAATATAGAAGTATCAAATTCTGAGGAGTCCCTAGGCCAGCTAGGCGGGTACGGAGTAATTATTGCGAAAGCGATATTTTAATGGGTAGGAGCTATGTAGTATTACGGGGGCAGGCGGGCGGGATAGGGTTCTAATAACTTTATTTTAATCTGGCAAAGTTATACTGATTTGGGTAATAGGTTCAGATTGAGGATTAAGATGTAGTTCAAAAAGCTATAATACAGGATCTTCTGAATTGAAGATATACGGAATTTTCACAGCGAGCTAGCCTGATTGGGCCCTAGCTCGCTTGCGTTCTGGTGTGAGCGCTCCTTTCGGTCCTCTCCGATAGGACTAGCATATCACGTGAGCTCACACCGTGACAATTATCAGATATTTCTTCTTTTAAAATAAATCTTTGGAATTCTGTAAAGAAGATACTAAAATCAAGGTGTTTTTGTTTTAGTATATATAGTTTATTCTATATGTTTTATATTCAATCAGAATTCCCAAAAGCATTTTCGAAATATTCGAGAAATGTGGTATAATCGATAAACTAAGAAATCCCACAAAAGATCTTAAATAATATAAGTTTGTATACCTTTCCAATAAGTTTTCTAGTAATATAAATTAAGCAGACAGAAATCATCAGGAATCTATTATTATTTGTATTCAATTTTCCATATATCTATTAAACAAATCTACACAGGTTGAAGCAAATGTTATCAAATTCTTTCGAATCAGGGATATACTTATTCAATCAAGTGATTGAAATAGATATAATAGGTTCGGGGATAAAGTTAATAGGAGTTTTGGGGAATATGGTTTTTAAATAAGCAGGTATAATAAGTATAGATTTGATAAGGCGATTAAATAAATAGATATTTTGAATAACAATCTGTTTATATAAAACAGTTTGAATATGTTTGTGAATTAGGGATTCGGAAATTTTATATTCGAACGATTTGTTGGTTTTCTTTAGCTCGGTATAATATACAAATACCGATTGAAGGTATTGATACCAAACCTGGGGGTCCTTTGATACAGAAACGCCAAATTCTGAGGAGTCCCTAGACTGGCTAGGTGGGTGTGGAATAGTTATTGCGAAAGTGATATTTTAATAAATAAAAGCTATATAATATCACGAGGTAGGCAGGCAGAATAGAATTCTAATAACTTTGCCCTAATCTAGCAAAGTTATATTGATTCAGGTAATAGATTTAGATTGAGGATTAAGACATAGCTTAAAGAGCTACAATACAGGATCTTCTGAGTTAAAGATATACGGAATTTTCACAGCGAGCTAGCCCGATCGGGCCCTAGCTCGCTTGCGCTCCAATGCGAGCGCTCTTTTCGGTCCTCTCCGATAGGACCAGCATATCACGTGAGCTCACACCGTGACACAAAGCTTTACAAAAACGGGATATTCTTTTTGATCAGATCTATTATTGGGCTGATAATCTTTGAGAAATCTTTAATAAATTGTTAATAGAAGTTCGCAAACCTGATGAATGCTTGGATATCAGTTATAGTAATAGGCAGTTTCTAATTCATAATGGTTCTGATTTTCTTTAGATTCATTTGGATATTATCTCTTTCTATAATAAGGTCTAGAAACTTGGTTTCGGATTTCAGGAATTCGCATTTTTCGAATTTAGTGAACAAACTGGCTTCTTGTAATGCTTGTAGAACCTTTTGAATATAATGGATATATTCCTTTTGGGTTCGATTATATATCAGAATATTATTCAGATAAGCGATGCAAAATACATCTAAGTATTCTTGTAAGGAATTGTTAATAAACTTTTGAAAGGTTATAAATACTTCTGTCAGTCCGAATAATATAATCAGGGATTCAAACAATCCAAATCAGATATAAAATACAATCAGATATTCCTATTCTTCTTTATTTTTATATTATTGAAGATAGAGATAATATCAATTTTACTAAAATACTTTATTCCCTTCAGGTTATTTAAAGATTTCTTTATTAATGATAAGAGGTATCAATTTTTAATCAAAGATTATTTAGAATATAATAATTTATACAAAATCAGAGATCTTCATTAGTCTTTTTGATAAACAAAATAAGAAAAGCAATAAAAAAAGAGCTTAACCAAATAAATTTTTTTCTAAGATTCTCTTCTAATTATTTTTTTAGAGCTTTTAATTTAAGGTAGGATATGGAGTATAAGATATCGAAAGGAGAAATAGCTCCTTTTTTGAAATAAATCTTATAATTATATAATTAATAAGAAATAGTTTCTCTGTATTCTTTAGGAAGAAAATATCTTTCCAATTTCGGAATTCGGATAATAAGTCTTTGAAATTAAATATCTTCTTCTTTTTATTTAGAATATTATCGATTTGTTTAATTAATATCTGGAATATTTTATATTTCTAGTAGATGTAAGTTGAATAGACTTTTAGAGAGATTGTGGCTATTGTGAGCGAAACTTGGTACTGGTCACGTGACCTCTTTCTGTAGCTAGTATTTATAGGTCTTCTTTGTGTAGTTTAGAGAAAGCAATCAGTTCCACTCATCTTCTCGTATATTTTATAACGCGTTATGTAGAGCCTTCTCCTCCTCTCCTCCACCAAAGGCGCTACATCTCAGTGACTTATCTATGGTATTTACAAAGGACTACTTTACGACCCTACCACCTTCTACTCTTTTATACTATAATCTTTATTTTTTAATCCTTTAAAGCAACAAGTAGGTATATAGGGTTGGGCTTTTGAAGGAATATCTAATAGAGCTTTTATATGGAATGGGTGGAATAGAATATTACAAAATTCATAGTAAAAACGAATTATCGAATTGGAATGAGTTTGTTGTGAAATCGATATGGGAATTGTGTTTCTTAAGCCAAGTTATTTTTAGTATAATAGGATAGTGGGCTAGTTTGGTTATATATAAAACGATCTTCTTCTTGATATGATTATTGATTCTGAATCCTATTTGGATGTAGGAAGTAAACTCGATTATCGGGCAGGATGTTTTTATTGAATCCTATAACTTCGAATACTATAGATAGTTGGTATATTAGTATTTTCTGAGAAGATATCTAATTTCGATTTGTGAAGGCAATTCCTTGTATTTGTTATTGACTATAGTATATATTGGAAGGGTATCTTTTTCTAAGAGTAGGATAATGAATAAAATCATTAGATCTATATAATTGTTTAGTTATCTTTTAAAGGAAAGCTATAAATAGTAGTAGTAGATAAGCAAAGAGTATATAGAGAATTGTTCTGATTGTAGTTTAGGTTAGGTGTATTCTGTTTTCCGAATTGATTAAACTAGTTGATAAGCAGGGAGGAAAGTAGAGTAAAAAACAAATAGAGATTCATTCCTTAAAGGATTGTTAGATATAGAATTAGTTTTGTAGAGCTAATTATAATAATAATAACTCAAAATTGAATAGAACAGATATTGGAATACAAGCAATCTCGTATTAAATGATTGATAGAACCATAGCGATAGTATTCACTATATTCCTATTACAAATCTAGATTTCTAATAATATATTCCTTTTTTCCTAAGCTCAGATTTATTGGATTTTTAGGAATAGACTTTGGGCTAACGAGTTGTAAAGGTGGAGTAGTGATTATTTTCCAGAATAAAGTTTCGAAAGTGATAGAGCGAATACAATGGATTTGTTATTGATATTAATAGAATTAGTTATCAAGTTATTATAAGTAATTAATATATTAACAAAATTCATAAATTGAAATAGGGTTATATAACAGTATATCTTGTAGTTCGTAAGAGATTCCTTAAAATAAAAATGGGATTAGAATATTATCAGATATTTCTCCTTTTAAAACGAATCTTTGGAATTTTGTAAAGAAAGTATTAAAATCGAGGTGTTTTTGTTTTAGTATATATAGTTTATTCTATATGTTTTGTATTCAATCAAGATTCCTAAAGGCATTTTCGAGATATTCGAAAAATACGGTATAGTTGGTAAACTAAGGAATCCTATAGAAGATTTTAGATAATATAAACTTATATAATCTTTCCAATAAGTTTTCCAGCAATATAAATCAAGTAGGCAAAAGTTATTGGGAATCTATTATTATTTGTATTCAATTTTCTATATATCTATTGAATAAATCTATATAGGTCGGAGTGAATATTATCAAACTCTTTTGGATTGGGGATGTGCTTATTCAATCGAATGGTTAAAATAAATATAATAGATTTAGGGATAAAGTTAATAGGAGTTTTGAGAGATATGGTTTTTAAATAAATAGATATAATAGATATGAATTTAGCAAGGCGATTAAGTAAATGGGCATTTTGAGTAGCAATCTGTTTATACAAAGTGGCTTGAATACATTTGTAAATTAGGGATTCGGAAATTTTGTGTTCAAGTAATCTATTGATCTCCTTTAGTTCAGTATAATATATAAATGCCGATTAAAGGTATTAATATCAAACCTAAGGGTTCTTTAATATAGAAACACTAAATTCTGAGGAGTCTTTAGATTAGTCAGATAGATGTGGAATAGTTATTACAAAAGCGATATTTTAATAGGTAGAAGCTATATAGTATTATAAAGCAAACGGGTGGGATAGGGTTCTAATAATTTTATTCTAATCTGGTAAAGTTATATTGATTCAGATAATAGATCAGATTAAGGATTAAAATATAGCTCAAAGAGCTATAATACAGAATCTTCTGAATTGAAGATATACAGAATTCTTACAGCGAGCTAGCCTAATCGGGCCCTAGCTCGCTTGCGCTCCGGTGCGAGCGCTCCTTTCGGTCCTCTCCGATAGGACCAGCATATCACATGAGCTCACACCGTGACAGGTTCGCCTATACGGCCCGATTGAAAATTACTAATAATAATAATAATAATAATAATAATAATATTATATATATCACGGGCAGGCGGGCGGGATAGGGTTCTAATAACTTTGCCCTAATCTGGCAAGGTTATACTGATTCGGATAATAGGTTCAGATTGAGGATTAAGATGTAGCTCAAAGAGTTACAATATAGGATCTTCTAAGTTGAAGATATACAGAATTTTCATAGCGAGCTAGCCCAATCGGGTCCTAGCTTACTTGTGTTTCGGTGCGAACACTCTTTTCGGTTTTCTCCGATAGAATTAGCATATTATATAAGCTTATATTGTAATATTATCCCCCTTCTAAAAATCGAGCTCTGTTGAGGCGGTATGTTACGGTTTACAATCTATAGACAGACGGGATCTGGTTAAACGGGACTGGGTTTGTTAGGGTATCTACAATAGAAGTTACGGATCAGTTCTTGTATGTCTTTCAGATAGCTTACAGATTCTTCGATCGGCGTATTGTAGCCAACCCATTGAACAATGTATTTTAGACAAGATCCTTCACAACCTCTTCTTTTCCAGCAGGAGTTTAGGATTTCGGTAATCTCAAAACATTCGAGGTTGTTTATTTCTATAAAGGGTAGTGGTGGATTACACTGTTTAGGAATAGAATTATTGTGTACAGGATATAGTAGGTTGATATAGAAAATAGGGTGAATCTTTATTAAAACTGGGAGTTCCAGTTTATAGATATAAGGGCTTATTGGGTTTAGAATTTTAAAGAATTCGAGATTCTTTTAATCGAGCTTTTTTTGTAAGCACAGAATCTTGATGTTTCTGGTATTTAGTTAGATCAGGTTATCGGATAGGTATTTATGAACAGGGAAACAATAGATATCAGTATTTTTCGAGTATTGGGCTTGATTGGCAGTTAGTTTGATCTATAGGTATAAGGAGATGGTTTCCATTTTAGCAACGAATTCTTTAGTATCTCATACAACAAAACAGTTATTCTGGGACAATACAAGCTCGAAATCCAGGTAGGAATAAAATCTGTAATTCGAGAAGAACGAGGTCATTCGGATACTTTCGGATCAGATGTTGTTGATAGAGAATTCGACAAATAGAAGCCACTCTACCCAATCGTCTTGCAGATAGACTATATATGATTGGAGGTATTGTTCTAGTATTGCATTAGCTCTCTTGATTTATCCATTAGTTTTAGAATGGTAAGTGATTAAAAGCTTAACAGCTATACCCAAACGCTTATAGATATATTTCCAGAATTCAGAGATGAATTGAGCTTCATGATTAGATATAATAATTAGGGGTAAATTATAAAGCTTCCAGATATTCTTCTAGAACAAACAAGCAACCTTTTCAGAATTATAGGTATATAATAGAATAAGAAATATTTTATTTTCATTAATCAATTGATTATTATTATAATAATATTAAAATCAATATTTTTAAGCAGATGTATAATAAAATCTATTAAGATATCTTGCTAAGCTTTTTATAGGATTGGAAATAGATGGAGAACTCTCTCCTAGCCTTTATGATTTGGAGTAGCGCAATAGCAATTATGGTAGTTATGGATCTATTGTATAATATAATCATAGTATTCAGGTTAGTAATAGTTTCAGAATAATAATTCGAAGGTTTGGATATAATGCAGATAATCAATAGCAGGTGATTCGTAGTATAAGTAGAGTAGATAAATTTTCAAGAGATTATGGTTGGGAATGTATAGTTTTTTTTGATAGTATAGCAGGTTGTTGTTTTCGATATACTTAGCAAGAATGATTTTTGGATATTTTGGGGATTCCTTTTGTAGGGATTTCAGAATAGATTCGGATATAGAATCGGCTTGATAGCCTTTATGAAATAGGGTAAGTAGATTGGCAGGAAGGTTTAAAGGATTTTCTGAATCCTTTAGTTGTATTATAGGGTTAGGTATAGATATAGTATATAGGATTGCAGATTCTATAACTTTGCCATTTTCTGGTAAAGTTATGGTATTATTGGAATCTAAATAGTTAATGGTATTGGTAGGGTCGGGGTTTTTCTAGTTACAAATAGTTATAGCGAAATATACTTTTTTGGCAATCTTGAATTCGATTAGGGTAATAATAGCGGGAAATAGGTTAGGATTTAAATTCTCTTATTTCAGGATAGTATAGTTTTAATATAAAAAGCATTTATTCCTTTCCTTAGGGAAATCTTCTAATCTTCTGGTTAGTATATGAGTTTGGCATTTAGCTTTTCAGAATAATAAATAATTCGGAAATTAAATCGAGATAGAAATTCGGATTAATAGATTTAATAGCAATTCAATAGCTTTATTATAATAAAGTATTCCAAATTTCTATAATCAGTAATCACTTGAATTAGTAATATGGTACTTTCCAATTCGGGATACTATTCTTTGAAATAACGAATAATAGCTAGTAGTTCTTTATTATAAATCTTATAGTTGTATTTAGTTACTAAATGTTTTTTAGAAAAGAATACAACAAGTCTAAGTATTCCATTATCATTATATTGGGAGAATACTCCGGCAGATATATAATTGGAGATATTAGTTTTTATAATCACTTTCTTTTCTAATCAAAGAAAGCCAGAACAGATACTTCAATAAATGTTTACTTCAATTGATCGAACACTTCTTAATAGGCAAAACTCTACAGAAATAGAATATTCTTTTTGGTCAAGTTTACCATTAGATTAATAATCTTCAAAAAATCTTTAATAAATTGTTGGTAAAAATTCGAAAACCTAATGAATACTTAGATATCAATTATACTAATAAATAGTTTTCAATCTACAATTATTTGGATTTTCTTTGGGTCTATTTGGATACTATTGTTTTTTATAATAAGGTCTAAAAACTTGGTTTCGGATTTCAGGAATTTGTACTTTTCGAATTTAATAAACAAGTCAGCTTCCCTTAATACTTATAGGATCTTCTAAATATAACGGATATATTTCTTTCGAATTTGATTATATATCAGGATATCGTCCAGATAAATAGTACAAAATATATTCAGGTATCCCTATAGGGAATCATTGATAAATCTCTAAAAAATTGCGAAAGCCCCTATCAGTTCGAATAGTATAATTAAGGATTCGAATAATCCAAATCGAATATAGAATATAATCAAATATTTCTGCTCTTTTTTTACTCTTATATTATTAAAAACAAAGATGATATTGATTTTATTAAAATACTTTATTCCTTTCAGATTATTTAGAGATTCTTTCATTAATAACAAAGGATATCAATCCTTGACTAACAAGTTATTCAAAATGCAATAATCTATATAAAATCAGAGGCCTCCATCAGCCTTCTTAACAAATAAGATAGAGGAAGTGACAGGGAAAAAGCTTGGCTGAATAAACCCTTTTCTAAGATTCTCTTTTAACTATTCTTTTAAGACTTTTAATTCAGGGTGGGATATAGAGTATAAAATATCAAAAGGAAAAACAACTCCTTTTTTAAAACGAATCTCATAATTGTATAATCAATAAAGGAATAGCTTTTCTATATTCTTTAAAAAGAAAATATCTTTTCAATTTCAGAATTCGGATAATAGATCTTTAGGATCAAATATCTTTTTTTTCTTATTTAGAATATTATCGATTTATTCGATCAATATTTGGAATATTTTGTATTTCCGATGGGTATAAATCAAATAGGCTTTTAAAGAGATTGTGGTTATATTTTTATTTTTTAACTCTTGGAATAGGCAGGCAGGTGTATAAATTGAGCTTTTAAAGAAATATCTGATAGAGTTTTTTATATGGGATAAATAAAACGAAGTATTACAAAATTCGTAGCAAAACAAGTTATTGAATTAGAATGAGTTTGTTATGAAGTTGATATAAAGATTATATTTCTTAAGCCAAGCTATTCCTAGTATAATAAAATAATAAACTAGTTCGGTTATAAACAAAACAATTTTCTTCTCAATATAATTATTAATTCTAAGTCCTACTCGAATATAAAAGGTAACTCGATTATTGGATAAAATGTTTTTATCGAATCCTATAATTTCGAATACTGTAGATAATTAGTATACTAGTATTTTCTGGGAAAACATTTAACTTTGATTTGTGAAAACAATTCTTTTGCATTTGCTATTGATTATAGCATATATCAAGAGGGTGTCTTTTTCCAAAAGCAGGGTAATAGATAGAATCATTAGATCTATATAATTATTTAATTTATTTTTCAAAAGAAGGCTATAAATAGTAATAGTAGATAAGCAAAGAGTATATGAAGAATTATCCTAATTGCAATTTAGATTAAGTATATCCCGTTTTCCGAACTGATTAAGCTGATCGGTGAGTAGGGAGGAGAGCGAGATAGGGAATGAATAAGAACTCAATTCCTCGAAGGATTATTCGATATAGGACTGATTCTTATAGGACTAGTTATAATAGTAATAACTTGGAATTAAACAGAACGAGTATTGGAATGCAGACAGTCTCATATCAGATGGTTAACAGAGCTGCAGCAATAACACTTGCTATATTCCTGCTACAAGCTTAGATTCCTAATAATATATTCCTTTTTTCCTAAGCTCAAATCCATTAGGTCTTCAGGAATAGATTTCGGATTAGCGAATTGTAGAAATGGAGTAATGATTATTCTTTGGAGTGAAGTTTCAAAAATGATAGGATAAATATAATAAACTTATTATTAGTATTAATAAAATCGGTTATCGAATTGTTATAAGTAATTAATATATTAACAAAATTCATAGGTTGGAGTAGGGTTATACAACAATATATCTTATAGTTTGCAAGAGATTTCTTAAAATAGAAATAGGGTTAGAATATTATTAGATATCTCTCCTTTTAAGATAAATCTCTGGAATTTTATAAAGAAAGTATTAAAATCAAGATGTTTTTGTTTTAATATATATAGTTTATTCTATATATTTTATATTCAATCAGAATCTCCAAAGATATTTTCAAGATATTTGAGAAGTATGATATAGTCAGTGAACTAAGGAATCCTATAGGAGATCTTAGGTAGTATAAGTTTATATACCTTTCTAGTAAATCTTCTAGTAGTGTAAATCAAGTAAGCAGAAATTATTAGGAATCTATCATTATTTGTATTCAATTTTTTGTGTATCTATTAAACGAATTTGTACAGGTCGGAATGGATACTATCAAACTCTTTCGGATTGGAAATATATTCACTCAATCGAATAATCAGAGCAGATATAGTAGATTCGAGAACAAAGTTAACAGGAGTTTTAGAGAATATAGTTTTCAAATGAATAGATATAGTAGATATAAATTTGATAAAACAATCGAATAGACGGGTATTTTAAATAATAATTTACTTATACAAAGCGACTTGAATATATTCATAAACTAGAGATTCGGAAATTTCGTGTTCGAGCAATCTATTAGTCTCCTCCAGCTTGGTATAATATATAAATACTGATTAAAGATATTAATATTAAACCTAAGGGTTCTCCGATATAGAAGTATCAAATTCTGAGAAATCCCTAGGCCAGCCAGGTGGGTGCAAAGTAGTTATTACGAAAGTGATATTTTAATAGGTAGGAACTATATAGTATTATAGAGCAGGCAGGCAGGATAGGGTTTTAATAATTTTGTTTTAATTTGTAAGGTTATACTGATTCGGATAATAGGTTCAGATTGAGGATTAAGATATAGTTCAAAGAGCTACAATACAGAATCTTCTGAATTGAAGATATACGGAATTTTCATAGCAAGCTAGCCCGATCGGGTCCTAGCTCGCTTGCGCTCCGGTGCGAGCGCTCCTTTCGGTCCTCTCCGATAGGACCAGCATATCACGTGAGCTCACACCGTGACAATATAGTTATAAGAGTTATAGCCTCGACTTATTATATACTATCTTATTTCATAACAAGATCCCTATAAAAAGTTGTTTTTCTATATAAATTTATTTAATAATTAAAAGTATTAAAAGGAATAGAAGTTACCGGTGCTAAGCACGTGTAGTGATTAGTAATACAGCTACCTAAACGGGCTAGATTAGACAAACTATAGATAGGCATATTGATCCCTTTATATAATACTATAAGGAGATCAATATGCTTACACGTATAACTATATAATCAATATAGAAACCTCTTCCACCCAATCTTCTAATAGATTATAAGACCCGATTAGCATGGTCTCTGGATAGAATGATATAATCAATATTATATCCAGCTCGCAGAGTTGAAGAGTATACAGTATTATCTTATATTTAGCTCGCAAAATTGAAAAATATATAGTATTACCTTACAATCAGTATATAGTACTACAATCGATCATTACTATTAACTCGCGAAGTTGAAGAGCATATAATATTATCTATACTTATATATTTACAATCATAAATCTATATAGCATTGTCTATACAGAAAAAGAAAAAAAAAAAAAAAAAAAAAAAAAAAAACTCTACAAATTCTCTACACAAACATCAAAATGGACAATATTAAGGAACAAGCTAAACGTATCCCAACTCTTATTCAAGAGATTTATAAGAAATGATTTTGGTAAATGAAAATACAATTGAGAGAAAAGGATTGGTTTTATATAATTGAATTCACACTTCAAAATCATGTAAAGATTAGAAAACTTGGAATAGAAATCAATAACACTGAGATCTTCTTGATTATTAAAGATATTATAACAATATATATCAAACTCAATATTGAAAAGAAAACTGTATATTTAAAGAATAAAGCTAATGCACTTCATATATATACAAATCATTTAGCAATAATAATAAAGTACTAGTCGACGAATACAATATAGTATATATATTATAAAATTATCTGAAATCCAAATACTCGAGAATAAGTAATATTATAATAAACTTGTACCTGACAATAATCTAAATATTTACCTTCAAATCCTCAAATCAACTAAAGATAACTATTATTAAAGTTTGAAATAAGCTCAAGAAATATCGATACAAGCTCGGTATAGTTAATCCTGCATTTAAAGATTCATATAAAAATCAAACTCTCTTTTTAATCCTTACAAAAAACCTACCAATTAATTACCAAACAACAATCGATACTATAAGCATTTAAAGTATATTAGTAATCAAAACAAAATCAAGTATCTCACAATTAAAAAACTCAGTATTAAAAAAACAAAATAAGTTTATATTATTAATAGAAAGTATATAATCCCGAATCAATAAAGAGAATATAAAGGATTAAGCCTATTTGAAAAGTAAGAACAAAATGATAATATAAAATCCTCTTTTATCACCTATATAAGCAAGAAGAACACTTTTTACATAATTATAAAGATCTTTCACTTGTATAAGCTCTGATTCATAAATATTATAAAACCCAGCAACAAAAAGCAACACTTAAAAAGACAATTAAAATATCATTTTCTAAGAAGAGCAACCAAGCTTATCTTGTAAATAGCAAAAGCCTTTCAGTTAATCTCAATTCATCAGAAAGCGAAGAAGAATTTAATAACAAAAAGTATTGTATATCTAAAAAGCTTGTTCATAAGATCACCCTTTCTTATTGGTATACAAATACTGATATTTCCTTATATATATCTAACCAACTTTCTTTTTTAGAAATATCAAGAAGATAAAGAAAAAAATAATAAAAATCAATAAGAAAGTTATATATATCACGGGGCAGGCGGGCTGGATAGGGTTCTAATAACTTTGCCCTAATCTGGCAAGGCTATACTGATTCGGGTAATAGGTTCAGATTGAGGATTAAGATGTAGTTCAAAGAGTTACAATACAGAATCTTCTGAATTGAAGATATACGGAATTCTCATAGTGAGCTAGCCTGATCGGGTTCTAGTTTGCTTGTGCTCCGGTGTGAGTGCTTTTTTTGGTTCTCTTTGATAGGATTAGTATATTATGTGAGCTTATATTGTGATATTATCTTTTTTTTAAGGGTCGAGTTTTGTTGAGGTGATATGTTATAGTTTACAATCTATAGGCAGGCGGGGTCCGGTCAAGCGGGATCGGGTTTATCAGGGTATCTACGATGAAAGTTGTGGATCAGTTCTTGTATGTTTTCCAGATAGCTTGTAGGTTTTTCGGTTGGCGTATTGTAGCCGATCCAATGGATAGTGTATTTCAGGCGAGGTCCTCTACGACCTTTTTTTTCTTAGTGGGAGTTCAGGATTTCGGTAACCTTAAAACGCTCGAGGTTGTTTATTTTTATAGGGGTGGTAGCGGATTATACTGTTCAAGAATAGGATTATTGTGTGTAGGATATAGTAGGTTGATGTGGAAAACAGGATGAATTTTATCAAGGCCGGGAGCTTCAGTTTATAGGTATAGGGGCTTATCGGGTTTAGGATTTTGAAGGGCCTGAGGTTTTTCTAATCGAGCTTCTTTTGTGGATGTAGGGTCTTGATGTTTCTGGCATTTAGCTAGACTAGGTTACCGGGTAGGTATTTATGGGCAGGGGAACGGCGGGCATCGGTATTCTTCGAGTATCGGGCTTGACTGGCAATTAGTTTGGTTTGTAGGTGTGAGGAGATGGCTTCCATTTTAGTGACGAATTTTTCGGCATCTTGTATAGCAGGATGGTTATTTTGGGACAGTGTAGGCTCGAAGTCTAGGCGGGGGGTGGAATCTGTAGTTCGAGAAGAATGGGGTCATTTGGGTGCTTTTGGATTAGGTATTGTTGATAGAGAATTCGGCGAGTGGGAGTTATTCTGTTTAGTCGTTTTGTAGATAGGCTATATATAATTGGAGGTATTGTTTTAGTATTGTATTAGTTCTTTTGGTTTGTTTATTAGTTTCAGGATGGTAAGCGGTTGAAAGCTTGGCGGTTATACTTAAGTGCTTGTAGATATGTTTTAGAATTCAGAGACAAATTAAGCTTTACGATTAGATATAATGGTTAAGGATAAGCTGTGGAGTTTCCAGATATTCTTCTGGAATAGGCGGGCAACCTTTTTGGAGTTGTAGGTATTATAGCAGGGCAAGAAATATTTCATTTTTGTTAATCAATCGATTATTATTATAATAGTATCAAAACCAGTATTTTCGGGTAGGTGTGTAATGAAATTTATTGAGATATCTTGCTAAGCTTTTTGTGGGATCAAAAACGGATGGAGAACTTTCTTCTAGCTTCTATAATTCGGGGCAGCGCGGTAGCAACTATAGCAGTTACAAACCCATTATATAATATAATTGTAATATCCAGACTAATAGTAATTTCGGAACAATAATTCGAAGGTTCGGGTACAATGCGGATAATCAGTGGTGGGCGATTCGTGGTATAGGCGGAGCAGGTAGGTTTTTCAGGGGGTCGTGGTTGGGAATGTATAGTTTCCCTCGGTAATACAGTAGGTTGTTGTTTTCGGTATACTCGGCAAAAGTGATTTTCGGGTGTTTCAGAAATCCTTCTCGTAGGGATTTCAGGACAGATTCGGGTACAGGGTCGGCTTGGTAGCCTTCGTGGAATAGGGTAAACAGATCGACAGGAAGGTTTAGAGGGTTTTCTGGGTCCTCTAGTCATATCGTAGGGTTGGGTATAGATATAGCACATGGGATTGCAGGTTTTATAACTTTGCTATTTTCTGGCAAAGTTATAGTATCATTGAAATCTAAATAATCGGTAATATCAATAAAATCGGGGTTTCTCTAGCTATAGGTGGTTATAGTGAAGTATATTCTTTTAGCAATCTTGAATTCGATTAGGGTAACAGCAGTGGGAAACAGGTCGAAATCCAGGTTCTCTCATTTCAGGATAATATGGCTTTGGTGCAGGAGGTGTTTATTCCTTTTCTTAGGGAAATCTTCTAACCTCCTAATCAACATATCGGATTTGACATCTAGTTTTTTAGAACGATAAATGATTCGGAAATTAAATCGAGACAGAAATTCGGACCAACAAGTTTAACAGCGGTTCAATAGTTTTTGTTGTGGTAAAGTATTTCAGATTCCTATAATCGGTAATCACTTGAATTGGTAATACAGCATTTTCCAACTCGGGATGTTATTCTTTGAAGTAATGGATAATAACTAGTAGTTCTTTATCATAAATCTTATAGTTGTATTTAACTGCCGAGTGTTTTTTAGAGAAGAATGTAATAGGTCTAAATACTCTATCATTATTGTATTGGAAGAATACTTTGGCGGATACATAATCAGAGGCATCGGTTTCTACAATCACTTCTTTTTCTTAATCAAAGAAAACCAGAACAAATGTTTTGGTAAACGCTTGCTTCAATCAGTTAAATGTTTTTTGATAGGTAGGGCTTTACAAAAACAAAACATTCTTTTTAATCAGGTTTATTATTGGATTAATAATTTTCGAAAAATCTTTAATAAATTGTTGATAAAAGTTCGAAAACCTAATGAATACTTGAATATCGGTTACACTAGTAGACAATTTCCAATCCACAATTATTCGGATTTTCTCTGGGTCTATTCGGATACCATCGCTTTCTACAATAAAACCTAGGAATTTAGTTTCGGATTTCAGAAATTCGTATTTTTCGAATTTAGTGAATAAGCTGGCTTCCTTCAGTGCTTACAGGATCTTCTGGATATAGCGGATGTGTTCCTTTCGAATTCGGCTGTATATCAGAATATCATCCAGGTAAGCGGTGCAAAATACATCCAGATATCCCTGTAGGGAATCATTGATAAACCTTTAAAAGGTTGTGGGAGCCTTTGTCAGCCTGAACGGTATAACTAAAGATTCGAATAGTTCGAATTGGATACGAAATGCAATCAGGTATTTCTGTCTTTTTTTTATTCTTATATTATTAAAGACAGAGATAATATCGATTTTACTGAAATATTTTATTCCTTTCAGATTGTTCAGAGATTCTTTTGTTAATAGCAAGGGGTATCGATCCTTAACCAACAAATTATTCAAAGTGTGGTAATCTATACAAATCGAAGACCTCCATCAGCTTTTTTGACAAACAAAACAGGGGAAACGGCGGGGAAAAAACTCAGCCGGATGAATCCTTTTCTAAGATTCTCTTTTAGCCATTCTTTTAGGGCTTCTAATTCGGGGTGGGATATAAAGTATAAAGCGTTAAAAGGAAAAACAGCTTCTTCTTTAAAACGAATCTCATAATTGTACAGTTGATGAAGGGATAGCTTCTCTATATTCTTTAAGGAAAAGATATCTTTTTAATTTCAGAACTCGAATAATAAATCTTTGGGATCGAATATCTTCTTCTTTTTATTTAAAATATTATCGATTTGTTTGATCAATATCTAAAACATTTTATATTTCCGGCAGGTATAAGTTGAATAGGCTTTTAGGGAGATTGCGATTATATCCTTATTCTTTAACCCTTCAAAGCAGGTAAACAGATATACAAATCAAGCTTTTGGAAAAACATCTGATAGAGCTTTTATACAGAACAGGTAGAACGGAATGTTACAAAATTCATAACAAAACAAGCTATCGAATTGGAATAAGTTTATTGTAAAATCGATACAGGGATTGTATTTCTTAAACCAAACTATCCCTAGTACAATAGGATAGTAGGCTAGCTCGGTTATATACAAAACAATCTTTTTTTCGATATGATTATTGATTCTGAGTTTTATTTGAATATAAAAGATAACTCGATTGTTGGACAGAGTATTTCCATCGAATCCTATAACTTCAAACGCCGTAGATAGTTAATATACTGGTATTTTCTGAAAAGATACCTAACTTCAATCTACAAAGACAATTCCTTCACATCCACTATCAACCATAGCATATATCGGGAGGGTGTCTTTTTCCAAGAGTAGGATAACGAATAGAATTATTAGATCTGTATAATTGTTTAATTTATCTTCCAAAGAAAGGCTATAAATAGTAGTAGCAGATAAATAGAGGGTACGTGGAGGATTGTCCTGATCGCGGTTTAGGTTAGGTGTATCCCGTTTCCCGAATTGATTGAGTTAGTTGGTAAGCAGGAAGGAGAGTGAGGTGGGGAATGGATAGGGACTCAGCCCCTTGGAGGATTGTTTGGTACAGGGCTGGTTCTTGTAGGGCTGATTGTAGTAGTGGTAATTCGAAATTGAATAGGATGGATATCGGGGTACAGGTAGTCTTGTATCAGGTAGCTGGTAAAACTGTAGTGATAGTATTCGTCGCATTCCTGTTGTGAATCTAGGTTTCTAGCAATATATTCCTTTTTTTCCTAAACTCAAATCTATTAGATCTCTAGGAATAGATTTCGGGTTAACGAATTGTAGAGGCGGAATAACAATTATTCTCCGGGATAAAGTTTCAAAAGCAATAAAACGAATATGGTGGACTTGTTATTAATATTGATAGAATCGGTTATCGAGTTGTTGTAGGTGGTTAGCATATTGACGAAATTCACAGGTTGGAGTGGGGTTATGTAATAGTATATCTTGTAATTTGTGAGAGATTCTTTGAAATAGAAACGGGGTTAGAGTATTATCAGGTATTTTTCCTTCTAAAACAAATTTCTGGAATTCTGTGAAGAAGGTACTAAAATCGAGATATCTTTGTTTCAATACATATAATTTATTCTATACGTTTTGTATTCGATCAGGATCTCTAAAGGCATTTTCGAAATATTCGAGAAGTACGATATAATCAATGAACTAAAAAATCCTATGGGAAATCTTAAATAGTATAAGCTTGTATACCTTTCCAATAAGTCTTCCAGTAATATAAATCAAGCAGGTAGAAGTTGTTGGGAATTTATTATTATTTATATTCAATTTTCTGTGTATTTGTTGAATAAATCTACACAAATCGAAACGGATACCATTAAACTCTTTTGGATTGGGGATACACTCATTTAATCGAATGGTTAGAGTAGGTATAGTAGGTTCGGGGATAGAGTTAGCAAAAGTTTTGGGGAATACAGTTTTCAAATGAGTAGGTATAATAAACATGGATTTGGTAAGGCGATCGAGTAGACAGACGTTTTGAATAGCAACCTGCTCGTGCAAAACAGCTTGAATATATTTGCAAACTAGGGATTCAGAAATTTTGTGTTCGAGTAATCTATTAATCTCCTCCAACTCGGCATAATATATAAATGCCGATTGGAGATATTGGTATCAAACCTGGGGGTCCTCCAATACCGAAGCGCTAAATTCCGAGAAGTCCCCAGGCCGGCTAGGTGGGTGTGGAGTAGTTATTGCGAAAGTGATATTTTAATGGGTAGAAGCTACATAGTATCACAAAGTAAACGGGTTGGATAGGGTTCTAATAACTTTGCTTTAATTTGGTAAGGCTATACTGATTCGGGTAATAGATTCAGATTGAGGATTAAGATGTAGCTTAAAAAGTTATAATATAGAATCTTCTGAATTAAAGATATACAGAATTTTTATAGCAAACTAGCCCGATCAGGCCCTAGCTTACTTGTACTCCGATGCAAGTGTTCCTTTCAATCCTCTTCGATAGAACCAGCATATCATGTGAGCTCACACCGTGACAATATACTGTAATCAGATAGATATTACTATAATGGAGCTGGAAAATGGGGGCATGGTTTTATTCTCAAAAACATTGTATATATCGGGATTAGGAGTTAATCTTTTTTTGGCAAGAAGATCTATAAAGCTAGATTCAAGGGTAGATTTAATTTAGATTGTATATATTTTCAAAAGAATGGAATAAATATTATTAAAGTAAAAATGGATAGAGGAATTTATATGATTTTGAATATTACAAAAAAATACAAAGATATCACTTTACCAAATACAAAGATTATTAATAATATTGAATCAAATAAGACTACTTTAAATACCTCCTCAAACAAAACCAAAAAGAATCTAGAAATTTATTTATTATAGTACAAACGATTTAACCATTTTAGCCCAAAGAAAATACAGAATCTTTATAAAATTATTATATTGGGAAAGTCGATCAAAATCCTATTCAAGATTCTTGTATACAAAGTTTGTGTACTTACCAAAATAAAGAATTTAATTCCGAAACAATTCAGTTTTTATAAAACAAAAAGACTAAAGCTTATTCACTTTGATATTACTAATCCATTCCCAAAATTATTACAAAGAAACTATTATTTTCTATTGATTATAAATAGCTAGATAAAAATGAATTAGATTTTGATTTTAAAAACAAAAGATAAAGTTATATCAAGATTAAAGAAATAGAAAACCGAATTGGAACTCGATATTAATAATAAGATAATAGCTATTTAAACTAATAATACATCAAAACTAATTTAAGCTATTAAAAAATAGAATTCTGAAACCCGATTAGAATTAATAACTATAGCATTATCTCATCAGAATAAAGCTGTCGAAAGAAATATTAATACTACCGAAGCCAATATAAAAGCTATACTAAAGGAATCTAGATTGCTACTAGAATTCTGGGATGAAGCTGTTGAATATAATACATACTACAGGAATAGAACAAATACTGAACTGATTATCAATGATAGTGTGGTTAGTCTGATTGAAGTGTTTACAAAATCAATTTTGGATATTAGTTATTATAGAATATAAAGAAGTAAATACTATATATATATCAATCTAAAGATAATCCTAAAGGATTAATAATACAATAAGTTATAAAATATAGCTCGAGAAGGTATCTTTGTGGGATACTTGATTATAATCAATAAACACATTAGAGTGTATTTATTGGAACTAGGCTATACTATATAAATAAGTTAAATAATTATAAACAAATCCAAAAAGGAAAAAGATTTAGACTTGAGAATAAGGAATTTAGTATCAGATTCTCAAGATATAGAGAATATTGTTTCTAATAGGAAATCTAGAGGTAGATTTTATAAAGTGTAAGAAAAACCAGAATGCTTATTTGATTTATTATAAGATATTGTTATCCCTAAAACCCTAAAGGTAATAATCTCTAATATATTTAAGATAAACAATATCTAGAAATTCAATGAAAATAGCGAAGGGAATATTATCGAGATCAATCTATTTGAGAATTCAATACTACCTCCAGAAATAATAGAAACAGAGATATTAGATGTTGTATTTACAACTCAATTCTTAATTGAAACCCTGATTATACCTATAGATATAGATATTCCTGAAAGATACTCTTTTCGAAAACACAAACAAGATAATAATAGATCAGATAAGTATATCCAGAAACTGATTAAAGCAATAATAGCAATGTTTATAGCAGATCCAGATAGAAATGCTATCGAATATACTATAATCTTTATACCGCTTACACCAAGGATTGATATAAGTATTAAAACAAAACTATCTGAAAACCTGTAAGTAATTTTAGGAAACCCTACAGACGAGGATACAGTTTTCTCTACAGAACAGATTCTAGAAATCCTTATTCCTATTATATATCATCAAGCAGTTTTGGATCCCAAATATAGAGAAAAATGGAAGTAAGCTATTGAAGAAGAGATTAATTCATTGATTGTAAATGGTACTTGGGAAGAGTATATTCTATCAAAAAGAGGGAATCTTGTTTTAACAAAATGGATATTCACAATAAAGACAAAGAATAATAAGATCGAAAGGTTCAAGACACGATTAGTAGTAAGAGGTTTTAGTCAAATTCTCGGAAAAGATTATAATGAAATCTTTGCTCCTATAGTGCGACTCGATATGCTCCGTTTGTTCTTAGCAATTATTGCAAAAGAGAATTTGGAATGCTGGCATTTTGATATAAAGAATGCTTTTATAGAATCCCATTTCAAAGAAGAGATATATCTTGTATTACCTCAGGGATTCAAGGTATCAGATAAACGTGTCTTACACGTATTAAGAAGCTTGTATAATCTTAAACAAGCTGGATGAGATTGAAATCAACTTCTAAAATCTCAATTAATCAATTAAAGCTTTATTCAAAGTCTTGTTGATCCGTGTTTCTATATATACGCTGCTTGTTAACTCAATCTACTAATATACATCAATAATATAATTGCTTCCTCAACCTCAAAAGATCAATTCAATTGATTTTCTATAATACTTTCATTACACTTCAATACCAAGAATCTAAGGGAAATTAGTAAGATTCTAGGTATTAGGGTTATAAGAGATCGAGTAAACAAATCTCTCACATTGAATCAAAAAGAATATCTAGAAGCTATACTTATAAAATTCGGAATCTTATATGTTCAGTATTATACTAAAAAGATACCTACTATTGATTATTTATATCTACAACTTGTTATAGAAAACAACAAACTAATTGATATTACTGAATACTAATAAGTTATAGGTAGTTTTATTCATTTAATAGTGTATACAAGACCAGATATCTCCTTCGTGTTAGACCAACTATCACAATACATGGCAAAGCCAGCGAAATGCTATAGAATAGGAGTAAAGAACTTAATGCAATATCTGAGAGCTACAATTACTCAGAAACTCAAATACAGACCCGAGGGAGTACAATACCAAATCGTAAAGGAATATAATCTACCAGTAGATACTATAAAAGTCTTTACTAACACAGACTGAGCAAATAATCGATATAATTAGAAAAGTATTTCTAGAGGAGTTGCTATATTCTATAACGGACTAATATTGTAGATTAATAAAAAGCAGAATTCAATAGCGATATCAAGTGCTGAGTTCGAATATATATCAATAGCGATATTCATCAAGCAAAAGAGATGGTTAGCTCAAGTGCTTAAAGATCTTGGAAAGGCTGAATATATATCTGTATACGGAGATACTGTTCAACTGTTAGGCAATAATCAAGAAGTAATTGCTTTAACCAAGAACCCGCATTTATATAAACAATCAAAGCATATCGATATATACTACCACTTCATCAGGAATCTTACTGAAAAAGAAAAGATGATAACTAGTTACATCAATATATCAGATATAGTAGTAGATAGAATGACTAAACCCTTAGCGAGAATAGCATTCGAAAAGTTCAAAAACATACTGGGATTGAAATAGTAGAGGTACGGAAGATTAGGGAAATCAAAGGTAATAACTCCTATAGAAGAGTGTTAAAAGAAATAGAAGTTACCGATACTAAGCATATATAGTGATTAATAATACAGCTACCTAAACGGGCTAGATTAGACAAACCATAGACAGGCATATTGATCCCCTCATATAATACTATGGGGAGATCAATATGCTTACACGCATAACTATATAGTCAATATAGAGGCCTCTTCCACCCAATCTTCTAATAAAAAGAAAGATTTTAAAATAATTATATACATAATTTTAAGAATAAAAAGATTTTTTTATAAATTTTTAAATAAAGTTATAAGTCTTTAAAGTTCAAATTTTTTAAAATTTATTATATATAATACTTTGCCTATATAAAAAAATCGATTTTTTAAAAAAAATTGTAAATTTGAAGTTTAAAAATTATCAATCTTATGTGAAAAAATTATTAAAAATAATTCATTCATTTTTTAAATAATTTCAATAAATATATATCACAGATCTTAATTCAAATCATTTTATCGAATCATTTATTAAAATTTTATATAATTAAAAAATTGAATAAATGAAGAGTTTTGCTATATTTTCGCTTAGTATGTGTGACGATCCTGTTATATTAGTGGATCGGCTAGGTCCTCATGTAATCCACAATTCTGTATATTACCACTTCCTTTCGAAGAGCTCTTCTAGCTCTTCACCTTAGTATTCTAAATGATGCAATCGTCACAGTATGCGATAAGTCGGGGCCTAAACTCTTATATATTTTAGCGTTTATATAGATATGAAAGAACTTGATTATACCGGACTGAAATTTTCGATTAATCAAATCCAATATATTTATAATTTTGATATATAAAATGATAATCCGAGCTTCCTAGTCAAAATTTATATCCGTTTTCTATTTCAAATCCCGATATTTTCGAAAAAATATTATATGATTATCACGCTAAAAGTGATATCACCGATAGCATTAAGCTAATTGGGTTTATATAGGCATATTCTCTCGTGACAATGATTATAGTCAATCAAGCTTACTTATTCAAAATATAGCTTATTCAGCTAAATCTATTATCTAAATTCATATCGGATTTGTGAAAAAAGTATTCGATATATTGATTTTGATCGAAATTCCGACATTCTCATATGAATTTCTGAAAAAATGAGAAAAAATCCAATAGATTCAAGATTCCGATATATCCCAGGCCGGTGTAGTCAAGTTGTTCTATAAGATTATATATAGTAAATGAATTTAATTCTCTTTATATCTTTCTATAATATTTATTTATTTATTTATTTACTTATTTATTTATTTATTTATCTTAATATTATCTCTCTATTCTTTTAATATATCTTTCTTATATAAATATTTTCTTAATAATTACTCTATAAAATACATACCAATATATCTATCTATCTATTATCTATATATATCTCCTCAAGCTCAATACAATATAAAAAAAAGTCATTAATAAGATTACATAAAAAAAAATCACCTTTCCTTTACAATCATCTATTTATTTACTAATCCATTCATTCATTCATTTACATCATCTGCAAACTTCAAATTATATTATACTACATGACACATATATATTATATCATACAATCCTACAACTTATCAATCTAAATCTAAGTCCAGGAATCAGATTAGCAGCATAGCAATGAGATGGGGTTGGGATTTGGAATGTGGGATATATGATGTAGGATACGTGATGTAGGATAGAGTAGGAGGGTAAGTGGTATGGTGTACGGGACGGGGTATGGGGTATAAATTCATAGGATGGGTAGTTTGTGGATTGTGGATGGAGTGAGGGAGTAAGATGTGGAGGAAGAGAAGAGGGGGGTTGAGATATTGCTATTGGTATGGGTATTGATGTGGTGTTGGTTTTGGTATCGGTATTTATATTAATATTGCTGTTGATAGTGTAGTAGTAAGTAGTACTATATACAGGGCTGAAATCGGGGCTGAGTTTGTTGTGCTATGTTGTGTTATGTTATGTTATATTATACCTAGGTTGGTGTTATATTATAATATAGACTTGAGATTGGAGATTGGAGATTGAAGATTCGGAAAGGGAGGAGAAGGGGGGGAGTTTGTTGCGATTGGATTTTTATAGATGAGAAGTTAGTGATAGGAATATTAGATTAGAATATTAGGCTAGATATTCAAATATGCAAATTATTGAATAATAATAGATATAGTAAATAAGGAAATCCGATCATTTCTTACAAGTTTCTTTTCTTTTCTTTTCTTTAACCTATGTGGGTGTGTATGTGGAAATTGGTTTCTTGAGATTTAATTCAGTTAGGTACCTAGTTGTATATACGAAATGAAACTCTTTCTCTTTTCTCTTTTCCAGGTGTGACTATGCGACTGTGTGACTACTTAGTATGCTATAGAAGATAGAAGATAGAAGACGGATTCTAGATCTACCTATCTATCTAGATATTAGAAAGGCACTAGGAAATGTGATTCTGGGTAGGTACTCGTACTTTACATGATTGATGTTTTAACATAGAATCTGTAATATATATATATAGAAGATCTTATAAAATAGACTTGAGATTATTTTACTCGTGGAGTGTATATGAATATGTTAGAGCGGGGTAGATATCGGTAGAAGTAGGTATATATGTAGATAGATAGATATCAATAAATCATACATACCCGACTATATACTCACCTCGACAGGAGAGATGGGAAAATATCAAATATTCAAAGATTCAAAAACTGTTATGGATGAAAGCGAGATGATACCTCCTATATACCTATCTCGATATCGTATAAGTATAGGTATGAGTGAGCACCGCGGAATTTTCAAGTCTCAAAATCTTTGCTGTTGCTCGATTCTGGATTCATTTATAGCTACCTAGGTAGGTGTACTAAGGTGATAGATAAATGAATATAATTATGTTTGTTCTACGAATGCTGATGTGTCGGAGTGGAATCTGAATTTTAGAATCATCTCTCTCTTAGATTTACGCTTTCCTCGGGTTTGTGATTTTCTTTGATATTTTGAGGTGGATGAATAGATGGATGGATAAGGTTCAGACATCTTAAGTGTGTAGCGAGAATTGATGTGGAGATGGATCTAGATGAATGAAAAGATGGATGAAAGGATATATACTTCCATATGGATATTAGTATGTATACTGTGTGTTTGTATCAGAAATTTAGAATGAGATTTTGGCTTGAGGATATTGGTATGGTGTATACTAGGTAGATAGATAGATAGGTGTGCCGAGGAAACATATTGTTTTTTTGATATCGTAGAGAAGTTGGTGTTTGGATGTGTATTTATATCAGTGTGATGTATGGAGTTCTTCTAGTATGTAGATAGATAGATGAATGAGTGAAAAAAGAGAAAAGAAAATGATCTTGGATGCGAATACGTGGTAGGTAGTTGTCGATACTTTCTGAAGAGTTGAGCGCTACGTGTAATTATAATTCGATATCTACTTAGTTCAGACTAATAGATAGTCAGTCCTGATTGTCAACCTGCAAGTATCTATTGAAAAGATCGACTACTAAAATCTAGAGCTTGAGCTTCTCAGGAAAGGTGGATGGAATTGTAGATCTTTGATGATCTCTGAGCTTATTCAATTCTGACAGTTTGAACATGGAGCGATTGGAGTCTAGTAGGTGTTGGTATGTATTCCAGAGCCAGAGATCGATATTGGTATCTGTCTGTGCGTATAGTCTCCAAAGTATATCTTTAAATAGGTAGATACTAGGTATGGCCACACAGAATGATATGCATATACTTTAGGCTTGATGAGTTGCATTCGGCAAGATATATCCCGATCGGCAATGAACTTATTGCCAAGATAAAGGATGGAGACTTCAATATCATACTAGGTTTTCCTCATGGTATTTCAAATTTTCAAGCCTCCCATGAGATGGATGGATGTGAAAGTTTGAAGCGGGCAATAGTAAGATATCTGTGTGCCACAAACGCTTAGCAGCATGGGATTTTCGGTATGGGTAGGTCATCCATGCGTTTGCAATCGGCAACATGTTATGTATGTTTCTCATGCAAGATTCCGTCTCTCACCTAGAGCATGAATCTGTCGACAAACGAAAACGTGTAGATCATGGCAAGGAAAGGGAGAATTGAGAAGATCTGTCAAATCCCTTTTTCCACGTTCCGATGGAAAGACAAAATGTAGACTTCGTGTTGCGGGAATATGTTCAGGGTGACAGTATTAAATTTATTAATTTCTCCTTTTACTTGTGGTCGCTGGAAAGACTTGTGTGAGATGCTTACCTAGCACTCTATTGTGTCTTTTGATATTGAAGGGATCCGATTTTCTCCGCCTTTTGGAGAGCACCTATTCCACCATCTCCATCATCTCCACCATTCGCTCTATTTCTCCGGGGTAATGTTACCAGGATCCAGATTGAATAGTTGTCGACTCAAAGGTGAGGCTAGTATAACATAATAAAATTGTTGAGCATCGATCTACTTACCTAGGTAATATATGCCAGCTAATGGAGAGCGAAGGCAAGAACACCTAGTAGGTACTTTGTCTTTATGATATTCTCCTCCGAGCTATCGAAGCAATGACTCAATCGATTGATCATATATCATGGAAATTTTCAACTTTTGGCTGAACATTATGTACCTGCATTACTTATATAAGCCACTGAAATCCTACCTACCTAGGTGAACTTGGTCAACCAATAGAATCATACCGTCGTTTATGTTGTGCATACCTAGTACTTCCAGGTTGCCTCGGTTGTCAACGGTTTGAATGCCAAGAGAGGCGCTAGATCTCTTAGTTCACCTTTCAATACCTAGTAAGCCTCATGGAGAAAATCAAACCACCACACACTAGGTAAGGTTACGACATTCTTGTCTTTTCGATATCTTGATTATCATCACGTTGATCCGCAATGGATATCAATATCACTACTCCACACTGTCAAATATTAACAAACAGTAGATTACTACCTAGTCGTCACTCCCTAAGATATAGTTGTCCAATCACATCCCCATGAACAAGTTACCAAGTATTGTGTTTGCATACTGGATTCCAAATGAACAACCGGCAACGCCTTTGGAAGGACGACCCATTAACGTCACAAGCAAATTCAGATGATTCGCCGGTAGAAGGAATACCAGAATATTGCCGAATAATAACTTGGTTTAGTCGCACAGCATAGCATGGCGCAGAATCCTTACAACTAGGTATACATTACAGATATTGACCACCTGGGTGATAGTATTGTCTTCCTCGTCGGAGAAAAAATTCCATATTGACCACACAAGTGCGTGAAAAGACCCGAGGCACTGAACTCTATCATGAGCTACTAGGCAGACCATTGGACCCAACACTCCTAACAGCATGAGCTAAGAGACTTTCCCAATCTTTTCCTGGAAGCGTCAGCTAAATCGTCGCCTATAGACTTTCTTGACAATCGTCCTCACAGAATCTATTGATCTTCACGATCTAGTTTCATTTAGAGCTGCGACGCATAGATAGATAAGACGTTCTCACGACTAGATCTATACTAAGAACCATACCAGACAGGTTCGAGCAAGCCTAGATCTTTCTTCCTAAAAAGCTTAGGGTTGTACTCAATAGTTATCAAGATTTAAAATCTTTCTTCTCAATCTTTTCAACATCCATCATTCCAACAATCTACTGTGAACAGGTGTCTCAGTCCTTCATCACCCACTCTTTTATTATCTGACCTTCGTTATACCGTGTAACTGTACAAGGGCATTTGAAAAGTCTACAAGGCGGTTTTCAGGTTCCCGAAAACTCTTGACACACTCTCTGTATGTATTCATATTCTGATGTACTCCTAGTCAGATGCAAGAGCCTTGTGGGAGCATTTTTCTGATAAGATAAACAGTCACTCGTGTCACAAAGTAACACTTTTCCACGTTTTTGTAACGTCAAGATCGAAATTAACAATCAATTGTATAAATTTCCTTCCGGACTCAGTTGCGAAAACCACCGACAAGAATTCTTAACATCTCCATTTGACTACTAGGATCTCATAAAGATGGGTTTAGGAAACTATTTTAAACCAAAGAAGCCTGAGCCGGCGACTGGAGCAGGATCTTCTACCATTAATGAGAAGCAAGCTTCTACTGGGATCCCACAAACAGGCAATAACGCCTCGTTGCTTCAACCTATGAATGACAACCCTGCTTCGCAATCATCGACAAGAACTTCCACCTCGAATCGATCAAATGTTGGCTCAAACTTGATTGGGGGTATAAAATACGAGGTTATGGTCAACTACATCCATCAACAACAATGCGCAAATCTCTGGGTCAGTGATGATAGTGGCGAATATGAGGGTGTTGTACTTAGGAAGACAAGAGGTACATACCTGGCTTGCCCGCCACAATTAGAAAGTTCTTCCTTTGCGGCAGCATGTGCAAGTCTTAATGTGCAAGTAAGAAACTCTGATAAATCATTTGAGCTCACAGGTTGCTAATATACACAGTGCGCAATGACAGTAAATTCTCGAGTTATCAAGACTTTTCTAGAATGCTCGCCAGAGGCTATTGATGTCCCGCTTTTGAATGGTCTCAGGATACAAATTGTACCAGCAATGGAGGATTTACCTCGCGCGAGGAAACATCAATTTGCTGCATTTGTTGCATCTGATGCTTTGCTAGTTGTGTGGGATGATGATGCCTTAAATTTAATCGAACGAGCCAAGAAAATTCAAGGAGAATTAATGGAATTGGTTTGGAAGCTTGAGGAAGAAATCAAGGAAGAAAGGAAAGCTCTAGATGTTACCGCTGTGGAAATGGACGTAGAAACTGGCCGACCTCTACCACAAACGCGTGCACTACACTTGCAAAACACAATTTTGGTCACTCTTACCCTCATTTTGATCATCACAACTCTGGGTCTTGGCATTCGTCAAATAACCGTTGAGACCAGTGTCGATAAAAAGTACAGTCGTTGGGCACTCCTGATTTTGACCCCCGTCCAGGTGTTCTTCACTCTTTTCTTCGCTCAAGCCATCGTGGGATGTCTGGCTCAGCTCTTCGGACCCGTACGACAAATGAAAGCCAACTCCAAGTTTTACTCCGCTGAAGCACCACCACGTATTCTCAAAGGGAATCTTCCACACATCACAATCCAGTGCCCCGTCTATAAAGAGGGACTAGACTCCGTTATTGCACCCACTGTGAAATCCATCAAGGCAGCCATTTCTACGTATGAATTACAAGGTGGTTCAGCCAACATGTTCATTAACGATGATGGTCTTCAAATTCTTGGTGCGAAGGAACGACAAGCAAGAATTGACTTCTATGCTGATCACAGTATTGGATGGGTTGCTCGGCCAAGACATGGAGACAATTTCACCAGAAGAGGAAAATGTAAGTCTCCGTTCGAAAATATTTGAAGTACCTTCGCTAATACTCAAACAGTCAAGAAAGTAAGCAGCCATCACGCCATTGATGTCATTATTTGCTGCGGTGAATTTACTCAAACGTTATGACTTATGCTAACGTTATTTCTTAGGCTTCCAACATGAACTTCGGACTTCATATTTCTTGTATGGTTGAGGAGAAGTTAGCCTTGATTCAAAGACCCTTGGATTGGACTCAAGCAGATGAAGCACAAGCATATGGAAGATGCTTGACAGAAGCTTTGGAAGACAATGGCCGAGCTTGGGCTGATGGAAATGTTCGCATTGGCGACTACATCCTGCTGAGTAGGTTTTCATTTATCTCAACAAAGAGACTCATCTAACATGCTTTAGTCGATTCTGATACTCGCGTCCCCTCGGATTGTTTATTGGATGCTTGCACTGAAATGGAATTATCTCCTGAGGTTGGCATTATGCAATTCTCGTCTGGTGTTATGCAGGTTGTCAATACTTA